>NC_133899.1:18456835-18821835 GCF_964199755.1 Larus michahellis
TTGGATTACACACCTGGCCCATTTATTAAACTCCTTTCCCTTTTGTAGGGAAACTAGTCCAAAGGCTCTGCTGGGAGGCAAAGCTCAGCACATCTCCGTACCTGGGGTTCAAGCATGGAGATACTATCGTTGTGTAGGTCGACTTGCAGGAACAGAAAGCCAAGTTAATACACAATTTATGGTAAAGTGGTATTTCAGTAATTTTAGAAAATAAATACATTTGCTTTTTATGATAATTTATCCATAATCATTGCACGTATTGCTGATTTTATCATTTTAAAATTAAGAAATGTAGAAAGTGTGAGAAATCTTTCACTAGAATTTTTCTCTCTTCTATCAAGTTGCCTTTTCAGTGTCAGAGGATTTTGCTGAAATTCTTCTTGCTCAAGATCTGCCATCAAAAGCCAATGTTTAAAAAAATCAAATTAAAACAAGTGTAAATATTGATTTACCTTCCCTCCTCCCACTCCAGACGTGTGCTTGAAATGCTGCTGGATGGTGACATCATTCACGTCCCGCTTTACTCGGCTCCCTTGAAGGTCTCCCTCTCAAAACTTTAATCTTAATATTTTGACCCTCATTTGTCCCCCAAGCCATTTCCCTCATTTGCCTGCAGACACAGTTCCCCCCATCAGTCCTCCACGTCTCCCACTGACACTTGCTCTCATTGCTCTTTGCTGCAAAAATCTGTGCTGTGAACACAGTTTGACATTTCCTGACATTTCATGAACTAATTACACTACAAATAATTAAGCATGTTCACATCTGTAACAAACGAAGGCAAAATGGTTGTCAGCAACTGTGATTGATGACCTCCCTGAGACTTTATCTGATGAGATTCTTCCCCACTATAGGCAGAACCTGGATGCCACTGTGTTTGCAATAATGCCTTCAGCCCTTTTCATCAGATCAAACCAATGAGATGCTTGAAGAAAAGGATGGGAAAATTAATGACTACAATGAAATATTTGCATTTTTTCCAGGCCTGGAAAAAACAATGAACAAGAGATGTGACAACCTCAATTATTTGGTGATGCTAAGAGCTCCAAGACAGCTCCTGCTGGAAAGAGCTGTTGGGAAGCCTGGGGGTGTCAAGTCGGCTAGAAAAATGGCAGGTGACAAGGACAACACTTTTTTTTTTTTTCTTTTTCTTTTTTTTTTTTTTTTTTTATGCTACCCAGACTCACATAGCTTAGTTAAAAAGACAAATTGCAGCACTGCGTTTCTTCTTTAGGGAGGGGAAATATGTCTGCTTTGAAGCACAACCTTCTGTGAATGTGGTGTTAGAGTAAAAATTATACTGGTGAAGGTTGTCTCTTGCAGAGAAGACATAAATAAACAAATAAAATTCGATGGTGCTAGTGCTCTTTAAAGGGAAGAAAAAGAGCGCAGTCAACAGCCCTATGTGCTATAGCCAGTAATGGAAATAATATATGTCTATATAGGCATTTGTATAAAACATATACAAGTAAATATATATGCAAAAAATTTAAAGTAGATGGGTGTGTGTGTGTGCATGTGTATATGAAAATTACACAAGACATGAATACACAGATTAAACACGGCACTCTGAACTACCCTGCGGTATGAGGATAATTTTACACGCATACAGACTGCCTGCAGAGCAACCAAAACACCCCCCTCTTCTTGAAAGAAAATAAAAAAAGAGGGAAGAAAACCCCAAACCTTGAAAACATGGCATAGGTATGATTATAATTTCTATATGCATGAGAGCTGCTGTATTTCTAATTCCTTTGAAAACAAAAAGGAACTAACCCCTGGTGCACTACAGCATTTTGTTTTTTCAAGACCATACTAACAATATTCTTATAACAATAATAATAAAAAGGGATATGAGAGGAGTTCAGCAAACAAAAACTGAGTGCACTGAATAGTGTCCAGGATGCAAGGCTGGAAACCAGGGATGCTTTATTTCCACTTCTCCCTGACCTTGAAAACATTTAAACAAACTTCAGCAGCCCCATGTATTAAAAATAGTAAAAAAAAATTTAAAAAATCCTAGGGTAATAATGCTTACCTACCTCATCAGACTGGTGCAAGGATTAATTAACAGTAGTAATGCATTTTATGCATCTTGGGTGTCACAAGAGCATAAATTACTATTCCTCCCCACCTTCTGGTAGGCTGTGACTGCCAGGCCTGGGACAATGTCCCCACGGATGGGGTGGCTTCCCCGGGACGGACCCTGTGAGCTGTGACTGCCCCAGGAGCAGTGAGGACCTTCAAAGAGGAGGACACCTGAAAGAGGGGTGCAACATCGAGAAGCAATAGCTAATGTAACTGCCAAGAGGATGTACAGGAGCAAACTCCTAACTTTCCTTGAAGGCCAAGTTAAGATGTATCATCACATTAGCAGGCAAAATGTCTCTTTAAAAATACTAAAACTCATTCCACTAATTGGTTAGTATACTGTATCTTCCTTGCTCCCCGTGTCGTCTGTGATGCGACAGTTGCCATAGTAACTGTTTATTCCTATCGAATTACAAAATAAACATATTCAAAGAAAACCAATAATTTTTTTCCTAAGAACTTTCTGCCCAGAGTCCCTTATCCCTTTATTTTACATTTAGCTTGTCCGTAAGTAAGTATTATCTCCTCTTTGGCTTATTATACTAATTCCAAGGCAACCAAACACACCCTGTGTGTTACAACAAAACCATAAAATGAATAATTACAGTGTATTTTAGAGGCAAAAGACACTTGCTGTATATTTCTGGGAGACACTGTAGTGCAAGGATTAGAGCAAAGCGCCCGGAGGAGCGTGGTGGCAGGTCCTGCTGCCTTCAGGCACAGGGTACAAGACCAGTGGTGGCCTGCAGGAGGTCTGAACACTGCAGATGGGGTTGGGGCACCCATCACGACAAGCTGCACGTGTCCACTAAACTTTATACTTCGGTCTCACTGCTGCTCCAGCCTGTATAAATCTGTATAAATCATTTACTCCGGTTCCCGGGTTACAGGGTAAAGCCGCTTGCTTGCCTCTGCAAAACACCGTGAGACTGCAATGTAGAGGGTGCTGTCACTGCTGTTGCTGGGGGTAATCAAAACCATTTAGGGTGAATTTTGTGCTCAGGTAAAAACAGAAACCCAGAGTTGGAGAGGGTATGGACCCATGACGTGACGATGCCTATGGCACGCAAGCAGCCCTATGTGCTGGGAGCTTCTGAAAGCCTGTGAGGGGCTACAAAAGCAAGGCTGGCAGGTTAACACAGCGGAGGAAACGCTGGCAAAAGAAAACAAACCATGAGAGGTTTCTATGACAATTTCTCAACTTTTAAACATGGAACTATACAGTTTGCCCATGGATTTTTTTCCCCACCAAACGTACATTAGTACAGGAAATTCTTTATGATTTCTGCCAATGTGCTGGTGCAGGCAGGAGTTAGGAGAGGCCCAAGTGGGTGCTGTTTTGTCATCAAAAGCAAGAAAAGCTATTTACCTATACATGATTATGCATATTCCCATTCACAAGTCACAAAAATACTTCTATCTTTGCCCGATGGTTTAGGATCTTCTGTACCTTTGTATGAGCTCTACAACTGAAAGAGTCTCCTCCATTTACAGCTAGAAGTGCCCAGGCAGGAATATCCAATTCCCAAGGAGAGCTGGCTTAAAAACAGGCTGAGAAAAGGATGACAATGTGAACTGTACAATTTATTGTCCCATGAGTTAATAAGGCTGTGGCCTAATTAAACCACGGCTTTTCCACCTTGCCATTCTTCTTGTGTGGCTGAGCAAATTAATTCTGCTCGTACTTGGAGACTGCATGCCTGCTGCATTAACTTTGCCCGAAGTTCTCGTATGCAGAGTAGATGGGATTATATTATAAGCAAACGTTAATGTAAATGGACACCTGCTGCCCTTGAAACATTAAATTTTCAGAACTGTTTGGTAAACAGTCTTTTATTCTTTAACATAGAAGTTAGTTACACCATGGCATTCACTGAATCAAACAACAAATAAGATTTAAGTGTATCCAGTATTTTTTGGGAAAACATCTATGTCAAACAGCTTAAACGCCTTGGCACTGGTTCCAACGTAGGATTTTGTGTTCAGCAACCAGCATTTCAAGTCTTAAAATTTCCTTAAAAAACCTGACTGTGGAAGGGGCTTAGAGTAACTGTTTGGGACTTCCAGGCAGTCTTTCAATGCAAAACTATGATTGTTATCTGCACTGGGACTGAACTCTCTGTAAAGTCCGACCAAGTTTGCTACTTTTGCACACACATTTAATTCTACAGCCGAGAAGTCTTATTCAGCAGAATTACCTACCACAAAGTGCATATCAGAAATAGCATAAATATTTGCTGGATTTGGCCTTGTCTTTATAAACGTGCTACCAGTGTAGGCTGAGTTCTGGCAATAAATCTGTATATAAATTGACCCCTGTACCTCAGCTTGACTTCAATATCTTCTAATCCCTCTTCACAAAACAAATTGCATCAACCATGCCCGCATTTAGCCAACTACAGTTCACGTTGTTTTTGTTCCCTCTCATAAGTTCTTCCTACAGATTAAATGCTGATGCACTGAACGAACTGCTCTTGGCTGAAGTGGGCAGGTGTAATTTGATTAGTATAGATTCTGGAATTGGTAAGTACTGTATCAGTATCCTCCCTAGAAAATAGGTGACATGTCATGGGATATTAAGTATGGCCATTTAATGTAAAAACTCAGATAATACATGAGTTAAATGGAGAAAATGAGAGAAAGCTTTTAAGCATTCTCCCAAGACAGATTGCAGAATAATATTATTGTACACGCAAGTAGTGCTGATTGACACAGTCAGAAGGCCATTATACTAGTACGGTATAAAATCATTACAGCAAAAAGCATTTCAGAGCTGCAGAGTGATAGTAGCAACATATAATGAATTATCAATAAAGAAGTGGTGATTCAGTTACATTACATATGAATAGAAAGCTTCCTGTTATATAATTTAAACCTGCCAGCCTGACAAGTGACTTGAATATTCAATTCCTTCTCCAGGTGTATGAATCATCCTTTTAACTTTACCAGAGACTGCAATTTTGTAGGGTAGGCCAGGAACTGAGCTACAGCAAGCAATATTTTTAAAGAAAGGCTGGTTAAGCAGATTTCAACAAGGTAGCCGGCTGGTGAGGTTCTATGAACTCTCAAGGAAACAGCATCAGTCTTTGAGATGCCAGTATTAAACAAATATTTCTTCTTTTTTATGGCAAATAAAAAGTACAGTCTTGCAGCAAGTCAATGCCAGTAATATTTTATGGTTTTCATTTTGTCTTACCGTAAAGTCCTTGAAGTTTGTATTGTCGCAAACTCCCATTAGTGACGAAGCCCTGACAAACCCCCCTGTCGGCATCAAATCCCTGTATTTTTAAGGCTGTGTCCTGAAGGAGGCTTGTCTCAGCCCTCGCTCCTGCACGAAGCTCCTCTGAAGCCAACTACAGCATGTCAGTGAAGCGTTGCAACATGATCCCATGGGAGGATTAGTACCTTTGGGAAAAGGACAAGAGTCACCTTTTCCTTTTAAATGAGTATTTAGTATTTGCAGTGTTAACATAATACCCAAGTCAAAGATAACTACGCCAGAAGCTTAAAAGTAATTAACTTTAAAATTTGGGGAGGACTCAGTCTGAATTCCCGCAGTGCTGGAACCAGTTACAATCAATAAACAAGAAAGATCGAGCAGTTGAAAATGATCCAGCTGTGATAAATACGGGTATAATATTATCCAGTCCACATTCGGAAAATAAATATATCCACAACACTGTCCAACACAAGCATTTAAAAGTTGTGAGTAGTTCTAACTTGCCTTCCAGCACTGTTAAGCTCTTCCATGTTTAAGACACATTTTCAGATTGATTTTTTTAATAATTGGAAATTGAGTCTTATAAAATCATGTGATTTCATAGATACATTATCTCATATTACACTATTGGAATGTAATACTACATATATATATATATACACACACACATATGAATATATCCCAGTATTATCAGCACGCCAAGAAATTTGACAGTATTGATAAAACTGTTCCAGTTAACTTTTCTTCAAGTTCTTGTCTGGATAAACTGTTTTTAAAGAGGCTTTCTGCTCTGTATGTTTGCCAAAATACGATGGCCTGCTATTTCAGAAGTCCTCAGCACTTACCTGCTCCCATTTCAGTCATTTCACTTTCTGTTTACTACCTCTCCTTTCTCTCCTCCATTAAGGAAGGTGCACCTACAAAGGACAGAGGAAACATCTTCTCTTCCTTTATACCTCACCTGTTAGAAGCCCGCAGCTGAAGACATTTCTTCACACCGCACTGAATGCTCTCGGGACTAAAGGCAGCTCAGAAATTTAATCACAGGCCGAGAGCTCGCAGTTAGGCTGAAGCTTGAAAAGGCCTTAAAGGAGGCAACGCAAACATGGATTACTGACTCAGAACCACTAATTAGTTGATGAAACTTCAAGAAAAGAACTGGTGGACATGAATTTTTGCTGCCTCGAAAGACCTTGAAAGGTAAACAGGAATTTTATTTTTCAAGTGGAGCTGTTTAGAAGCAAGTCGTCCTTCACGCAGCCAGGATTCTGTTGATCATAGAGCTGACTTGTGCTCTTTTAAGGCTCTGTTCTTATCTGTTTTAAAGGTTAAATAATTCTTGAGACTATTTATATGGTATGGGGGAAAGAAAGATTTGTGAGTGCATGACCCAGCAGTCAGAAACAACCAAATACTAGCATTGGCTCTAAAACCAACTCCTGGGCAAATCGCAGTAATCTTGGGCAAACCACTCAACTTCCCCACCTCTGCGTTCCTGACTTTCAGGCAGAGGTACAGCGAGCTGCTCACCGCAAGGATTCTGTAAAAATTAATTAGCAAAACAGCTATAAAGCACTGAGGATGAAAAACGTGCTAAGAGCTAAGCATTATAATTAGTGTTATTTAATGCATCCTTAAAAATCAAATTATATTTTTTTCTTTTCCTTTAATAAAGGAATTACACAATGACTTTAAGAAATGACAAAGTAATTTGAAGTAAATGACTGCCCTGTAAAATTGAAACACACCCTAAATTGTGGTTATTATAGAATAACCACACACCCTGGTAGTTAGCACTGCTTGAGCTGTGTATAACCTTAACTTCGTAGTGTATTATTAAGTGCGGGAGGATCAGCAATTATAAAAGGGAGAGCGAGTGCTGATGCGTGTTAAATACACGTTACCTCTTTGGCATCAGCAGATTTGGTGCATCCTTTCCTGGCAATGAAATGCATGCTGGGCAAATTCAACTTGTGGCAGAAAAGGATTAATTAGGGTACAGCTAATACAAGCAATGTTTAGACACGAATCAAGAAACTTAGGACACAGGGCTTATGGTGGACTGAATAACTGCCAACACCATAAAAGAAAGAAAAGACACGAACTAATTTCACATTTATGAGAAGCAGAAAGTTCTACACCAGCTTATACTCAGCAAAAAATTATGCACTGCAGATTTCTTTTGAAATACTTCATATTACTACACAAAATGTTTTCTTGTGTTTCTGCTGGTCTCCCTCATCGCATTTAAATGTGAGCGTTTTCAGAATAAAAGGAGCTATTTGATGGCTAAAAAACATCAGGTACCTGCTCCCTCAAATACGGCAGGCTTTAAAGGCAGAAATGCACGCGGCACAGGGGTATCCAAGCTGGCTTGCTCAGGCACCAGAAGCTGGAGAGTGCTGACAGCACAGCTCTCCTGGCTAACTCCCTGCTTGGTTAAGTTATCCTGCTTTTTCTGAAAGAAGAAATGGTAGCGTAGGTGTCTTCTACCCTCCAGTGCCGTGTGGACACAGCCTTCCCTTTATTTATCCAAGTTCCCTGTCTGTAAGTGACGGTGATTCCCTACTGTTCAGTGAAGCTGTTGGAAAAAGAATTGCCTTCCTCATCTTTGCTCTGAAACAACAAACACGTTTCCTAAAACATTCACAGAAGCGCTAAGAGCAAGAGTTCTCAAAGGTTTGTACCAGCAGCACACCGAAGACAGACAAAGGGAATTTGCTGAGTCCTGACTCCTGAGCCCAGCACAGCCAGCAGAACCTGTCTTCAACCCACAAAAAGCCTCCTGTGTGAAAGTTGTGTCCATTAAGTCTATAAAATACAACAAATCACATATTCTATTTTTTTTTAGTATTTAATATTTTTCTTAAGTGTGTCTTATGGGAAAAACGTTTCAAAACATTACTTGTGAAAAAGTCCATTAAGTTTATCCAAAATTCAACTAAAATGCATTCTAAAATTATTTTATCTATTTCTTCTAGTCAACTGTTATGAAAGTTGGAGGCCAGAAAAAAGGTACTCTAAAACAAAGTATTAAAAGAGTAAAATAAAAACGGAGAGAAAAGTAGCCAATTTTAAGTAACCACTTTCAAACCAAATGCTTCCTTAATTCAACAGTGTTGATTATATTCCCTATTCAACGATCAACTGCATGTCACAGATTCCTCGTTCTTCCAGGGAAAATGGAAGTCTTGCTTGCTGTTACACAGCCTGCAATATTGTTCAGCTCTTGAACAGCTCGGCAGATGCAGCAGTGGATGCAGCAGTGGACGCATCCAGCGCACGCATCCAGCACACCAGCCAGCAAGGCCAGTCCTCCGAGGGCTGCGCATCTGAGCTCCCCTTCCGTGCAGGGGTCTCCAAATCACTGGATTTACATGTGAAGCTTCTCATCCTTAGCCATGATTTATTTTCTGGGAAATTAAACCTTATATTCAAATATTGGTTTTCATTTAATCACTCTAAATTATATTTAAATAATTCTCAATCTTCTCTTTAATTAAACATACTAAGGACCAATTTTCATCTTCTCTTCAGGAAGCTTGACTTTGCCAATGTCCTAAGACCCACGACACAGTAGGCTGAGACTCCTCTGTTATTTTGATTTCTTCTCCTAGATTTGCTTACAAGCCCTGTTTCTGGAGAAAATCAGCTCCGACAAGGCCTCACACTTTAATCACTTCAGGTTAACATGACACCCTAATGAGACATCTCCCTTTTCTGTCTATCTCACGATTTGCTGCCAACACAAGGCTCATATAGGATGACTCACGACCTTACACTCCCGTTACTTCCACCCCCTTTCCTCATTTTGAAAATCAGACTAATTTCGTTAGAGACAGAATTCAAATTTGCCTAAAACACTAAGTAGATATAATGTACTTATTGCCCTTGGCGAGGCTCACCCAGTTCAACCAATGTCTTCTAAGTTTCCATTTAATTAAGAGTAATATGCTTTTAAAGGTTCATTGAGTTAGTTCTGTATTTGTTGCACTTGAATTGCAATAATTAATAAAAGCCAAAAAAGTGACACTACAAGACAATACAGAGCTACCAGAACTGTTTCAGTAAAAAAATTGTTAAAGAACATTCCTTAGGAAAGACCAAAGCTGTTAATCAAACTATGTCAGTTTAGTGAACAACTTTTTTTGCAGATTCAGTTCTAAATAGGAGTTTCTTAGTTTAAAAAACTGACTTGAAAAACAGATGAAAGTTTAGAAAAGAAAAATTAAATAAGAAAGAAACCAACTATTTCATGATGAGCCGACACCTCACTTGTAACTTCCATGCCTCTTCTGCTCTTTCACACAGACCCAGTGTGAAAACTGGGTTTTCTGGTCAAGGCTGAATCTAACAGGGTGCTCTCCCGCTTTCACAGAAATCCTCTGGTTTCTCCCCTGTTCGGCTTCCGCTAATCTGATGAAATCAAAATTGTAGCTCCATTTCCTGCACTGTTTCTTCCTCGTATTGGCTCCCTGCTGTTTGTTTCTAGGATATTCTCATCCCTGCTGGGTGTGTATTTTACTCTCTTTAAGAAGAGCCCTGATCATGTTTCTTTTTCTCACACTATCTATTACTGACGCTTGCTATGGGAATCTCCCAGCCGGCGGTGAGACCCCAGTGCTTAGAGCATCTGGACAGTTATCATGAACTAATACAATCGCTTCAGCAACTCATGTTAACAGTGAGTGATTGGTGGTTTGTACTCCTTCACACTTTCTTGGATCTGAAAAGAAGAATGGGATTGAAAAGAAGCATCTTTGGTGCCTATAAGATGGGCTAAAGTTAACAGTGGTGTAAACAAGTAAACAAGAAGAAATCTCCTGAACTAAAAAAAAAAAAAAAAAAAGCTTGGCAAATTTAAGAGAAATGTTCTTCTCTTAACTATATCTTTGTTTACTGTCCAGGTTAAATGTTCTGTGCCAAGAGACAGAGGTGCTGGTTCATTTCTGCTGCTTCAGATGGGGAGCCCCTATGAATACACGACTATGAAATTTATTTATTTTTGCAATGAAGTAAAACTGAGCAGATGATGGCTCATCCCACTGCCAGGTCATGGATGGACCCATTGCCTTTTCCTGCCCTCTGCCAGCCCAAGTGTCCCAGCCCGGGGAGGCCTGTGCCTGGAACTGCTGCCCCAGGGCTTGCTCAGCTGCCACACATACTTCTCCAAAACACAGGTGAAGCCTGCAACCAGCCCAACCAGCCTAACCACGGCTGGCCGAGGGGGCTTGAAAGGGGGAGGCTGCTGGGCTTCTCTGTAAGTGTACTTATTATTCATTAGACTGCAAGAAAGGACAGACAAACCTTCCAAATCTGGGAGGGAAAACACATTCCCAACCTCATTCCACAAAGCCAGAAGAGATGGGTGGGACGAGAATGAAGAATCCAACAGACTTCTCTGCGAATGTGGGAACAACGCTCCATACTGCCAAAGGACTGCTGAGCTGCACAGCCAGATGCCTCCCAGTGTAGTTATTACTAATTCCTATATCAGTCTCATTAACTAATTTTCTGATCCCCACCCAAAAATGAACTTTTTTTCCTTGTGGTCCAACAGACAAGAGAAGTTGTCTCTAATTCAGCTGTTCTGCTAAGTCCTGCAAGAATGCTGTCCCAGCATCACGGGTGGCCATCCAACCAAGAGAAAAGATGCTTTGCTTGAATATATATCGTCCCTACCATTCTGAACCCACGTCCCTTGAGGGGACAGAGTTTTTTCCTCTCACCCCCTTCTGCTGCCTGGCTGGGCAGCTCATGCCTCTAGGCCGCATGGCCCCGCTCGGGCAATACTTAACTTCACGGTCACCGGCCCCTCTCCATCTCCAAACACAACAGAGTGGTCCCCGGCAACGCCAATCCAAAGCGCATGAAGCCAGCAAGGTTGCTACCTGCGCAAAAGGTCTCTCTTTGCTAGGGAATGCCTAATATGCTACTTGTTCTGGAAAACTCCCCCAGGCAGCTATACGCTTGTGAAAAAGCCAAGTTGCCTCTGGGGCAATGCGCTCCTAGGCCCTGGATCTGTCTGCAAGTGTGCTGTGGAGGGGGAAGAAAGGCTTGCCACTGATCCCAGCGCAGCTGGCAGCGCTGCAGCTGAGCTGCGAGTCAGCTACAAATTAGTCCAACATTTAAATGCTCGCTTCTAAAGATAAAAGTCAACTAAGCCTCGCACAGTAGCTTTTCCTAAGGAATGGGAAGTGTCTCTAAGAATAACTGTAGCTGCTGCGGAGCGGTTGGGGTTCACAAGAGCTGCCTGACACCACGCCTGGAAGCTCCGTGCTGCAACGCGATACTTTTAGAAGTGACTTCACTGCCTTGCTGGTTACCATTGCAGACATCATGGCATCATCCTGACAGACAGAGAGCCCTTTATAACTCGCACGTGTGCAGCCAGGTCTACCTGCTTCCCAAAGATATTAAGATGCCACCTAAAGCTCCAGCTACAGGAGCACTTTGCTGTGTTGGTGCTGTATGCTTTAACCTCGTTATAGCAACTTGCCTTAGAAAAGCGGTGCCATGGCAGCTGGGTCTGGATGGATGGCCCTCCTCATCCCAACACCAACAGGCAGCATTCCAGGGCACTTGGGTTTCAGCAGAACAGGACAAAATGACCAGAAACGTCCTATCAGGAGGAAACAAAATGAGAACATAATCCATGTAATCCAGTCCTCAAGTGACTTTGATTGTTAAATGCTTGTTTAAAAGGAACTGCAAAACTAAGTTTAACAGAAAATATTGAAGTACTGAGGGACAGAAGGCTCAAGTTTATCACTGGAATAAACACAGAATGCAGACAACCCCCCTGTACAGATGTACAGCTTCTTCCTCAGACATTTTTCCCTTGTGTACTAATGTATTTGATTAAAGTTCTTGTGCTTTCGGCAAAAAAACCCAAACCAAACCAAAAAAAAAAAAATCTACACTGAGAGCAATGTTAAAGTGTATGGTTTATATGCCTGAAAATGTTTGTTTTGACTTCCTCTTACTGAGACAAAAATGAAAACTTCTAAGAACATTTTATGAATTCTTGCCACACCGAATAATCTCTTCCAACTCAAGATATATTTTTTTCAGTATAAACAAAATGATGTCATATTGACGGAGGGAAAGAGCAAAACTTGGCTGTTTAATTTGGAAGATTGCTAAAAGTGATACATTTAACTCTTCTTGTATAACAATGAAATGTTTTTATAGTTCACAATACCTAACACCCTCGTTCACATAAAACAGGTCGTCCTGAGTTCCTGTTGAACTAATACACATCCTATTTTTTTTTCTGTGTATATTGCAACATTAGTAAAGAAAAAATAAATATGTATTAAAATAAAATCCCATTTTCATCCAGCTGCATGACACACATTTAACATTTTAAAGCATTTAGAGAAGCAGATTCTACACAGAACACTTAAAAAGAATACAAATGCTTCAGGTATGCTCTAGGTGTATCATGGACATCTCCAGCCAATACAGTTTTCTCTACAATGTTATTTTCTTCTGTGTGTGATGCACAGGTTGCTCCTCCCATTGTTTTCCGTTTGCATCTTACTTTCATTTTCCCTGTCCTCCCCCCCTTCCCTAGTTCTCTTTTTCTCCTCCTCTGTTGTTTTTGGGTTTGGTGTTATTTTTTTCCGCTTTGCCTTCTGTATCTCTACATCGTTTCTCTACTCCCTCTGGACAGCTCACCGTGTCCCCCAAGGTCCATCCCTTATTTTCCTCCCCCCATGCTTTGCTTACACTGCAACCTCTTGAAGGACAACAGGTATGTACAAAGCCCAATTCCTGATTGGGGCATCCATGTGCAGCACACCCGCTCACCCACACATTATAGTTCATTACATTACAAAACGTGTTGCTCTTTTGAAATGGGAACGCTGTTGATAAGGAAAACTGTTCTTATCGATTGTCCTCTCCAGAATAGCAGATAAGCTACGAGAGCTCTCTGTGTTAGCACCCCATGGGCTGATCAGATGCGCACCATGTGGAAATGGTGATACAGAAGCAGAAGAACTATGACGGAAAGCCAGGTCAAATAGTTATTATTTTGCATCTGCAAGAGCAGTTACCACCTTCTTCACTAAGATCTACAATGAAAGAATAAGGACAAGCACACATTTGAAAATACCGAAAGCATATAGTTAAAGTTTACAATTTAAAAACATTAACTCTCTGGCCTATTAAAGGAACAACATTCTGAAAAATCTATTTCATCAACATCATGGACTAAATTTGCACAATGTTGTCCCTGAAACCAAATCAAACCTACCCAAGCCAGAATACTAGAAACCACAAGTTGTTAACAATCTAGTTAACTACTAGTTAACATTCTCATTTTTTTAACAAGCATGAATGGGTTCCACTAAGCATGTACATAGGCAGTAACAAGTATGAGAACACCAGAAGTTTAAGTTTAGTAGACTTCCTCGCCATTGTACTCCACCTCTTTCTAGCCGTGCCCAGGAGGATCTGTTTGAAGGAGGAAGAGTAGTTTAGTTATCAAAGCTTATTCAATCATTTCCCTTTCCACTTCCATTGTAAACTTTAGCTTTTTCCTGAGACCGCAAACATCAACAGGAAGCTCATAGTACTCATGCAGTACTAAGGGCTGCAGGATAATACTTCTTCACTAGATACACAATCTTAGTTTAAATGGGCTACCCAAATAACTTTGGTATGATTGAAAACTGGGTTGTTTACTAATATAACTTTTATTAAGTAGACATAATGAACATTTTGGTTAAAAACATGCAGACCCTTCTTTCAAAAGGCTGTAGAAGTAGGAAGCTGTGCAACTGTTTTCCACTTCAGCCAGTTTCCTCTTGAGGGAAGTATGTTGACTTCATGTTGGACAGGCAAAATAGTATGCCGACCAAGGGCTTGGCATGGCTTTTCTGACATTAACACAGCTGGGATATTAACAACTTGAAGATAATTGGTCCTCTGAGAAACTAAGTGTATGGGTAGAAGATTCAACTGAAGACCACAAATTTAAAGAGCTGCCATTTGAAAAGTTGCCAGAAGTAAATCACCACTTACTCTATAAAGAACTAAAGCGAGTGCTTGAGCACCACTGCGATTCTACACAAGGTTTGTATCACACGTTTCATTCAATAAGGCAATCAAGATGATTAGGGAGTGTAGGAAAGGCTCATTAATGGTCATAGCAGACATTGAGTCAGCCTTTCATTTATAACCAGTGCATCCGGACAGTTTTCATTTATTGGCTTTTTAATTTAAAGAAGTGAAATTTATGTGGACAGACACACACCCATGTATTGTACAACTTGTTCTTGCCTAAAAGCTGCCACTATTGAAGTGGTACTGGCAAAAACTAACACAAAAAAAAAAGAAACAACAACAAAAAAAAAAGTGCTTCAACAATTTGCATGCTTCCCTTAGTTACCTCCTGTATTTTAGGTCCTTAATAATAGGGTAAGAATTTAGCTAGGGATTTTATTCTTAAGATGCTGAACAGAACACCAAAGCTATAACCGATGACAATACTCAGGAGTATGTCTTTAGCTTCAAAGACAGAGAAATTTTGCATACCAATCACTGGGATTTTGGAAGAAGCAGAGTTACAGAAAGCAAAGACAAGAACAATGATGGAAATGCATGTGATTTGCAATTTGCAACCTCGGCCACGGTTGTCGCCAAACAGCACCCTTTCAATGAGAACAACAAGGAGCATGATTAGCTATTCTGTCCATTTTAACCAAACAGTAGTTATCTCAGAACTCACAGTTAACACTAAGTGGAGAATCCCTTTTTCTGATAGCCTGCAATGCAGATGTAAACTGAAAATACGGTGTCTCTCATTCATTACGTGAAGAAGTTTCACTGTGTGCACACTCCTACGCCTGCCCAAGCGCTTCTTTCTGTTTCCGTAACTTGAACACAGGCACTAGAGTCTCAAACCAGAGCAAGCGTTGCACAATATGGGGGCCATAGAACAGAAGAACATAGATCAGATTTCCTCTGTAATGACATTTGTGTGACCACAGAATTACCGCAAAATGGAAATGAACAAATTCAGTTGAAATCCTGGAATTATGCAGTAAAGGTTCACCTGGCCAAGACTAAGTCTTCACTCAGTAAATAGAAAATATTTCTCTACAAAAATTGGCCAAAAAATGCCCCACGACCCCATTGCCACACAAAACAGGGAATTTTAAATCCTGTATGGAGTAGTTATAAAAAAGAAAGCTAAGTGAACGACAAAGGAAAAAAGAATAACAAACAGATCCTAAAAGGTATGCCTCCTTGACAATAAAAGTGTGATGTTCAGATCCTCGGTACTGCAAATTAATTGTTCCTGTCATCTGAACAGGAGTTTTCCAGAAAAGAGTCCTTCATCTGGTGCCATCTACTCATCACAACATGGCATAGCCCTTTCCCGAGCTGTGCAAGAGGCCAGATGGAGTGCCGTGGCAGCACCTCCTAGTTTCAAAGCACCAGACTTTTGTTTGCCGTCATTTCCCAGTCCCAGAGGACACAGGAGAAAGTCCATTTGTAGAGCTTCCCCAGTACAGAATCAGTCACTCTTCCAGAGCATCACAAAGGCATAAGATAATGAAAATACACATACCTTGATAAGACAGGAATTTAATGTCATTGATGTCACACTGTATATCAGTAAGCTGTGAAGGACTATTTCAAGGCTTAACAATTCAATTTTCCAGGTTTTGTAATTTGGACCTATGCTAGAAACAGCCACAGACAGCTCTTGGGGAAGCTTTTTGTGCCAAGGCAGCATACACAGGACTCAGCTGTCTGCGCACCATGGAGGAACAGTGGAGGAACAGCAGAGACAGACCCAGTGCCACAACTGGACAACAGCAATCAAGAAAATGATGAGTTTTACGTTGGCTGTGATGTACCGATTCCATAGGAAAGGAAGAGCGTGGCCGGAGGTGGACTGGTCTCCCCAGTCCCGTGTCCCTGTGCACACCAAAGCTCTTCTTGAGCTCTCCAGACTGAATCGAACAGAGGATCATTTACAGACCTCTCCTTGATGAAGGCTGCCATTATGGGTGAGGACACGAGCTGGTATTGCAGGAAGAGACTAAGACTGGAGGGAACCACCGCTGAGTGGGGAGGGCTCTGGATCACACTGCGGTCAGAGGCTAAGCAGTAGCCCATTTCATTACTGCTCACGCCTGTCACAGGTCCTTCAGACTTTGTAATTTGTCTGTGGGAGTAACAGAGGAGTAAAGGACCATAAAGATCTGTACAGCACAGGCGGCACGGCGGTATGTTACAGGAGCTCTCCCTCCCCCTGGTAGCTCAGTATCTCCTCATGGTGGAATGGGAGTGTTTTATTTTTGTTTTTCTTTCCATTAGAGGATGACCTTTGCTCCAGCTAGGTTGATCTGCTGCAGAGCCAACATCCGCCAGCTTCCAGGGCTTGTGCTTCCCTAACAGCAGCAGATACTTTCTGCTGCTCCAGTCTCCTTATTTAATCATGCCTCCATAAATCAAAAGCAACCAAAACTGATTTAACAAACACTTGGGTGAGAACTTAGAGCAGCTGAAAAGCGACTGAGACTGAGTCATTGCCTGATGCAATCTCAAACAGTTCAATTGTAAACACAGTTGAGCTCATTGTTGTGTTAAAGTCCCCCTGCCTCCCCCCCCAAAAAAAAAAACCCAACCAAAATATTCT
The DNA here is from genome assembly GCF_964199755.1 of Larus michahellis. Taxonomy (NCBI): domain Eukaryota; kingdom Metazoa; phylum Chordata; class Aves; order Charadriiformes; family Laridae; genus Larus; species Larus michahellis. The sequence goes on from NC_133899.1 coordinate 18,473,809, forward strand.
TAATTGCAAGTGCATTGCTGTGAAAACATCACTAAATGCCAAAGGAAAGATGTATAGAGAAGCATATTTCTTTTGGAAACTGACCAAATGAACATCTGGTCGCTGGGTTATCTGGAAAAATCCATCAGAGGATAATGACAGCACCATTAGATGCACCACCATAATTAATACTATGTTTCAATGGGTTTAAACATGCAAAGTGCTGAACGCTGCTGTGAGATGCATTCTCAGATCCCACCTAGTTCAGTGAAGAGTGAACCGCTGATTATTGGAAAGATAGACCAGGGAAAGGATGACGCACTGCGCTTACACTGATAAGCATTCACTGCTAGCTAGAGTCAGATAGCAGGACACAGCAGAAGGATGTCTGGTCTGACCCTGTATGGCATTCATTACCTTTCAAAACGTTCTAAAATTATCAATAATGACTTTTAAAAGCTGAACTCTGAAGATGAACGCAGGAAAGAATACAGAATTTCAGGCTGGTCCTGCTGCAGAAAGAGTAGAAACTGCTCTCCTGTAGTTTGAGGGGATGTTTTGAGTTTTTTAACAAAGGTGACAGGAAGCCCATATAAAAGTGGGCTTTCAAGCATATATACACAATGAGTTTTAATGGTGGATTTCAACAAAAAAGCAATATTTTTAACATTTAGTATGATCACTGTGTTGTGGGAGTGAGATGGTTATACAATATACAGCTTTTGTATTAGAACCATGGAGTTTATTTCACAGCTGAGTTATGGCCCCAATACGAAATCATTGAAATCCCATTGAAAAAATTTACCCACAAAGAAAACTCACCTGCAGTGAAAATCCCACCTAAATAAATTATTTGTTGGTACCTCTGTCATGTAGGTACAGACTAACACAATCACAGAAACATTAGTGGAACATAACTCCAAGGTTTCTGCCCTGATCTGCCCCAGAACTCTCACGAACAATAGATGAGCCATGACGTTATCTAGCCAGCTCTTGAAAACCTCCAAGGGTCTCTGGCCAACCTCTTCCAGTATTGCCATACCTTCCTGGGGGAAACGTTTCTCCTATCATGCACTTCAAGTCTTCTCAAGGCATTTCTTGTGGTTGCTGCCCCTTGCTAGATTGGCTGTCACGGAGCAGTTTGGCTCTGCCCTTTCCTAACTGCCTTTCTTGCTGTACTGCACATAGAAGAGGCAGAAAGGTGAGAAATGCAACATGGCAAAATCCTTCAAGGCACAGCATCCCTAGACAACTCTTCATCCATGATACAGCTTAAAATCTTTGAAGAAACAAGACTCTTCTACTCACCTGTGTGTTCTAAACTTACTTTTTCCTACACCAAAAGCTACTCTGAAATGTATCTGAAAAGCATTTCCATAAATTATGCAAATAAGCCATTTAGGTAATATCAGTAAATGAAGAACAGAAAAGCAAAACAGAACAGAAAGCAAATATTTCCCAGAATTTCCCAAAATTATTTTCCCAGAACAGAAAGCAAATATTCTCCCCAGCTCAACAAAAGCAATACTAAGAACATTTAGATAAGGGTTTTGTTATGTATTTTAAACAGGAGATGCATCCACGGATCCATTTTACAATATGTTAAAAACATGATTTTAGATCACTAATACCAAATAAAAAGCACTGTGGTCACTAGATGCAAAGAGACACTGTGGAAAAACCTCACTCTGACATCTTATTTTTGTAGCTTATCTCCAAAAAAAAAAAAAAAAAAAAGTATCAGCAGCCTTTATGCCAGATTAGACCTTGTTTGTCCTACCAGAGCCAGCACAAACTGCATATTGTAAGCTAACCCAAGTGTACAGAAATGCAGTTATGCGCCTTCCCTTTAATCCAGATCAAATTTACACCCCAAGTGCTTTGATAGCACATAGATCGGATGTTAACGATCATGAAACCACAGCCCACATTGTCAGACAACTGCGTAACACAGCCAGGTGATCTTATAGATACTTGATTGTACCTGCATAAAACCTCCAACATCTGTGGAATGTGCCTTACAAATGTGCTGAATCCTGAAACTCCAGAAAACATGCATATCTTTTACCATTCACTTTCAGAACAGATTTTTGACAGCACTGAAGTTGTGGATAGTTTCTCCCAGTGCCAAAAATGGCTTAGTTAATCAAATGAAAGTTTGCTAAATATTTCGGATAGCTTATGGACTGCTATCTTTCCACATTTAAAAATTAAAATGGCTTATTTCATTATATAGAAGTCAACTGAACATGCAGTTGTGTCATTCAGCAAGTAATTCAAAAGAATTATAGCTAAGTGGTTTGCACAGTCTATATTTAGTGATTCTTACTTCCAAATACTTAGACTCTAGATCTGTCCTTAAAGTATTCTTAAAAGGATTGGCAAGCATGTCTATGTGTAAAATATGATAATCCTATGTTAATTCTCCTCCTTACCACTCCGTAGATGCCTGGGAACAAACCATTGTAAGTATTAAGCTTGCTTGACTTTGCACTGCATTTGTATTCATTAACCAGACTATTAGCGAGAGCATTTTAGAATTCTATGGCTTTTCTGATAGATGCGTATGTACATTCACTGGCTGTATTATTTATTTGTGTGCATGTCCATCTACCCATCCATCCATCTCCGCTCTCGCACGCATACAGATCAATATGTGTCTCTGTATATTTACGTCTTTCACCATTCTCAAGACATTCCGTCTACTTCTCTGGCACCAGCTCTGGGAAACTACTGCTTTAGCTAATGCCCTTATGACTGAAAACAGAGCTCAATGCATCATAGGCAGGAACCAAGGCAGAAAAGTAGAACAAACAGATGGAGGTGTAAAAAAGAGAAGTATTTATGCTAAATTCAAGAAAAATAAAGGGATTAAGGGGATGTCACAGACTAGATGATTTAAGAAGGGGATTTCTTCTGAAGAGGGGATATTTCTCTTGTAGAATAGAAATCTATCATGTATTCTAACCAGGGTTAATTCTAACATCTAGAACAAATCTAAACCTTAAAACTAAGATTAAGAGTTGGCTAGTGGTGTCTATTATATCTGTCAACTGTTTTACAAACCAGGGAGAAAATATTTTATGTTTGAATTCAGCCAATACAATAACAATATTTATAGGCTGCCTTGGGAGCAATAATAATTTTACATGGTTTTCAGTATTCAACAGAGCATTTACAGGGATTTGAATTATTGTAACATGTTCAGATTGTTTTTTCCATCCTCTTTCAGAGATCCTGGATTAAGGAGGCAATCTCCTTTCTCCTCTCTGTCAGTCTACTATATAAACTGTGTATTTGTAGGGCTATCCTAAACACTGAAGCAACTCTTTCTCTAAATCTTCTGAGCTAACTGCGTTATCTCCTTCATATCCTCACTCAGCTGAGGACGTTCATGCTGCAGACCTGACATCTGATCATCATGCTGGTCTAACACAAGCCGACTGCCCCAGTGTTTTTATCCAAAGGGTCTGAGACCTTGTGAATACCTATACCTTTCTTTTAAACCAAACCAGAGCATTACGGTTTGACAAAGAAAGCCCTGTGGCCACGGTGATATCATGAAACCACACCTGCCTTATGTTTAAATCAGTGATCGAGCTCCTCTTGTAATGTGCCAAGTATTTCCAAGAGAAAATGGCTAGTATATCCAAGGAGCTACTGCTCTGCTACTACTTTATCCCACAGGCACATGTAGCATGGGGCTTACACGCTGACTCAAAAGTTATGCCAATATCCATGCAAAAGAACCATACTGTTACACGATAGCTTCTAATCTGTTCCCATGCTTAACACATCCATGTAAATCTCTAGTGCTACTAGGATAAACATCTCAGAAAACAGAAGTTATTTATTACTAAGTAAATAATTATTTTCTTCCTCACCTGTCAGGTATAAGTGCGAGACACAAGCCGAACAACACATGCTGAATAAGATCATTTGGGTTGCACTGTCAAACGCATTACCAACTTCTTGCATGACTTGGAAGAGGCCATTCAATGCTGAGGTGTTCCGTGCACGTGGAAATCCCCCTGGATGACATTTTGATGGGAGGAATGCTCGTTTTGCTGTAAAATTCTGCTCTGAAATTACAGAGAAAGGGTGAAATTTGCTCAGGCTGTAGCTGTGTTTGCTACAGGGTATTGCACATCTAATACCTGGAAGGTAAGAAAAGCAGAGAGAAGTTATAAAACTGCAGCAAACTGAGTGTAATGATAGCGACTCTGGTGATGCTAGAGAGAAAGCACCAGCGTTACTATCTACACAGCATGAATGCAATGGGGGAATCTAGAGTATTTACAGCTGTTCATCAAACAGTAAAGCCTCGTTGCACTCCGCTTGGCAGAGAAACAATTCTATTCGCACTTCTCATGATTCTTTTATTGTTGACTTGGATTTAGCAGAGTATACTAACGTTTCAGCCCTGATGAAGGCGCGAGACTGGGAACATTGGCATATTTTGTGAGTATAATTCATTTTTTTGTTCTGGTTGGAATGCAGCGCAGTGCAACGTTACTGCTGGGTGAACACCTGTAGTTAGAAAACACTGGTTTGCTCAGAGGGCCCAAAGCATGCCAAACTGTTCCCTGGAAGGAGATTTGAAAAATGAGCATTAAAAAAAAAAAAAGAAAAGAAAAAAAATCCTCCCGTGCACAAAAAGAAGCAGAAAAGCAGGCATGAAACTATTATTTCAGCGCCAGATGTCAAAAGGACAAAATCAAGAATTTGAATCTCTTGGGGATGAATTTCAGCTTTGTCTGTAGAACAAACTAAGGCTTATCTCAAACACTGTAGGATCCAGTTCCTCAAAGCACCAAAATACATGATTATCCCAGTTTCTCAAAGTACTAAAATGCGTAAAAGTCAATGAGACCAGTGCAAGGAATGATACTGAAACCCTTTTCTTTGAGATGGATTAATTTTACTTTTATGGAAAAATGCCATTTGGAAAGGAAAAGTTTTTATTTCAGACTGTAAAACATTCCATTTAATTTGAAAAATATCAAAATATGATTTGGCTGCAAATATTTTAGCTGGGTTTGATTTACAGAAATGGTTCCCATCGCCCTTGCACCTCTTTTAAAAATGTGTTCTGAAAATTTGATCTAAAATTGCAAGTAGTCTCCACCACCATGAAACTCTCTTTTTCAGAGAATATCTGTTCCTTGAGCAAAAGGACTCGAGGACTTGATTTTCATGCCCCCATATTAAATTCTGCTTTCCTATACAAAACCATGTTCGCAGACAATCTACTTACCACAAAATAAATTCTAAAAACAACACACATTGGTTTTGTCTTCTCCCTACTCAGATCTGGTTGTCTGTCTGTCTGTTAAAAGCACAGCAGACACATTAACGGGACTGAAACTCATTCAAATTAATTTCATTTGTACAATCTGCTTTTCTTTGCCTTTTTTTACTGTTAACATTATGAAACGTGAACTCCCTGTTGGTAAACTGCAGTAAAATAACAGGTATTAGCAGGTTACATGCTCTTGAGAATTTCCATTCTGAGTCCCCAAATCCATTTTCAAAGAGTTGCTACTACTGTCCCCATTTTACAGACTGGTAAAATGAGGCACAAAATCTTAAAATCATTTCCACAACAACAAACAGAGGCTGGAGTTTCTTTTCATTTGTTCTGCTCCCTGGATGATGTTATCTGCCATTAATTTACACAAATTCTTCCTCTCCTCTTTTACATATCATACAGTGCGACGGTCTGATACTGATGTCCTAGATGATTCCCCATCTCTCCTTCCAGTGCTCTACCATGCAGTTTGCCCTCTGGGCATTTTACTGTTCTGTCCCATTTATGTTTCTCTCCTGCATTACCTTCGACACTTCACCTTTTCAGTGGTTCTCCTACACCCATTTCCTTCCATGCCTTTTTCTAAGATGTGGTTAAACATTCCCAGATACAGCAAAAAGGGCAAGAAAATAAAACTTCATTTTATCACTTCAGCTTAATCCCCAAAGCAAAAAAAAAAACCCCAAAAAAGCAACAGCATATGAAAATCTGAGAGATTTAAGCAGTTACTTTCAGTATCATAGTCTAACTGTGATACAGCTAGATATATACAAATCTTTTGCAGTCTCAAAAGAGTGTAACATGTACAGTTATTTTGTGCTCTATGAACACCCATTTGACAAAGTCCCTGAAAAGCCTCTCCTGCAGAGTGGGGCTGTCTGAGGTAGCTGATGTTTCCCAGAAGGAGCTTCTTACAGAACCACAGTCTTTGGGGCAGATTCCCATCAGCCAGTCACTGCCCTAATGCGTTCCTTCACATTTAACTACATTTTCTGATAAGCAAGACGTTCATTTGAAAGATTAAATTTATTGCAGATGAGTAAGGCAGTAATGGCTCAACAGGATCAATGGTGATGGATTATATTTCTGAGACAGGAAGGGTCTACTTACATACATCTGAAATCAGAATTAGGCCCTCTGTGTGCCCATGCAATGATTCAACACATTCTTTCAGCACATAAGTTTGCTATTGCAGGTTTACAGTAAACAGAAAAAGATACTAAAAATCAAAGTGTTCACCAAATGTATTCATGTCCTTAAATAATGCTGCTAATTAATGCTGAAACACAAAGTGTGCAGAAGAAGACTCAGTGGAAGTCTCATGTTTGCTACCATTAAATCTTAATAAAGCATTCCTCCATGAAGGCTGTCAAGCGCAACCCATAATATTTTTGCCACTATGCATCTATATGAAATTGTTGTACTGCTCTAAAAATAACTATTTAAGAGATATGCTTGCTTTTATGCTCATCTATTGCACTAAGAATCTTGGTATAAGAATCTCCTCATTAATGCTTCAGAACACACTATAAATATTAATTTCAGAAAAAATTACAAAGAATAAACCAATCAATAATGCTGTACAAGACTAGTCTAATATACATTGTGATTCGCTAAATGCAGTGGTAAAAGAGCAGATTGTTTCGCCCCTCATTTTTTATAATAATCTTGTGTAGTTTAAATTATCTACATCTATCAACTGCACACACCGGCCAAGGCTGGAACAGTGCTGACCAGATCCACAGAAGTCAATTAGTTATGCCAATTTGCTCCAGCTGAGAATCGATTCTCGGTTGTCGTTATACTTCCTATAGAATATTCTGTAGGAAGTATTGCTTTAATGACGCTTGGTCAGCACGTATGCAAAATGTCAACATGAAATTCTTTCTCACCATCTTTTGGACTTCTTAAAGAGTTTAAAAAAATCCAAACCACCACCTAGAAAACCACAAGTTTTCATTAAAATGGCAGGCAAATTTAAAATAACTTTAAAGGAAGGGGCTTCAACATCAAAGACTTAGTAAAACTATTGCCCTTTTTTTCCTTTGGCAGGTTTTTCTAAGTTTGCAATTAAATCATTAAAAGCACTCTCACACAGATGCTGTCGATGAGAAATAATCACAAGAAACACTGCAAACAAAAGAAAGATCACAAAATACATTAACTTTTACTAGCCATGCTGCCATGCATTAGCATTTTTAATAATGACCTCATTACCATTTAGTTCAACAAGCAAACAAAACCTGTTTATTTGATAATTTATTTATTCTAAAATAACGCAACCTTTTTTATGTGCCCTTGTTATGAGCTCACTAACGTTAACGGCACCGCTACAATCAGTTAAGTAATTATCATAGGATAAAAGCTTTTACCATGAAAAAGTTTTGTTTGAAAAAGCATGAACTGCGATTCTCATTGATAGCTTTCACCAAGTGCAGGATTCAGTACATTGTAGCACAAAGGCCTAGATTATCTCCCTCTGTTAAAGGCTTAAAATTCTACAACCAGACCATGCCAGTTACCAGTATCAGATTATGATAACAAGATCATGTTCAGTTATAAAAACAAGTGTCTAAACTTTTCTCATGTCACTTTCTATCTAAGTCCCATTGCCAGTTGTGAAAGGGCCCATCTGAATGTGTGTAGAAGCTCATTTTAAAGCTAGCTCTTTGAACTGGATTCATGGGGTATTTGCATAAGAAGATTTGGGTAAAAAGAATGGGCTGGTGCTGCATCTGCCCATTAATATGCCTGCTAATTCAGCACATTGTAAGCCTATTGATGTATCACAAAAGGCTCAAATTCAAGGACAGTTATCCTATTGCCATTGTTAGGGTTTGAATTCAAGTAATATGTTCACTATAGGAATACAGTTGTTACAATTAGATATTTTTCCATAATGGTATAAAGAACCGACGACAATCAGAATTACAATAAGACTGATAAAACTTTAGAATTCATGAATTCTATTATTTTAAAAGATGCAGGTGCTGATTAATTTTGCTTTGCATAATACTTGGATATCGAGTGCTGGAATACTTAAAGAGCAGCAGCAAATTGTGGCAATATAACCTATCAAAGCTGGCAGTCTCCCTTTAGTGCCGATGCACATTTATCTTGCTTACAAGAGTTTTAATAAAAAATTAAAATACTAAACCGCGTTTCAACAGAATGGAGGAAACGTACACGGTGAGCGCAAGGAGCGGGTATTTTAATCCTGCTTATGAAAAATGCAAAAGCATTGCTCATGCTATCAGGGGATATCCTACACGGAACATTTTTATGGTGAATATGAATTGTTTGAAAACACTGTATGCTCACAAATGGAAAAAAGAGCAGAATCAGTGATTCATGCAAGGAGCGCAGAGCAGCCGCTGCACCAGCTCCACAGCGGATTCAAAGCACACACTGAGGCAAGCAGTGAAATAAAAAGCTGTTAGCTGAAGCGCTGTAAAGAGTTTTTAAAGCGCGCAACACAAACGGAATACTAAAGGACAGACTAAAAGGAAATACATGCAGAAAACAGCAAATTAAGCCTAGCTAAACTTAGTACTTCAAGGGTCCCGAGTTTGTGTTTGGGACCACAGCGCGTGTCTTGTAGGGGGAAAACCGGGAGAATAAACGTGTGCGGCTGGACGGATTTTCCGTGATGGCCTCTCATGGCTTCCCCCGGAGCACCCGGCGGGGACGCGGGCGCCCTGTGCTCCCACCCGGGCGCATTGTCCCGCTCCGGCTGGGTGCTGGGCGCGGGGGCACGGCGGCATTTTCCTCACGCCCCATCCCTCAGAGAAGACATCAAAGACCAGAGAGATGTGCTCTTTGTTTTGTTTGGTCTCTGACTCTCAACATGTGGTTTCGCAGGCCCAAACATCGGCACCTTTTAACCTATTCTGTTCAGCTTAGGCCTTAGCTCCATTTGAGCATTAGGGAAACTATAGTAACCGATAATCTGCCTGTTCCTGAATAGAAACTATGTACCTTGTCACACAAGAGCCCCGAGGATCACCATTCGGGACAAGTTCCTTTACAGGCCCTCGGCTTTCTTTGCTGGGGCCCGGCCTGTCCTGCTGAAAAGGTGTCAAAACCCTTTGCCTTTTTGCGACGGGGGATCTGTGTTAATGTTAATTTATATTTAACAAATGGGATATTGTCCCTCAGAATGTATCAGTATTTGATGATCTATTACAAATGTTTTCATCAAGTCATAAACGAGGGCCCTTGACAAAAGGCGAAGGGCCTTTTAAGAGAGTAGGACGGCGACTGGGAAGGCAGAAACCTGTCCTGTTGTGTGTGTTTGTTTCTCTGTGTGGGTCCACCCCAGCACAGGTGACAAGAGCTCACCGACCTGGTGACAAGGGCTCACCAACTCGCCCCACAGCTGTGGGTCGGTCACAAATTCCAAGCGACACGCTGAAACTTGGCAGCAAGGCAAGAAGCAAAGCCTCTTTCCAGGCCCATCTTTGCCTAATCAAAAGCTTTCTCCATCAGCAAGTTGCAAGAGAGAACTTTTGTTAGTTGTTGATTTTATTTATGTATGTATTTTGGAAGCGATCTGATCTCCTGCTTAATGAGCCTCCCCCAGGCACAGGGAAAATGTTATCACCAGTCCCATTTTTCACTCACTCAATCTTTAATCCGGCACCGCACTGTCTTGTTATTAGCAGGAAAAACAACAACAACAACTATGTATATCGTGTAGATCAGAGCCAGAAAAGAAAGGAACAAATGTCAAGGGTTTGAAGAAGCAATTCAAACCCAGCTTCATTTCATCTCTGTCACTCTCTCCTGACTCTGTCACGCAACAGCCGCCTGCTAACATATTTCCCTCCAGTAAAAATGACATTTTTGCTTCCTTTATAATAGTTTAATATTAATAGGGACGGGGGCTAAATTGTTGATGCTGCAACCAAAATACCGTACTGCAAATTGAGGTATTTGGTATGAAACTCAAGACCTTCTGCATTAAGCTCTCTCACAGTGACCTGACATAAACTGGCAACTGGCAGCCGTCTGCTTTTGGCAGCTTGGCATATTTGGTCATTTATTGGGTGCATGTGAAGATCAAATGGGTTAAGATTCTTCTCCTTAAACAGCAGGGAAAAGAACATCAAAAAGGTGTAAATTTCATTTCCCCAGTTTTGATTAAGTCAAGCATGAAATGAAATGTAATACTCTCAAGTGGCAAGGGTTTATACTATTGATGTTGTTACTTCTGCTTCACAAAGCCCAATCAGCCGACAGCGAGTTGAACAAGCTAACAGAGTTTTAGGGTGGCCAGATGGAGGGTTTTTACTATGGTTGAAAAGACAGCTTAGTGCTTGCCTCTTCAAGCCAAGTCAATGCCAACTGTGTGAAATCCTGGCCATTCTACCCCTTCTTTTTTTTTTTCTTCCCTCTTCTCAATGCTGGTGGCTAGTACCATACAGGCCTGATAAAAAAACAATCCCTTCAGCAAAACAATGCGTTGAATGAATATTTTTTGTCAGAAGTGTTGTTTATCTTCCCCCAAAGTGCAGAGATTTCTGAATTCATGATGCAGACCAATCTCATTACAGTATTTAAGCAAATGGGAAAACACATTGCATTTAAATGTTATCTGAAAGGAGGCCTTTGCAAGAATTTAGTAGTTTCTCTGAGATTAAAATTATAACATTATTTGTTTTCAATACCGTGGTGAAGAAAAAAAATCGACTCACGTGCTTTGAAAATAAATGAAGATTTAAAACTGTACCTTGTTCATCCATTAGGGGAAACTAGAGTTAATTCAGAACGCCGCGAGATGCACGTTGAGAAACTCTTTAGATCTAGATACAAAAGTAACAGGTCTTAAATTGAGTGTGGTCTTACTTCGTTAGGAAATTTGTCCTTTTTTTATAGGTGCTTTTTCAGGCCCCTTGTTCCCACTACATTCTCAAATTTAATGCTCTTGCCACTATACAGCTGGACTAGAATAGAGTGGCTTTAGTAAAGACTTAATAGAATCTTTAATGCTTCTAACAATCCACTCCCATTGAACTGCATTAAGTAGATATTATGGAAGGACAAAGAGCTAAATAGCTCAACATCAACCTCATTAGGCATGCAGGCAGGCCTTGAACCATTTTATGGGCAAGCCTATTGTGAGTACACTCACCAGGTTAGCTTTAAATTGCAAATGATACCCTGAAAGGGGAAGAGAAGTTTTGGAGAATGGCCTCACAGAAAGAAAATCATTTTAGGCTATAAGAAAATGAAAGGCATTGTTAAAATTGCTCTGACCGTAGCAAATGAAATACATCATGGACTTGAGAGGCTGAATGCTACACTTGAGGGTTTTTTGTTGGCTTTTTTTTTTTTTTTTGTCCGTTTAGGAATGTGGTGTACAGCAGAATATAAACAATATACAATCTGTAAGACTTAATAAGGGTGGCTCAACATACTATCCTTTGTCTGAAGTTAAACAAATGATAAGAGCACAATAATTAAGTGGAGGGGGAAAAGACAAAACCCGTCCCATTTGAATAAAAGGCAAAGCGTGGATAACGTTACGTATAACAACTTTCCAGCATTGCACTTCTTAATCAATAAGGATTCATTTAGTCTTAGTGCTTCTGCGTTCAAAAATATTTATATTAAAAAAAAAAAAAAGAAAAAGTCTCTCAAGAATTGTTGGCAACTGCAAAGTGCTTTAACAACTGACATTATGATGCTGCAAGTCTGGGAACATATTCCCAAGCAGAGCCCTTCTCTGTCACCTTAGTGGATGAATAATTGTGCCTTTGCATATTCCTTGTCATAAATGGCAGGAATGAAGGGACCCTAAGGACCGCACTGGCAGGATTGGTGCTGTACAAGCAGAGTAAATTAAAACAAGGATTAGAGCAAGTATGATTGGGGATGACAAGCAGGGCAGTTGTCGCCACACAATGTGCCTTTTTGCCCATATGGTCTGTACCAAGCTTACACAGCACAAACCCTCTAACATGGATGCTTATTAAAGCATTCCTTCTTGATCAGGACATAAAGTCCTTAAAGCTTCATGTCATAGGAGAAAAACAGTATTTCTTTCACAACTCAAGCAGCAGCCTCAAGCACTATTATTTATGAAGTTTTACATGCGACTGCCCAATCTTTACTTTTCATTAGATTAATATACAAGAAAGCCCATAAACGTGAAAAATTGAGGTTACAGTCTGCAATCATAGTTATGCATTGTATAGATTATTAAATGTGAAAGTGAATTAACTGACAACTGTATTTTAAAAAAAAAAAATCAGACATATGAGGTATTTCAAGACTTCCTCCCAAAGTATGGATTTGTAGTATACACAGAACTCGGGTGATTTTTACCTACCTTTAAGTGGATAATGAAGGTAAGAATGAAGCTCAAAATAACACGAGATTCATGCTGGGGAAATACTTGAGTAATCGTATATGTATTATTATGAACAAAACAAAAGAGTAGGGCAGCTTTCTCATAGCTTACAAGAGGAGAAAAGGGCAATTTTGTCACTAAACCGTTGCGTTATCTCACATGACACATGTCATTTTCTGTGCCTCAGTTCCCCCATCTGTAAAATTGGAATAATTACACATTCTAAGTATATTACACATTACAACTATTGCAAAAGTATATACATATTAGTCTTTTTTTACCGTCTATTTGCTTTTTACCCATAGATCATGCTGCTGGTCCTGCTTTACAGAAAGATACCTGGATTTCACAAATGCCCAGGAACAATTCAAAGTCCCAGAGAACAGTTTTGCCTACAGCAAGATACAACGATGATGACTCAGTCCTGCAATAAGCTACTCAGATAGTGGCAAGGAAACAGAAGTGAAAGACCTTTTATTTAAATTTTGTTCCTCTGTGGTCCTTAATACATCTCTATCTGACCACAAAGCAACATCAGATTTACAGTATTCCTTCCAGCTTGACCTTTTTCTCCACCAGAACAGCCAGTCCTGCATTAGAAACAAACTTAGGAAAGCTCCCACATGGAGTAGCATGCAAAACACCGCATTAAAGGGGAACCAACAAAAACACCAGCAGTTAGAACATTATAGGCACCTTTGGGAATCATCCAAGAGTTCCTGCTAAACTAGACAGACGTTTCTTACAAAAATCCTGAGGCCTTTTGGTACAGTCTCACTGTCTGAAGCAGAACGTACTAAATTGTCCTTGATGACTACAGCTCCTCCCAAGCTTGAGCCACTAACACAGAAAACGTTTATATAGGTTAGATTATTACTTGCTATCACTCCTACTTTTGGATGCTGGGGTCTACCTCCAAAGTGCTGGGATCGTTTCTCAAAGACAAGCGTTCCTTGTGCTTTGTAGAGTCAACAAAATGAGTATGAAGACATTCACTGTGTCATCATAGCCAACGTTCCCCACTTATCAGCAAGCCTTGGCAGTCCAAGCTCCACAGATCCACTACAGCTCTCGTTCAGCAGGTAGGCAACTCTGAATCTTCATCAACAAATACAGTCCCAAATAAGCCTATTTACAAGAAGTTCTTTGGTTAACTTTGATAAGTCTGTTTGTCTCGCTGTGATGACATAAAAGATACACAATTCTGACAGTGTAAGATGAGACCTTTTAGCAATAACGAGTCAAAGACAGAAAATAAATGATTTAGAAAAAAGTCCAAGACATGTTCTTCCCTCAAAATGGTTACGTGAATTTCAGCTATCTGAGATTTAGCCATTATGCTCCACATAACATGCCTGAGGCATCCAAGAACTGCAAGCATTTGAACTCTCTCAGACTCGATTTGTCAACCTCTTTTTGGCTTAGTTTATTTGCAGACAGTAACCTGAGCATCATGTCTGACAATGGTCAGGCCTAGAAAGTAGAGTTCAACAACAGTTCCTTCATGTGGGTATCTAAGGTTCCATTATATGCATTTGTTTATAGTAATTTAACATTTGAAATGAGCATATTTTTTTTTACTTTCTTAATTACATCCTCTAAAAAATACAGCTTCTCAAGACCAGCTAAAAAAAAAAACCATCTCTGAGTCTTTCATGAGAGCAGGCAGGTGAGAGCTACGATTATGATTCCCATCTTGCTGGAAAACAGAAATTAGAAAGGGGCTAACAAGTACGTTTAGCTACTGGCATAAAAGCTGAGTAAACAGTAACCAGAGATGAGTCACATCAATAAGCCTACTTGAGTCCAAGGCTTGTCCGAAAGCTAAAAAGGGCTGTTTATCCATTGAGATAAGGATCCTCTGAAGACTGAAGCTGAAAACCAGAATGGACAGTACACAAAGAAAAGGTATAGCATATTAGGTTTTTAGTGTACTAATAATGATGTTTTATTGCAACAGTTCCTAGATCCTATATATACACATATTTTTAATGCAGAACTTTGAGCTGGCAAAGAACAAGCTGAAAGATATAGCTAGCAGCACTTAAGTGATGTGAGCTGCTCACCTGCTTGGTCATTCATAGTCCTTCCTATCTTTAACTTACAAGCACATCTTAGACTAGGTGTCTTCCTTAAAAGAATCCCCAGATTTTTGCTTTTCTGCACACAGTTTCTCTTGGGGTGTAACTACTTGCACAAGCACTGAAGAGGATCACAATGACCTTCATGTTAACTTTACTCTGCACTTAAAAATCATAGGAAGAAGTGCTAGAAAACTTGTGAGATGAACAGATGCTACTATATTTACCTCCTCTTCCGAGTCCAAAAATCTTTGAGCTATTAGCTTTCTCATTTTAAGAGCCATTTGTCTTAGACTACACTGCATCAATCACACACTGCATTCAAAATTATTAGGGCTTCAAGGGAAAGGAGACAGTAAACCTGGACTTGGTTAGCCGTTATTTGGATGGATGTATTCATAGTTATTAGGATGGCTGGAGGCCTCCTGGTTCATGTCTAAGTTTTGCTAGACGCTGAAACATTAGAAAATACAAGGTATGCCATGTTATGGGAAAAAGAGACACTTGCATCACTAACCATGAACATATTTCATGTCTCCGTTTCACCTACTCCACAGTAAGATTCAGGTATTAATCTGCAGGAGCATGGTTACAGAAGAGAGTGGCCCCACAGTTAAATCATCAAGCCTAAGATTTGGGAAACCCAATTCGGACCCCTATTCTATGAGAATCTCTTGATCATTTAGGTCAAGATACTCAAATGTATTCAGAAACCATACTCCTGTTATGCTTCTAACTCTCAGTGAAACTAAGACTTCTAAATTTTTGAAAGAAATGTATTAAGCATATAAATACCTTTGAGGATCAGGACTTAGGACTCTCTGTGCCCCAGTTCCCTGACTGTCAAACAAGGACGATGCATTGCCCAACTGGGCAGGGATATTCTGAGAGTAAATGCCTTATAGACTTGGAAGTGCTCAAGGTTACAGATACAGGGAGCAGATAAGGACTGTAAATATGCCAGTTTAAAGAAACATGGTTTAGAATAATTCTGTTTCTAAATTAATATGGTTGAAAGGGAAACAGCTTCTTAAAAATGTTGTGTCGAAGGCATGTTTTATTCTTACTTGAGAAAGCCGAAGGCAAATCTTGTGCAAGACTGGGCTTTTATTTAAAAAAAAACCTCTGTAAACACCCATTCAATCATTATTTTAAGCACGATTTAAAAAAGTCCTTCTAATATTCTTGGAAGTTCTTTTAGAATGAACAGGAATAAACAGATTTTAACTGGAATATTTTAGACAGCTACTCAAGCTTTCAAAATGTGTACAATTTCCTATCTGTTTATGTAGGGAATTATTGACAAGCCATGAAGAGAGATTCAATGAAGTAAATGTGAAGGACTCCTTATTTCAGACTTCTCACTTAAATTCTAGATTGAGGCTACAAAATTAAATCAATAGATTACACACTCGAGGATGTTTCATATATAGTGACTTCTGGTCAGCCTGATCTAATCTACACTGAAATGTAAAACAATCAGTCTCTAAGAACTTTAAAGTATCACCAGCTTCATTGACTTCATATTACTTAACACTTTAAATGTATTTGAGAATAAGCCAGGAGAAATTCCGTGAAAGGAGGACAACAACAGGCTTAATGGCAAGGTGATAGCACAGTACAAACCTTTAAAGTAATTATTACTGCTCTTATTTTAAAGGCAATTTTCCCCTGCGCTCCTCCCCGCCCCACATCCCTCAAGATTAAAGAATATTTTTCAGCAGGTTTCATACCATGTGTAGTACATTTCAGACCTCTCCAGCTGATGTCCTGAAATTCTTATAACCCCCTGATGTCACCATCTGTCTGAAAATAGGTGAGCTATGTACGACTAGAAAAAGCAATGCTTCGATCCTGCAAAGGCATGCCTAGATATGTGGTTAACTTGACGCACTGCAAACAGTCCCGTAAATCTGAGTATGCCTGCAAGTATTTGTGGGCTTGGAGCCTAAATGAACATCCACCTACAACTTCCACTGTATGAGGATTGAGTTTAGGGTGGGTGAAGACTGCCAACTGGTTTCCCCCAGAGTCTACCTAGAGACAGAGCATAGATCCCCAAATACCACTTTTTCATTTCATTAGCAAAGCTTTCATGTGATATTTTGACAGGGAATGGTTCCACCTGCCCTAGCAGAGTTACAAAACGTGTACTTCCATCAATTTGCTTTTCAGCACTTCCACTGACTTAAAACAAACCTCGAGCAATGATGAGCCTTAAGATAAGGGGAAAACCAGAAGACAACTTGAACGTGTTTTTTTTGTGTGTGTGTGTAGGAAGAGAGGAACGGAGAATTAACTGCAGCGTTCAATGATCTTTTTCCACATTAAACAGAGATAGGATAATTAAAAACCTCTACTGAAATAGCTATTAATAATTTTGTAAGTAAAAGTATATGGAAGTTTAGTTTCTTAGTTAAAGTGAAGGTAGCTCCTATCATTATTAAAAGATAAACATGTAGGTACTGAGAAAACTAATTAAATTTTGTTGAGTTATCAGGAAGTCCCTTATGAATATCCTCTGGGGTAGGCTCTAATGTGAAGAGATCTCAATTTTGTGGTTAAATAATTTGAAGAGATTAATTAGTAAAGAATAAGCATTAAAGACAATAATGAGAAGATAAAGGTAACAATTTTTTTACATTTACTGGTTTTATAGCTCTACCTGATGAAAAAGCTTTCATTACATAAAGCAACTATTAACAAGATAGTTCTCTGAATTACTTTTAAGTATTTAATTTATTAGCCACACCGTAGAAATAAAAAAACATTCTGAGATGAAATCTTAACTTTAAACCAGAATTTGCATAAAGGATTAAGCTCCTTCCACTTCAGAACTACTTTTCATCTCAAATTGGGAGAACTGACCTTTATCCTGAATTTCTTTTTGTTCCTCTGGAAGTTCAGTTTAATCCAGCATTCTTCATTTTCACCTTCTCCCTAAACCTTCTAGGCTTGTTACATGATAGCTAAGGATCATTATCCACCCAAGCTGAGGGGGTTTTCCCTTCATTAATTTCTGTAAGAAGATTACCAGTGCTTGTTTGTTGTTGTTTAAGCAAATGATTTCCCTAAGTTCTTTGTTTTTCCAACTGGTTTACACTTTAATGCCCTTGATTGAATTTCAAACAAGAGATCAACTTGACCAACCAACTCTGTTTGGGGGGAGGGGGGGGGGGAAAGTAGGGAAGGAAGAACTTCATGTCAACCACTTAAGCAAGAAGAGTGCTTAAAAACTTATTCAACCATTTAGTCAAAGAGATGCATCATAATTAGCATATCATTCAGGACTTGTTTAGTTTTTAAAGTCAAGGTGACTTTCCTTGAAGACAAAATTCTCTAATTACAACTGAAGTGTGTGTATCACAACTAATAGGGTTTTTTACTGATTTAGTTCTGCATCTCCCCCCACTCCCTCCCAACATGTCTTCATTGGAAAGGTGTCAATCTTTTGTTCATTTGAAAAGGGATGGGTGGAACAAACAATACGCAGATTGGGTATTTACAGTTTGAACAACATTCCTACTCAAACAGTCATTTTTTAAGGACAATTTTACGGAGAAGTCAATTCAAGAGAACTGACTGTGATTTAGTCTCACCTAAGCTTTTATCCAACAAATGCAGCATTTAAGCACTCTGAGGCCCTCAGTGAATTTTATATATATAAATTTGTACACACACACAAGCTAAGTCAGTAAGATACAACATCCTTAGGTAACACGTTCCTGAGTAACTATCCTGATTTAGATGATATTATATCATTTGTACATGGGCCAAGCAGCTACTCAATAAAAAGAGACCATTTGTCAAGTTTAATTCCATCGAACACCACTAACAGTTTGATGATGTTTGTCTACGGGGTCCACTTGTGCAATCCATATTCACGCACTGAAGGATTTTTTTTTGTGGGACTGCAACCTACTTTCAAGCAAAGCTGGCAGAATTTGACTATTTCTACAGGGCTACTATAGGTCTAGCTTTATATTTGCTTTGCACAATATAAATTGCACACTATCAGAAAGTGCAGGTTTTGCAGATCACCGATATAAACAAATACGGATACATAAATGTTGCCCAGAGTTACATACATGTTCCCAGGTTAGCTATTTTGCTAAAAATTAGCCTGCTTTTCCTACTGCTGGCCATGTGGTAGTATTCTGAAATAGCTACTCTATATCAAAAACATATTAAAATTGAGCTCTTGAGTTGCATTCTAGGATTAAAATTCTCATTTATGTAACCAATAACCATTTGAAAATCAGAATATTTGCCACAGGATTAAGGTGACCAATTGCCAAGTAAGCACCACTCCAGATTTGCCCGAGACCCCGACTACTATGTGACTTTTCAGCTGGTCTCTCTCACCTGTTTCCCTTCCCAAGAATCCCATCCATCTTACTGCTAGATCAATTGAACAGACACCAGAGGCCCTGGGAGCATATTCCCTTGGTACTAACAGAGATAAAGATTTTTTTAATATAAAGTGCACAGGGAGAAATCATTTAAAATAAACAAAAAACGCCAATGGAAAACAAACAAAAAAATAATCACACAAAACCCCCCACCAAAACACACCACAAACACCAAGAAATGCAAAGATAAAAAGTCGAAAAATCAATATAACTTAATTCATAAGCCTGAAATTACAATTAAGACACTTGGAAGCTTGCAGGCCCCCCCCAACAGCAGCACTGTCCCTAGCCAGACGGCGCCACACCTAAGGAAGTACCAGGAAAGTACTGTACACAGAGGGGAAACCTCAGCTGTCACCTGAGCGTGCGCAGGGATGGGTACCCACAAACACTTAGGGAAGAAACGGACAACTCCATAAATCCTTAATGGAACGGGAATTTTGCACCAGCTAAAGTAGTGAGATGAAAGAAAATAATAATAAATTAAATGTGAGTGCTAGTCACTGTAAAATTATAAAAACAAGCAAACATAGGGAATGAAATTATGATTAAGCGTTCTAAATTGACAAGTGAAACCTATTGCTAACAGACAATACGGGAGCTGAAGGGCTGGTGAAGCATGCACCCTAAGCAAGGCTCCTGGTTGTGATTCTCCTCTGTGAGTGACCTTACACACTGGCTACTTTACATTCCACAGTGGTCTATGCCAGCTAAGTACCTTGGCTACTTTGATAATATGACCTTATATAAAGTAATTGTTATGAGGGCATATTAAAATGGGAAGCCCGTCTATTTTAACTTTACTAGCAACAAACAACACTAGTGGATTCAACCACGTCATGCTATCAGCATGCTATGAAAACTATCACCAATGTAGATGTCATGCTGCATGAGACTTCAGACTTCCTTTCCTTTTTTTTTTTTTTTTAAATAGAGAATATCACAGTATTTTTGTACTTTGGCATCACAAGGCAGATCAATAAACAGGTAATCATTAGTTAAAACCCAGGATACTCAATTGTGAGCATTACGTTACTGACTTGACGTTTATTCTGCCACAAATGTCATCTTGTTAAGTGTTTCAATAATCTAATTTTAAAATTTTTTATTCTTCGAGAACCCTGGAATCTGACAGACCCTTATGTACATCCAGCAACTTGTAACAATGCCACAGTAGCACAACCAGGAGAAGAATGATAGCGGTTCCGACTTCGAGAGTTAGAGATAAAATTACACTAGTTCATTTCTAAGGCAAATAGACTTTAGAAACAATGAATTTCTGCATATCAAACTTCAGTACTAAAATGAATAATTAAAAGAAACATGGTGTAATCCATTCTAATCAGTGTATTATAATTAATCCACTTTAAAAATTGCATTCAAACCGTACATATGTATGTACCTGCAACTGGTATAAAAACAGTGCCTATACTGTATTAAAAAAAAATAATCATACTTAATTTAGGAAGAGGATACACCAATAAAATTAATTTCATGATGATGTATAGAATTTTAACAAAGGAATGTTGTCACTTAAAGTAATATTCACGTTTTAATATATCTTTTCCCAATCTCACCTCCTACTGTCAACACCATCAATTTCAGCAGTGCTCCTTCCCCTATCTCTTTCAACATCAAAATGCGGTCCTTCCAGTATCATTATTATCAACCTGAGCAAACTAAATGTGAAAAGGTGCCACTAATAGGACAGCTTTTGACATCACATCTTGAACCAGAATAAGCAAACAGGCAAGTCAAATCTTCAGGGTCAAGCTTTGAAGTCAATTTTCTGACCCGGGAAATCATGTTCTGTGACAGTGATGACAAACGGTGAACACATGCCTTGTATAAATATGTCTATGAATGTTGCCTTACAAACATTCACATTCACCATCTCATTGTAGCCAACTATGAAAAGAAAAATGGGAAGTTTACACTTTGAACATCCACTGTTTGACACACTGCTTTAACAAAAAAACCCAAGTTTAAAATTGGCTTCTTTTCTTAAGAAGAGTTAAAAAAAAGGAGGTAATAAAAAAAAAAAAGGACACACATCTAATTTTCAATTAACCTTCGACATCTAAGCAGATCCAGAGAACAACTTAATGTATACAGCGCAAACATTTTGCTATTTGGACTCTTATGCCTAAAGCATTCTCTAGCAAAGCTTTCTAAGCACAGGACTGAAAAGTCATTGTTTATTGATTTCAAAATCTAACAGACTAATTATATATTTGTAGATGACTTGACAGATTTACAAAACTGCTATACGATTTTATAATGGAACATGCTCATGTTAATCTCCATCTATGGAGATAGCTAGAGGGGGCTGACCTTTATCTCATATTTAAAACACAAGCAATAACTGAAATTCATTTTCAATTTATTTTCCAATCATATAAAAGGAGGGGGAAAAGATTACTTTATTGAATCTTTTTAGCTGGTAAAAGGTTGGAGACACACGGTCTTGATGCCTTCCAAGGAGCTACAGGGATGGTCTATAGGGAACAGACTTAATCGAATAAACTAATCTTTGCTGTGGAGATTAAGTAGATGGCTACAGCAGTAGAGTAACAGCAGAATGCAAAGTATCAGCAGCACCATCAGCTGCTTTAAAGGTGCTGTAGGCAGCAGGAGAGCTTCCCTGTTGGGTCTACCCTACTGATCCTGCAAATTTGGTAAACTTCATGGAAATGTAATAATGTTGTTGCATTGTGTTTGCCTGCTGAGCAAACAGCCTGGTGCTGCAAGGCACATATGTGATAATTTACAAGGGTTTTTTGGAAGATACAGAAACTGCTGCTCCTCAAGCCTGGGGCCTTTAAGCTGAAGAGAGCATATACAGCATACGTCCTCAAGGTAAATAGTATCTAGAGGTAAGGATGTGTTTCAAAGCAGTTCCTGACAGTTGGTAAAGTGCCTTACTTTGTAAGCACATCTTTTCAAACGGTCTTTGATTCCCTATGCCAATACACACATGAAGAACTGAATTAGGCTGGGCTAGAATCTGTCATGATATATGACTAACATATTTCTGCACTTTTATGTGAGCTTAAATAAAATCTAGTTATTTTGTTGGGTTTCTTGTTCGCCCTGTCTCTTCCATTTAGCACTCTGAGTTGGAAATCCTGACTAATTATGGACTACACATTTCTGAGGAAATGGCAGAGATGGCACCCTCTCCCTGCAGAAAGGATATTTTTATTATGGCTTAGAAGCAATCCAAAACACACACACTGTTCCTGCACTTTAGGCCTGGCAATGAAAAGGAAAGCAAATCAGAGCAGGAACGATCCAGGTTTCAACATATACAATGAACTTATTTAATAATAATAAAAAGAAACATTTCAAAAACAATTACCGCTGCCTTTGGATCCTGTAACTTGAAAGAAAACCGCAGCCGCTCTACTCATTCCAGCAGCTTACAGTTCACAGGGTAAGCAGCGCTCGTCAATATGAATCAGCTGTGAAATGCAGGGCTGTGCTAGGACTTCAGTTTAAATTGGCCATCTCTGCAATATTGTTATTACAGTTAATAAAAACTGTTGCCTAACACTTTGACCACAGACCAGCGGAGCCAGGGTGGAGCGGGGCTGGGGAAAGGGTATGTGCCAGGGGGCAACGCTTAATGTGAAAAGTATTTGAAGGAAGCTGGTACTGTGGGTTACTTCTGGAGGTGACAGTCTTGTTGAAATATTGATTCCCTATTCGACGGAGAATGTGAAAGAGATTGTAAATGCATTTCCCACGTGCTTCAACAGCAGTTTAGCAATAATAAGCAACTAGTGAAGGCAGAAGCTCTCTTCCTCTTTGTCAACAAGATAGGGGCTATCAAAGGGCAAATAATAAACAGAAAAGTAAAAACATTTACTTTCTTTTTTTTCTTTCCCCTTTTCGTTCAGGCCAGAAACCAGAATTCTTTCTATGGCTCCCATGCCACCAGTGTTACATGTGAACTCTGCTCACTAGATGCCATCTATGTTTACCTCTGCCTTACTTAACTCTCTCCCATCCTAACTCTCTTTTACAACAACCAGATTATTTTGAACTGCATATAGAGGATAATTATAATGATTATTATAGTAACATGCTACTGTTACAGCACACACTGTGCAGGAAGGCTGTAATACCTGCAGGGCAGGGATCACAGTAGGGCCTTTAATACAGAAGACCAAAACGCACCGCTATCTACCCTGTCTCTCAGGCTCCCGGGGCAGTCTGAGGTGGGGCCATGGCAACTAAAGTCAGTCAAAGGCTACCATCAGCCGTCTCCTCGCTGCATGGTGTGCAGCCACCTGGGCACAAACCGAGATCACGGAGCAGACTGTCAGAATAAATACACGGTTTGGCCGGATGCAACATCCCACTGTAGAGAAAAATACTGACTTCCCAAAGAGTGAAGCAAACCCAACAGCCTTCTGAAAACAAAGAATGGGTGCTGGAAGACAATCTCCTATCAGATTAAAACAGTGTTGATCCAATACAGCCTGAACTGATTACAAGCTGTGTTTGAGACTGAAAACTTTTGGTGTGTCAAGGCACAGCCCATTCTGAATGGAAGTTTTGCTATCGAGCTATTTGGAGGTGTAACTAATGTAGCCCCATGATCTCTGCTCCTGCCTCCACAACACTAAACCGTCTCAAAAATGTCGGCATTCCATGCTCAGAGGGCAAAACAAAGAAGCAATGTATTAATGGAAGGGCTCAGACCATGTTTTCCAGAGGACAGATAGAAAAGGCAAAGCTGTGAGGTGGACCGTGAGGACAGGTAAAGCCCCTGCCCTAGGAAGCAGCAAACCAGAGTTCAAACACAGAAAAGTCAACTCCATTATGATAAAATCTGTGGAGAACCAGGCTGCACACCAGAAACAGAGCTGCAGCAAAGCAGCTCAGCTCATCCAGGGGATGTTTATATGGCAGTCAAAGGGGTGACCGAAGCACGTTTAGCTAAACCAGAGCCAGCTTTACACTTGCCTGCTTGAGGGCAGCCCGGGGTTGAGCTGCAGCCCAGTGCTCACTCAGGTGAGTGCATTTTGTCCCCGCACCTCACACCAAAATAGCTGGATTGCTACCAGTCCTTGAGCTACTGATACAAATCTTACTCAGCCATGTCTAAACAGGCTGCAGTCACCCCTTTGACATCATTGTGGACATAACCTTTATGTCAGGAAGATACGCAATAATAAATTAATACTAAAAGCCAAGCTGTGTTTCATGCCACGAAACAGGCAAGAGAATAAATGTTAGTAACAAATTACAAAGGGCTGGCAGGTATATTTTGCAGTGGGAATGGAGCGAAAATTGTCTATGCTTCTCCCAAGAAACTGTAGCCATGCTGATTAGTTGGTGTTCATTAAATAGCTGCTTTTGACCAATTTTTGTTACCTCATCAATATTTTTCTTTATTAGAAAAATTAGGCTGGTTAAAATGCTATCAGTAGGATTAGCTATAACCTACTGAGATAATGGTTTTCTATGTTGATGACAATGTGATCACTGTGCGAGTTAAATGACCTCTGCCCCTCGCCCCCACGTGTTGTGTAATGAAAGAATGCATTTAAGAGACAATTATTAGGTTAATTTCCTTACTTGAATGCAGGACACTGATACTGTGCTCCTGTTATTAGACCCACCTCCAGGTAATAACAATGCAAGTGAAATAAGAAAGTAGCTAGCTGATGGACACTGCACTGGAAGACTTGAAGTGCTTATTATTAAAGGAGAAAAGCCTGGGTATAAATTAAAAGAGAAAAAGAAATCATTAAACAACACAAAGCTATCGGATAAAAATCTGTCGAAGTAGAATTCAAAAAGAAGAAATCAAGAATGCGAAACTGGTGGTCACATGTGGTAAGAAAACGCTACTTTTGGAAAAGATGTGCAGATTAAGTAGCTAGTTGTTACTTGTACTGCAGCAGCTCCCAGGAGTGTACTGTCCCAGAAAGCATACAGCCCTTTAAGAGACCGTGAGCCTTTACACAGTGTGCAGTCTAAGGAGGCAAAGAGCAAAACTGCACTCGTTCAAACTCCCAAAAGTATCCATGTCACAGCAAGAGCCACACACCAAAAAGCAGAGCCCCAGTCATAAACACATGGCTACTCTCAGTAGAAGAGGCTATTCCACATGAGACCAATCTTGAAACCATGCAAAGCGATGCACAAAAAGAGAACTGGAGAAAGTACAACGTTTAGCAAGGTGTGGAGCTGCCAGTTTCTGGTTTAGAAGGCAGAAACAGTGACACACCATCTGAAAGCATAAGCGAAGTTATTTGGTGTGGAAAGGCTCCCATTCCCAGCCCAGAGATGTCCCTGCTCCCAGCCATGCCCACGCACCACACCGCTGGCTAATGGAGCAGCAGGTGGGCTGGGGGAGGAACTCGCTGCCTCTTGTGGCCTACAGCCACCATCAGAGCTGGACAAAGGCTTCACTCCTGCCACTGGTCCTTTGCACCATCTGACAGTAGAGGCCCCCAGTGCTTGTACCTCTTCACTGCCAGTTCTCTGGGCACGTAAGCACACCATATTCCCCTGGGACATCAGAGCTATGCTGCATTACATGTGTCTACCTAAATCAATGCTCCCTTCAAGGCACAAGAACCAGAGGATGTCCCCAGTTTACTGCTGGGGGGAGACACTAATGGCATAATAGCATAGCATAAGGCAAGTACAGAAACAGCAGACCAAAATTTTCCTGCTAAAAAACCGTCTTCATGCACCTATGCACTCCTGTAGTCCCTCCTTCACCTGTGTATATGAATAATTTTCCATTTAAGAACAGAAATTTCTTAAAGTGTGACTGACTAAAACACCATACCCACATACACTCCCGGATCTCTATAGCACTGCCACAAGGTTTCTAGCTGCTGTCACTATCTGTTTATTGTCAGTGAAAGAGCAACGGATTGCTCTTGCTTTCTGCTGATGGCCTTCTATCCCCCCGGGGAGAAAGCATAGACTAATCTGGAAGATTAGCAGGCTACGGACCAGGCAATCACAAGCTCCCACCCTGTCTGTAGCACGCTTGGACCAACGGCTTGCCTGGCAGGGAATTCTGATCCCACACATCTTCTTGTCAGGCCCTGAAAAGTCGCATCCCACGGAGGCAAAGATCTGCACTTTTGTCATGGTGACAAGCAGCATACATCTCATCCGGAGCAATCCCACACTGCTAGCTCGGTTGAAACAAATGGATGCAATTTTTCTCGAAGGGCCCAAGAAAATCTCTAAGTCCATTTACTTTTATTCAATGCAAAAGTCATACTTGGTTCTGCAGAGCAGGGCACATCCTTCCAATAGGCACGTTTCCATCTTGCCCCAAGCATACAAGCAGTATAGTGCTATGCTCAAGCAGGGAGAGCAGTATAACCCTGCTGACACTGCTCTTGAATCAGCCAGCAATGAATGATCAAAGCTCACTCTCCTCGGTGCTATTTTCAGAACCTCTAGCCATAAAGAAGACTTAGCGGACTCGCCTGGTAATGTAAAGCTCTAACTGTGAACCAGTGGGACGTTCGGATTACTTGTAACTCTTCCGTATACTAGGAAACCCAAGTTGCTTTATGAAGCAAGAATGTGCTTTACTGGCACAACTGGTGCCCAGTGCATTGCTTTGTACCCAGAACACGGAATTTGAATATTCCCATTTCCACTCTACCAGGCTGGTGCTCTGTGCTCTTGAACAGATCTCCTCACCCCTTTATCTGCCTTGGATGTAAAGATGTTGGAGGCTCAAACCATCTCATTACATCTGTCAGTTAGAAGAATGAAAACCCAAACTCAGAAGTAATACACTGATGGTTACCTTAGAAGCTCTTTTTTTTTTTAAACTTGATCTGTCATCCTACCAGTTGTCTCGGTATCTTTGGGATTCTCCCTGTTTCCCTGGTATTTGCTCTGGTAAGAGACATGGAGTGCAGTCCAGATCCCACTGACAACTATGACAAAACTCTTGCTGAAAAAAGCCACAACACAATTTGAAATGCTCATTACTGCTACCAAAGCAAAAAAAGAACCCACAATAAAAACTAGCCTGTGTAAATTTGAACTCTGTACATAATAAACTCCACCAAAAACCATTACCCTGTTTTTATAATGTAGAAATATTCTCCTCTTTTAGTAAGGCACCAAAATAATTCCAAATAATTACTTTAGAAATGCATCTTTTACTATTAGTTTAGAATTTTGTTTGTTCTAGCTATAAATATTAAAGACATGAATATAAACATGTAAACTCATTTTACACCATAATTATTACATTTTTAACACCTAAGAAAAAAGCCTTTTCAAACTCTATATGTATAATATTTTTTTTTTTACCTGCAAATTCTGAAAAGGCAAGAGTCATACAATGAATACTTAAAGAAAATCTGAGTTTGCACAGAGGGTTTTTCCTTACTGTTTTAGCCCTTCAACAGGTATTAGTTTAAGTGGGGTTTACTGTCTATTTTATAGACATTCCAGTAGAAAATGAAACATTTAAATATGCAAGCTTTAGCTAATCCTCCAACACACAGCCTATGGACTTGGTAGGATTATCCCTTATTATAACGCTGTTAGAACTGATACAAAATTGCAGTTTGAGATTAAACACAAGAATTTCTAAAACTGCATCTCTCTGCTTTTCCCATTTTATCCTGTATCTAATATTTTGAAACGTTCCTTTAAGAGTCTCAAACAATAATCAGTGTAGAATTCTAACATATATATCATCGTGCAGCATTACTTTATACAGTAAGCGCTATGCCTAACACTTAAAGTTAGCATTTTTCCCCTAAATCTAATGCAGCATTCAAGACATAGAGGAAAACAGTGGAATATTTGAATAAATTTTCAGATTTGTTAGAGCAACCATCATATGTAGCGACAGCATTTTATTGTTTTCATTTAAACATTTTAGAGCTGCTGTATTATTATTAAAAGTCTCATCTCCTTCCCTGTCATTTACTGCTAAATTTCTTTTCAAATACAATACTGCTAGATAGGGATCCACTCCATGGAGGGACCCAAGTTCATTTGCATCCATTGGCTGTGCTAAATGCTCAACCTAACAGATGGGAATCTAATTGCAGACCTGTTGTCTGGACATTGTTAACAAATGCAGAAGTAGCAATATACAGGGCTTTTTGGAACTGAATTTGGGCTGGCAGCAGGGGAACTCCAGTTAATTACCAACATCTGAATTTCTTGTTTAATGCAGGCAAAGGCAAAAATAGAAGTACTCAGACTGAGGAGGACTGACAACGGATCAGAATAATTGCAGACATTAGATCACCCGAAGCAGCAGTTTTGGAAAATTGGGATGAGGGTTCCGTGTCCATACAATGCAAGAGTCCATTCTTGCGAAGTAGCTTCCGTGTGAGAAAACAAGACAACAACTGCAAATTGCGAACAAAGACATTGTCTCTAAAATGATACATAAACTGTAAACATCATAAATAGAGGTATTAGACTTAACAGAGCTGTAATATGCAAGGTTGAGTTTATTCTGTGACTTTGCTTTGAGTCTCAGAAATAGCAGGGAGATGAGATTGTCTGCAGAAAGCTTTGAAATTACCAAAATCTGCAATTTTTTTGACATTTTGTTTGTTAAACAAAGAGGCAGTTGCTCTTGTACATAATTATTTGTGCTGCTTTCACCCCCCCTCCTCAAAATGCAGAAAGAGAAACAAAGACTATTGTTGCAATGTTTACAAACTACCCAACACACCCTCACACATTTTGTTGTACTGAAAATGGATATCGATTTTCTGTGGTATTACTCTATTCAAATTGCTCTCTTGAGCTTGCCAATTACGCATTTCCAAAACTGACTCGACCCTCTCATTGTTTAATAATTTGCCATTCCTGCAACTTTTTAATTTTTTTGTTGTTTTTTTTTGTTTTTTTTTTTTTTTTTTTTAAGTCAGGGAGCTATAAACACTCCAAGGCCTATATCCACCTCTGTTTCACTGTTCATGCGCTGTTATGCAAAAGGCCTATCAGGAACCTGGAAAACAATACAGTGTTGTAATATGCAAGAACTACCTTTAATCAATTGAATTTTTTTTACTCTTTGTCAGATTACGTTTTGATGGGTGACAGGTAATAGAGCCTCATAAAAGAACAATACAGAGCTGGCATTTAACAAATCCAACAGTCTACTAATCATTTCTTTTTCTCAATGACAACACTACGGAAGAAGAAAACCAGGTTGTTTCCATGGAATTAGTAACTGGATCACAAAGATTTCACTGACTACTAGACAGCAGATGAAGGGCCTGATGCTGACACCCACAACGGTAAATCCACCCCTTGCTACCAGTTGATAGCACCTGCACTTCAGCTCAGAAGGACTCTGAAGGCCGACAGGCTGTACCTTAATTGACCCTGGATAGGATGCTTACAACAGTTTCACTGCCTCTCTCCCCTTTTCTGGATTGTTTTTTTTTTTCCTAATATAAACTAGATTATAATATTAGATGCATATATTTCTGGTTTCAGTTAAAGAATAATTGCTGTTCAATCTCACCCCTCGTTATTGCACCACTTTTCAGGTATCTGTGGTACAGAAAATGACAAGACACTTGTTTAAATGACAGAAAAGCAAGATCAAGAAGGCACGTGATGTTTCAGAACATGCAGTTATTTAAAATTAACGAGTTTCAGGCTTAAAATACCATTTTGAGCTGACTGGAGTGGTTCTGCCAAAGACTATTTGTCCAAAACAATCTGATAATTCAGGTAAAACACAACAGTACTTTGTCATGGTTAAAAAAAAAAGCCCACGCTGGAGTTGATCCAACGGCTCCAGAGTCCAGAGTCAATGGAAGCACGCTGCACATCATGCGACGTACATCAAAACCTTCTGCTGTAAGGATCTGTTTCACAATTTAGGATTTGGAGCTCATCAACTCATTGGACCAACTTACAAGAATAGCATAGCCCAAAGAGGTAAATATCATAAAATTAAAAATAAAATGGGATAGTATAAGCAAACATAAGTCTCCTGTTTCCTGCTTTATTCACATTTCCTCATAGATGAATTTCACAAACATTTTGTAACATTCTTCATTCAAAGGCATCAGGGGTACCCATTCCAGTTACAGATGGCAATCAGTTAAAATGACGTTAAACAAATCCAAACTATTAGAAAATTGAATATCCAGTGTAAAATACACATATTGGAGGAGGAATGGATAATCTAAACTAGATTCTTAAATAACCATTAAGATTTGTAGCTAAAAATATATTTTGTTACCCAACATATTTCATTTATTTTGACTAACCCTGCTTGGTTTTAATGAGCTTTCATAAGAGCACAGGGAAAATGAACTCTGCCACAATTAAGAGAAATTTTTATTTCTTTGCTTGTGTGGCTGAAGTCCCTATTCTCAGCAGTGCTTTTGCTCTTTCATTTTTATATTTCCTGAACACTTCCTCCTTTTAAAAGTAATCCATTTCTTTACCGTCCCTTTTTGAGCTCAGGCACACTGCAGACATTTGAGTGATGAAGATGACGTGGATTGGAGGTGTTTAGCTTTGTAATTTCATCCTTGAATTTTGTGATTACTAACAGGACAACTTTTTTAATTTGCTCTTTTGTCTCGATTCCCCTGGCTGACAATCTGCTCTGTGAGCTAGGCTTTTTAATCAATCACCTAGATAATCAAATGTCACTGGCTATCTGCTCCGTGTAATTACTTTTGCAATTAAAAATCAACCTCAAGTTGCCTCATCTAATTAGAGGGATGGGCAGATTTTCATCGAGATTGATTTTTTAATAAATATTGACTTAAAATGCCATAATCTCATCATATTCTTTCATTTTCTTTGTACCAAAAATCAAACAAATGGAAGAATTAACAAGCAGAAAGATTCATAGGACTTTGAAGGCTTTTGCTAGTTCAGACATACAAAATTGTGCTATACAGAAGCCTAGCTTATCTCAGTCTAATAACACTCAAAAGCTCCGACCTTTTATTAGAAAAAGAACAAAGCAGTTGCACTATTATATATTTTGCTTTCTAAATTAGTCCAAATTAAATGAATAAACTCCATACCATAATTATCTGGCCTGCATACGACAAAAAAAATTGCATAGGTTTTACTGAATTACTCTGTATTTCAAATATCATGCATTTCAAATAAATAATAATATTGGGAATTCCTTTTTCTCCAACATCTACCCAGAGACTCTGTTTTTATTTTTTTTCCCTAAAGAGGAGTTAATTTGATGATGCTTTTTATCACTTTGCATTGATAAGACAAACACTACAACACACGCTATTTTACAGCAAAAATAAATACTGATCAACATGAAAATAAGGTTTGTGGCAAATAGCTGTGTAGAAAAGTAGAAGCAATATCCCAGAAAGAGCTGGAAGAGCCTCCTTTTATATGTAGCAAAGGAGTAGATTTTGAATCTGTTCAAATATTAATTGTTAGAACAGAAAAGGAGCCTGGAAGGTATCGCTAGGAATAGATCCTACCTTCTTTTTCTTATTTCTGACATAGACTTATTCACTGTCTGACCCTGAACGCTATGAATTCATTGAACCTAAAGAGGACGTTTCAGTAGCGCCAGCAGCAGTTACTGGTGGTGCCAAGACCAACACTGCAGTAGGTGAATCACAAGCCCTTGCGCTTCGGGGAGGCATCACGCTCCCTGGAGTTCCCTGGACTATCAAAGCAGCACATCTCCTTTTGTGCGGCTGCAGACCCACCGCAGGTTGGGAGTACAGTTGCCCGCTTCCTTCCCACCCCCTGTGGGGACTCTTAGTACCTGGGGCAAAGCCGCTTGGCAAAGGGATGCAGAAATTTTGCCTGCCTTGTTATCATTGTGCTTGGTGTTGCTTTTTGACACTTCTCAGGAACTCACCCATACGTTGGTTTAAGCATACAAAGATACAGATGGCAAGGCAAAACCGTACAGTGACTCGTCCACAAACACAGGAGAAAAACTGTGCCTGTCAATAGTATATGAATTTTATAACTTATTTGCTAAAAGACACTAGTTTGCTCAATAGTTGTTGATGACCTCAAGGTAATCTCTTTAATGCATGTATGTACCTCAGTCATCCAGATCTCTATAAAGTAGTTATTACTGTTTTAAATGAACGAACAAACTCTGAATGTGCTGTCCTATTCAGATTATAATGATGGAACAGGATACCATAATTACAGCTGCTGGACAAATATGCCATACTTTATACTGCAACCTGGTACAGTATATACTCTTTCCACTGGAAACATTAGCAACTAAAGAGTGCTTCACAATACCTGTTGAGATACTCATTAACCTCTGATTTGCTACCAATAAGACTATATAATTAAGAGATGCTTTCAACAGACATACTCACGAGGTATTTTCCACTGTAACACAGAGGCCTGAACTACAATACTCTTCTCAAGTGAAACACTCGGCTCCTTGTTCCCTCCTGTTGAGGGTGAGCTACCCTAAACCAAGAGAACAATAACTGCCAGATCCTGAAGGGGATAACGTGGGAGGAAAGAATATAATCCAGTTTTAGATTAACTGCATGAAGTCCCTAACTATTAAAGTAGTGCTACCAGTCTGATAACAACATCACAAGTGCTTTATTGTGAATAACAATGCTGTGTTTGTGTCAAGCAAAACAGCACTGGCAGCTATATTGCCCATGTATTGCCAATACATTTACTTTTGTTGGCTGCAAAACAAAAATAAAAGTAATTACAGCTGGGGGAAAAAATAACTCTATGCAATATTCTGAATCATATGATGTGAATTGGATCTATGCTGAGCATGTGCTAGCCAAACTGGCTCCTTCTCAGTGGTCAGGAAGCGTTACACTGGATCAGCCACCCCAAAATCATTTCCCAGCTTTTCTGTCCAGAGGGGCTCAGTTCATGTCCCTTCCTGCTGTGACCATGGAAATCATATGTGGCACCTGTGGTCTCCTTAGCCAGTCACTGAATCTCACTCTGCAGAGGCCTGAGGAAGAGGGCAGGGAAGGCTTTGGACAGGGGAAGAGTAGTTTCAGAAGATCTTCGAGCCATTTGGTTCTCTGTTTTTTTGGGGAAAGGAATGCAGATACTAATCAGGCTCTTGGGTTCAGCAGCAGATGTGAAAGTTGCATGCAAATATCCCTTCTCTCTCCCCTTTGCTAGCGGTATACATCTTCCACACAAAGGCCATCCATATTTACAGAGATGGCAGTAGGCCTGGAATTCACATCCTCAGAAAAGATGGGCTGATAAGTGCTGCGTGCTCCTGACGGGGAATATTTCAAGATAGGAGCCTCCCCGACTATTTCAGGCCTCAAGCCAACAAGTTCCTCATTTCTTTTTTCCTCAAGGCGGGAATCTTGCTAACATCTTCCACTTCAGCTTAAAAACAGAACCAAAGAAACAACAAAACAACTGCAGTTTCACACGCATCCCCTGACTCTTGTCACTCTTGTGGTAGCTGTACAAATCTGATCAAAATCATGTAAATACCTCAAGTTCTAACTGCATGCAAAAAGAACAGGAAGGATCCCATCAAAAGAAACATTTTTGAATCGGCCAGAACAAATCTTATGAAAACAAGATAAAACAATTCCCTGAAAGAATTCTAGTGCCTTCTCTTGCACATCAATATTCCATCCTTTCACAAAAGTCTCCAGGTAGAAAAAGTAGGATAACATTCAGAAGCATCTGAAACAGTTTAGAAAAGTCCCTTTCCCAAGGTGATGCAGACTTTTAGGTTGATGAGTTCCATTTACTCCTAAATCCCTAAGTGTGGAAACATTCTGAAAATAGATCTGCTGCAGATAAGGACACCCACCCCTGTCAGATGTGACCGAGTCGGCTTTTAAACGGAAGCTCCAGCAGCACACGCCAAGCCTACAGGTAAGAAGCCCCATCTTTAGATAATTAGTGCAGACAGCACATAACTTACTACAGTCGTACCCGCCTCTATCCTGGCACTGCATTCCCATGCACTACGCAGACGTGCTTTGCTGTTACCCAGCAAGCATTTCATATCCTTGCTCTGAAAGTAAACTCTATGTCATCTCTTAAATGTGTAGAAAACAGAGGGAACACAGATGACTCTCCTAGAATTAATCCACTGGAAATTGCCTAACGATTAGAAAAGATTCATTAAAAACAAAGAAATAAAAGTTGCAAGCTTTCATGTTTATCTCCAACAGTGAAGTCCTTGACAAGTTCTTGGTAATGCACCTTTTTCTTGGTATACTTTAGAGCATTCAGTGTCTCAGAAAAATCATTATTATAATGTGTTACATAAAGTACTTTTGCATTTGGTGATAATACTATAATTTTTCTCAACACGGCAGCCTTCTAACATAATAAATTTATGGCAAAATAGAAAAGGAAGATTAAGAATTGTTTTACATTCTGTGGTATAAGATTCCTAGTTATATTAGCATTTTGAGAAGGATTTATTTGGAGATTGAGGATTAATTCCCATGAAATCATTATACAAATTTCAAAATGTCAACTACTTTGATAGAGCTTATGATTTTATCTTCTTATTTTGACAGGCAACTGTGTAAAACAACTTCTGTGTGGAAGCAGCACAGGAATAAAGCAAGGGTAGGACAAATAAAGACAGAATGATCCTCACAGGTTTTCCGATCAGCTGTCTTTTTATTCTGATTACTTGTAGGACAGAGCAGTAATAGACATTTTCCTTTGCACAAAATAATAAGAGCAGTACTTATCGCTTGTTGCCTACAGCGAGTGGCAAAAGGAAATTAGAAAAGTCCAATGAAGCTGAGTAGTAATTAATCATCATACAGTGGGGCCTGTCAAATCAGAGGGGTCTTTCCAGCTGATAATGCTGCCCAGCACAATTTAGACTGATAGAAATTAGAATTCTTTTTCCTCTGGCAAAAAACAAAAAGACTAGAGTTAGCACAAATGTGGCCAACTGTTCACTTCAATGACTGCCTGACCCATTTATAGCCGACGTCCGCGTCAGGTTTAGCTCAAAACAAAATTGAAGGAACATCACTCATTCCTCACGGCAAAAAATAAATAAAGAATACCATTCATAAGTACTCTGCCTATAGAGGTTAAACAGCATTAAACAGCTGGGTTTTTTAAATGCAGACATTTAAATCTTGGTTAAAATAGAAAGGAAAAAAATAACTTTTTTTTTCCAAAGCGAATTCATTGCTTTTCTCCAACGCACAAGAAGGAAACACCAAAGTTCACCACAGACAACCTTTTTCAAGTGAAATAAATAAAGTGTATCGTAAGACTCGGGAGTGTCCTCCTCCTTTTACTGAAAGGCAGTCTCAGCATAGCCAATGAGGCATAAATAGGAGAACTGGGGCTTAGTTTTTCCCTATGAAGCCAAAATAGTTTTGCCATCCCCTTTGACAGAAACATTATTAAATCTTGATGAGGAGAGGACCTGGTTTGGAGCCGGCTGGGCCATGAAGACACCTTGTATAACCCAAAGCTCCCCATAAACGCCCCGTGAGCAGCCCAGCCCGCTGCCAGGGAGGCCGTCCAGCAAAATACATCAGCCAAGGGCCCTGCGGGTGAGCTGTGGGGAACTGCTCGGGGACAAAAACAAAACCTTGGCCCTCCTCTAGCCAGGTGGCTGCAGAGCCCCTCTTGGCTCCCGCCGTCCCTTAGCCTCTTTGCAGCCAGAGGGACAAAGCTTTCCCTCAGGCCTCTCATCCCCTATCCCAGCAGAGGCGGGCCGAGCCCGGCCCAGAGGTTACAGGTTTTCAGCAGAGAGCTGTGGCCGCCTGCGTCCCGCGCGGGCGGGAACACGCCCTGAGGCCCCTGCCCAGCCCGAGCTGGGGCTCCTGCCCACGGTGGCGGGGCGGGCCTGGGCCGCCCCCTCAGGCCGCGGTGGAGGGGCGGGCCTGGGCCGCCCCTCGGCTGGGCTGCAGGAGCCGGCCCTGCGCCTCTCCCGCGCCTCCGACCAGCCCGCCAGAAAAGAGAACACCGAAGGAAGGCCTTCAGGAATGAAAGGCCGGAGAAAATTAACAAACGTCCTCATTCATAAAATGTTAAAGCTGAAATATTTTTGCTGTTTTTGCAGCAATGTAACGTTATTAAATAAATACAGAACATAGCAGAGTAGATGACAAGGGCTATCAACTTAAGGAAGAGTACCTTTTACATTACATGTAGGCATACTGCCATAAAAATACAAGTATAACACGGTGACAGAAGCTATCAGGCTTTGTTAGGGAGCTAAAACTGTGTGTTATGTTGCTACAGAAAGAGCAGGGGAAAAAGTTCTACAGGAACACAAAGGGCCCAGTTTATTAGGGTTCACATTTGAATAATATGGCTGTATTTCTTCCTTTTCTTCATGGAAGGAAGGGATTCCATATTGTTACGGAAAGTGTGCATGCATGGGTACCTCTCTGACAAACTGTCTTTGTGAACATAAAGGCTCTATAAATCTGATTCTGTGTATCTCAACTTTGAGGGAGTGGAGGGGAACACAGTGTGTGCAGATAACAAAATTAACATCTGAAAACCACATTGTTTTCCTTTCATCTGAGGTATAACACAGATTCATTAGGAGATCTGCATGCTTCTGTACCTTTCCCCTTAATATTAGAATGAATGAGTGCTATTTACATATGTCATTAGTGGGAAAATCCCCCACAGAGGAGCGTACTGAATCCTAATTTGCACTGAATAAAATGCTTTATGATGTAAGACTGTCAGGCACCCCAGTCAGTGCAAATGAATGTTTAATCATCACAAAGGGTTAGACACAACATAGTGCAAAATACGTCAGACAGAATCATAGCCAATATGAACTTCCAGTGCTCAATGACTCTTTGATCAGAGTAATCAAAATGCACCTCAGCAACTGAAACATTGCAAAGGTAACAAAATGCTGTCTTGTGATCACAGACATTAAACTTCTTTCAAATGCTAACACTTGGTGAGTGCATGCATGACTTGGTGAGTAAATGCAACAAGTCTAGATGCAATAATGGCAGCACTCCACATTTTCCCATTCCCAATCACATCATGATTAATATGGACCATGTTCCACCATGTGGATGGGATTGATGAAGACAGTTATGAACACCTGAGAGACAGAACCCCCACCCAGTCCTTTTCCTAGAGGTTTGCCATCATTGGAACTACAGATCTTCTGGTACAGCCATGCATAAAATGATCAAAACAACAGTTTGATCTCAACACTCTGTTGACTAATACTCTTGATGATAATTTTTCCCCTTGGTATTCCGCTTCTGTCTACATAGAGCTATTATGGGGTCCTCCTGTGACCCTCATCAAATTCTGTGACCTGTGTAATACAGGAAATCAGGCTGCAAGGGCTTACAGATTCTGTTGATACTAAACCAGCAGAATCCCCTTATGTGTCAGATAGTAGCCACGCTGTGTCATCAACTATAGCCTTGACAACAGATGAATCTAAGACAAAAACCATTTATTGTCTTACGAAAAATTCAGTGTTAAGGAAAATAAGCAAAGAAAGCCATGGCAGACCTTTTGTCCTCCTTATAGAGAAAGCTTAATGGTAACAAAGGATGGTAAAGGAAAGAAAAAACCCAACCAAACAACAACAACAAAAACCCCAAACCAAAAACCCCACAAAACCCTCAACAACGAAATACTGTTGGCTGTTCTGTGGAGACTTAATTCTAAAATTTTTGGGTTTCCTAATTTACACTTTTCATTTGTTTGTGAGTCTGCATGGCCTGGAGTTAATTATCAAGTTCTTGTCGATTCTGCTGGCAGCAGATCAGGACTATTATTTGAAATTTATCCCAGTGCAAAAAAATCCAGGCCCATATACCACAGAAGTTGTAATCCTCAGATGTCAGACCTGCCAGCAAACAGAACATGGTTCTCCACACAGGATGACCTTCATTCCCTCTGAACTCCAAGCTAGTGATTTTGCCTTCAAATAATACAAATTTTCAACGTTGAAACAACTAGCTCAGATTTCATTATTTACACAAATCTGGAAAATAACTACACATAGACTTTCATATGCAAGGCATTAAAGCAAAAACATGTAGTCCTACGCAAGGCGCATAAGAAGTCCTCAATCAATAAAAGATGAGGAAAGAAGACCTCAGCCATTATTCATTAAATGCACAGATGTTAAAAAAAAATATCTGAAAAGCACAGTATAATGGCATTATGAAAGAAACAACACAGTGTTTCCAGAAAAACTCAAAGTCTTGGGGGGAAAAATATTTAAACAGCCTAAGAATTTAAATCAGGATGTGAGACATTATTTAGGCCACCAGAAGATAAACTGCATATAAATCAAGCATATGCGCTCTTCCCCTGCTCTTCCTAAATTAAGTATGCACTTAAATCCCACCAGCTCTAGGGAATGCATTTCCAAGGCAGGGTTGTATAGAAATAGGTGCACTAGACTGATAATACACCATACTCATAAGTTACATACTGGTTTAGCTGTGAGGCAAAGTAGACTTCATGCTCTCTTGACCATTCTGTCACTGTAAGTATTCATGTATTTAAAATCAAGCGCGCACAAGCATTTTGCTGAACTGGAGGCTTTACAGCAACTTAGGATCAAAGTTTGAGTATCATGAAAGCACAGGGCTCCTCTTCCAGAGTGCAGTACCTTAAAATACTTGCAGTTTGATGCTAAGAAAATTTAATGGAATCCTGCTAGGGAAAAAAAAGATCCCCTCGGGCCTCAGAAAATGTAAGGTCTGATTGCTGCCTTGTCCTTCACGTCTCTTCAAACTCCCTCCCATCCTTTCTTTGTAAAGTCCCACAAAAGGGTTACTGTGGTGGTTAGGATGACACAGGCAGGACAGCGAGACACTTTGCTCATAACAAATCCGTCCATAAGAATTCCCTCTCCTCATGGATAAAATGGGAGGAGTTGTTATCCTTCATTACCATCTCCTGGCCTGATGCTATTGAACTAGGTATTCAGAAATCAGTGCTTAAAGCACTTATCAGTGCACTGTCTTATTCCAAGACACAGACAGAAGAACTTCAGAGTCTCCTGCCCAGAGTCTGCCTGGGGAAGCTCGTTTGTGAAGGCAACGCTTGCCAACATCGCAGGAAAGACAGCCTTTTCCCTGTTCAGACATATTCTTTTGAGTTTTGATTTCCACACTGTTTCAAGCAGTATGGCATGCAGACAAGAGATCCTTATTAAACATCTATGGAAGTCAAAATCTCGTAAATCATTAGCTGGCCCGTTACTGCTTTACAGTCATACTTTCCAGGTGTCACACAAAAATCAGCAACCTCCAACTCAAACTTTCTTCCCATTTTCACGATACTACTCACTCCACCAGGCTTAGCTGGCTAAAAACAAAAGAGAGAGAGGCTGAGAGAAGGAAGTAAAACAAAACACAAATTTTTCTCATTAGGAAACCATATAATGTTAAAGTAGGCAGCATCTGAAAGCATACATTTATAATGATCCAGTCTACGTGAATACCATCTTTCCTTCAGGATACTGTTAGCCAGTTCTCTTGTATTCAACTCTACATTTACATATAGATTGAACCTTTCTAGAAAGCAATTTTACGCATTTTGTCTTAATATTTTTCTCATTAACATTGCACATAGATTAGGCTTCTTGAGGAGGAAGAGACATACCTGGATATCATTGGCACAATTTCTAGAGATCATACTTGCTTTTGAAGAAAAACGTGTAATAAAAGACTAATAAACACAAGACTGGTCACAAGTGAATTTTCAAGAATCAGATAAAAAAAATTACAGAAATTGCTCCGGTGCTCTTAAAACAAACACTTCCTTAATTACCTCCTCTGGTGGGAAGTAACAATAGAAGAAAAACAACAGCAAAACTGCCTGTAAAACAAACTTCTCTCACAGGGCTTAGTACTTTGGTGAGCATCATTAGTCCTAATCTATCAGAGCATTTAATCATATGCTTAAGTTTAGGCTTACAGATAAGCATATGCATAGTCAGATAAGGCTAGGTATTGTGCTGAACTGGGGCTGAAGTACTCAGCATCCAGCAGGATTACGCTGCACTACTGAAATCTAAATTTTCTTCATGTCTTATTTGCAGAGTGGGTGTAGGATTCAAATTAGAGGGAGGATTAAGAAAAAAAAAAAAGTCCTCGTGATAGCAGGGCCAGGCTAAGCAAACATTTCATATACACACCAGAAGAAAGATGAAAGGAAAGCAGCTGCCCTTCCATGGTCAGAAATTCTTATCTGCTGACTGAACCTTTGTTGGTTTGAGAAAGCACAAGTGGTCTGCATCGGCGGAAGGTTCAAAGCAATTTTTTTAATAGATAATGCAATCAAAAGTCTGTCTATCTGTTGAAATATTTAGAAGAACAAGATATCGCTTTGACCTCCATACACCTGCGACCTTTGTCAAAGACTTTAAGAAGTGCCTTACGCTTGTTTATGTTTTTTTATCTTTAATAAGCTTCTGCATTTTTCAAAGATAAATATTTTGTGAACTCCTTTGAGCAAAAAATATATTCTGTAACTTTTATATTGCCTTCATCAAAGGAGTTGCATATGCAGGTACACTACAAAAATAAAAATCAACATAAAAACCACAAGACAAGTCAACTGCGGTCGTTGTAGAGGAACATGCAGTTCTGGTCTGCCTATGTCTGGTGCACATCAAAAACAAAAAATGAATTAGCCCAGGCAACTTAGTAGAGATAAGGTAAAACGTTCAACACCATGAAATGCCAGGTTGACAATGGAAAATAGTACGTTTCTGTTCTATCTGGTATAAATTATCTCAATATTTACGTCTTCCTAGAAAGAATAATATAGAAGCAAACAAGAACTCCATTAAAGAATTATCTGTACAAATTTTAACATTTTGGCAACAGTGAATGGTTTCTGAGATTAAATCATGCAAAATCTTGCAAGTTCCCAGGACAAAAAAATGAAATGGGATGAATGTCTGCTATGTAGACTTTTATTAGCGAAATCTGTGTATAGGGGAATAGTCAACTGCCATCTCTTTAGTCTCGTATTTACAATGCTGGAAGGGATCCAGATTCAGTTCCTGGGTTTGCCACTTCATGCCTGTACTTATAAACAGGGCCAGCGCTGCATACCTTTCTTGAGAAGTGGATCAAGTGACAAAGAACAGTAAACGTTACTTTTCTGTTCTAGATTTACCACCACTTTACATTCATTAACTGCTCCTGTTATTGAGTGTCATCCCACTTTTGCCTTTCATCCAAACATACTGCAGATTCATTGATTATACTGTATACTACTTTCTACCTGAAAGACTATGGTTTGGCTTTGCTGTTTCTAATTAATCCCTACACAGGTGTATTTGCTGGCACTGATCCATTCAATACACTCAACATAGCTTAGAAAACTTGGGCAGGTATTTGCAGCAAAAATAACTAATCTTTTTCCATAGCTCATAATCTTTTTGAAGGAAGTGATGCCATACCGGTTATCCTTCTGTCTTTTGTAATGCCTTTGCTGGCTCAAAATTTATAGCTCCTCTGTGCTTTATATCTCCACTCCTGAAGCCAAAATTTGCTGCTACAAGCAAGTATAGCTCCCCCGAATCCATTTATGCCAAGACTGAATTCAGCCCCCATGCCAATAAAACTTCCATTTGTATTAAAAGTCTCTACTGCATTGGAAAGACATGCGAGTTGGAATTACTTAGATTTTTGCGGGTATTTCTTCTCTGATGGGTCCTCAGGCCAGATTCATCCAGACACCAGTACAGTCAGGATCAGGCAGTTTGTGCCTTTACTATCTGTGACTGTGGACTGGTTTAGCTAAGGACTTCAAAAGCTTCTTAGATGCTGGAGAACAGCTGCGGCTATTCTCAGGCAACTGATGTGGTCACATCAGAGCAGAGAACAAGTCCGGCATCAGCAGCATTTCCCCCTGAGGACCATGGTGCATTGCTACCTTGCTGATGGCCCTCATACGATGGCTACGTTACCCTCAAAAGTGAATCAAGGTAGAGCTGACTTTCGCCCTTGCATCTGAGACAGGGAAAATAGCAAAAGAAAAAGATCTTGAGCAGAAATGTTTTATTATTGCATCAATGTTAATAGCCTGATCAGTGCTAGGCAAGGTTCATTTATTTACAACATGGGAAACAGCTTATAACTTTCTAAAGGCCTTACTCGTGTTCATGCCTCTCTTGCTCTTGTCCCCATGTTACTCAGTCTGACCCAAGACAGAGTCAGTCTGGAGGAAAGTCCTTTTAAATGAAACCACCTTTCCCGAAGACAGATTAGGTAGCAACAGAATATATAGATTTGTCTCAGTGCTTCACCAAACCTACTATTCATCTTTCTCACTTCAAGGACTCATCTTTGCGGAAGGATTAACGTCAGTGAGTTAGTCCCAGACAGAATTTGCAGTCCGGTTTTACTCAAAGCCAAGAAGCTTTCTGCTGTCCCCTGCAGCCCACTACGGGAGTACTTTTAGTCATCACATTTACTTTTTTGGAAGCCGGAGCTGGATCCTGCAGTAGCAAATAGGCTGGAGCAGTGATGCTGCCGGGAGGGATGCTGTGAAGCACAACAAGCCGTAATTGCCAAAAAAAAAAAAAGCAGTAGAGAAGGAACAGGAAGATAGAATTTATAGTTCATCAGCAATCACAGGAAAAAGTTAGTGTGTGACAGATTTATAGATTTAATGAAAAAGAGACTATGAAACAGTAACAAAAATATAACAAAATAGACAGGTATGTAGGATTTTCTTCTTTAGGTTTAACAGAACGCTTAGACTAACATGATTCT
Source organism: Larus michahellis (assembly GCF_964199755.1). NCBI lineage: Eukaryota > Metazoa > Chordata > Aves > Charadriiformes > Laridae > Larus > Larus michahellis. Next base: position 18,516,651 of record NC_133899.1, read on the forward strand.
TTTGTTATACTAGATAATATTTTTGAGAAACAGCATTACAAAAGGTTAAACATAGAACAGATGTAAGTTATAAAATACAAGCTGATCAAAGCTTGGATTTTGAGACAGATACGTTAGCAAATGATGATAAATCAGTCCCACTAGAATTGTAAGAAGCAGACAAATGTAACTATGCAAGAGTGAAAGTCAAGAGTTGAAAACAGGGAAGGGAAGAAAAAGAGTGGAAACAAATGTTGAAGTTAATTCTAGACAACTTGTACAGAATATCAACTGACTATATTCCACAAAAAGGGAATAATATCTACTGACACACACCCAATTTGATTTTGAAATAGGACTCAAAGGCTTTAAACTCTTAATATTGGCTTAATATATACAAAATTCTATTAATTTCCTATTTAGCAGCTGCTCTTCTCAAAAGTTCTTAAATTTCAGTAAGATCTGTACTGATTAAAGCTATAAAAGAGGTAGAAAATTTTATAAAAGCAGGTATGCACTAGAGAGCTGAAACCATTTTCAGTTACCTTGCTGATATACTTATTTTTTAAAAAAGAAACCAAAACCTTATTAACACATCTAAGTTAGGACAAAATATATAGAAATTCAGACATTTGAATGAGACCTGAAGGTTCAATTCCTTTCCCTTTTGTAGGTAAATAAATAAAACACAGTGAGAAACACACTATTTACCAAAACGTAAGTGAAACAGAACACATTTGAAAGACCAAGAAAAAGGAGGTAATTGTTAGGACTGTCAGCAGGGGACCACTGTGATAATTTGATCTGAACTCTGCTAACAAATCACTGCACCATTCTTTTTACTTTAGTATCTGTTTATGCTTCTACAAATTGAAACCCCACTGGCAATGCACTGAAGAACAGAGCTCAGCACAATAACACATCAGCCTGGCGATTAGTTCAAGGTGGGGAAGGATTAGTTGACCATCCCAAACCTACAGTCCTCCTCAATATTTTGTCTTTCCCTGCTGAGGTAAAAGGGTGCAGACATATGTAAGTAATAAACTAACAGGCTTCCATCTACTTGAGGTTGAGTGGAAGGAATGCAGAACAAAACTATAAAAAAAATAATAGACAAAGGGGTAGTGAAGAGTTAGGGGAACTCAATACCACATCTGCTAAGCTATGCTGGGATGTAGCACCAGGATGCCCATAAGTTTTTAAAGATATAACTGTGCCTTTTTGTGATCTTGCAGCACACTGTTATGGCCTAAGCATGCCAACATTTAGAACTGACACAAGATCAAAAGGCTGATAAATGAGAGGAAAGGGGATGTTTGACCCACTAAACCATATTCTACAAGAATTCAAGGCTTTTTAAAGCAATAAGAAATGTAATACATTACTGCATCTTGAATATATTGTGACATTCTTTTCTGAGAAACAAAACTACTATCTAGATTCATTATATACTTTCATGTATATATACGCACAGACATACGTATGAGTACATATGTTCGTGCTTATTTATGTGAACGTATTTTACATTATAACAAGCTTTTGAAAATTTCATTTCTGATGAAAGTTATATTAAAATCATTTGGAAATGAACTTAATTTGGGGTGTAGTTATTTATGGGTCCAATTTATTACTAGGGAAATATTTAACAACGACAGCAAGCAACAAAAAGGCAGGGAAATTGAGCACAGAATTTGAAAGTTGAATTAAGTAAAATAGGTTAGTTTTTCTATTTTAGCTAGTCCATGATATACACTAAACCTCTGCCACTGCTGAATTCAAGGTTAATTATGTGATCTAAATGAAGCCAGTCTGAATTTTGTTAATTTATTTCACCAGAGCCAGGGTGCCACCAGTACCACCAGTCTTGCCATATCGTCAAGCCTCCAGAAAAGGGTTGTGAATCTTTTGCAGGCTACAGGCCATAATCAGCGGTGGCCATTATTAAACATCTACACCCAGTAGTTTAAAAATTTATATTTAATGAAGAACGTACCAATAGCAAATGCTACACACTTGAAAACTTTCTATATTCTGGGGTATTTCTCTTCGGTGTCACATCAGGGTTTTGTATTTCCTATTTTTAAAGGAACAGATGCAACCTAACCCCTAAGTATCATGCTCTGCGATGATCTGCCGTGAATACCAGATGAGGAGTCACCAAGCTCCAAACGGTGTGCACGCAAGTGTGCAGCACCATCAGCGATAGCAGAGTCACCCTGCCTGCGTGACAGCCCCTTTGCAGATTTCCCAATATGCAAGAAATCACACCTGGTCTGCTCACTGTCCTTATATCTCTCTTCCTCATGCCACTGAGCAGTTTCGAAGGGGAGCATAGTGTGGAAGTGGCTTTCCTTACGCCCAGCCCCTCTCAATGACTTTGAGGTACTGTGTGCTCTCCAGAGGAGGAATTTAGTATCAGCAGTTCCTGTGCTAATCCCTCCTAAGAGCTTTAGGTGCTCAGCACTTTTGGAAATGAAGTTAATAACTATTAATGACATAGAAGGATGAGAACTGAGTCTTCACGGTACTCCTTATTCAAGCATTTTTCACATCAAATTCAAGTGGAAATTTAGCTGTGTTAGGCGAGAGGATTACTGAAAAGGATCCAACAACTTCAAAAAACTGAGAAACGCAATTAAATTAAATTTGGATGTAAAACTGATGAGATGTTCAGATTCTCCTCAGGATTCAGAAACACTCTCCTCACAAATAAGAGAGTTGTATAAAGGTACTAGGGCATGAGGAGCAGTTTATAAAAAGGTAAAATGATACTTGAAAAGGCTGAGAAGCTATTAATCTCTTAAGTCCATATGTGAGAAAGAGGCATCTGATGTCCTTAGTTTTGGTTATTTCAACACTCACCGATTGCATTGTCTAGTATGGGGATGTTGGCACTTTTTAAAATTAGCTAGCTCAGATAAGAGTTATCGTAACGCAGCGCTCGCCTCAAGTTGACCACCTCCATATTTCCCCAGCTTCCAGGCCACTGCGGTTACCCTGCTGTTAATGCCCTAAAACATAGAGCGAGTGTGCCTATGTAATTATAAGGCTGTGCCCATCAGCATGTAAATCACTGCGTAAGAAGTGGATAATCAGTATGCGACACTCAGTGCCCGCTGTACAGACAGGGGCCTTCCCCACTTTGGAATGCTGTTTTCCATCTCAAGCTGTTCTCCCTCCTTCCCGGTCCAGTCCCGCGTGCCAGCCAGGATGGATGTTGTAACGCAGGCAGGGAGCTGGTGACATCTGGGAGTGGAGAAAGCAAGCAGGCATGTCAAAAGATATGCTCAGAATCAATTTTTAGAAGTGGGTAAAAATAACATTGTTTGACTCTACAAAAAAGACCAGGCAGGAGAGAAGCCTCTTTGTAGACAGATCTGGGTAAATTTGCATCTTGTCAGATGCACAAAACAATTAGTTGAAAAAGCACAGAGAACACCTACAGATTGTAGGCAATGTTATTTCTACATCTGCAGAGCAAAGATCAAAGCACTCAGTAAAAAACTTCAGAAGACCTGAGAAACTACTTTGCAACAGTTCAACTTTTTCCATCAAACCGTCCCCCTAAACCATCAATAAATGTTAGGACTCACCTGCTTATATCAAAGGAGCAGGTCCAAGCACTGAAGCCATTCTGCCACTGTTACAAACACATCAGCTGTCACAGAGTAAATGAATCTGTAGTACAAACATAGCAGCACCTATCTATAAAGCTTTGCTTTTTAATTTTGACAAACTTGAAAAGAAAATCACTGCCAGAAGTGTTAATACGCAGAAACTGAAGATATTGTTTTGTTTTGTTCATGAGTGAATTCTGAGCAAACAGGTTATTTATTCTATTAGTACCAGAAACCTTTCTATCAAATAAGCAAATGACCTAATTAGAGACACTGTTTCTTCCTTGGTGGCATTTCTTTCTGTTTATTTTTAAGGGGTGAGAGCAGACAATTTCTTTTTTGATTTTTTTTTTTTTTTTTTTAGATCTCTGGTGTCTGTTCTGTTTTGCTGCCAGCTTTTAATTTCTTGGTTTTAAGAAAGTTTTTTTCATTAAGAGCTGAGGTTTCCACATAAATATAAAATAAGTTTTGATGATTACTAGCTTTTTCGTGGTAAAAATTTATATCTGAAAGTGATAAGAGGCAGAAAAACTAGAGGGACAGAACTGCTGCGGTGCGTTTCCCGCCTGCAATAAGGAAACAAAGCAACCAGATCCACTGGCTAGAGCACAGCAACATGATGGACAGACTGCTTACCCTGGCCACCTTTGGGGACAGATGGCTTTGTTCTGGACCCAGCAGAACATCCGTAAAATTAGCACCGACTACACGTTGCTTGGTAAACAAATGTAGTTTGATTGATAAAGAAAAACTGCAAGAAATCCTACAAAATAGTCTTTCAAAGTCACAAAAGCCTCTCTGCGTTTTTAACTTCCAGCCCACCGGTCTAAAGCAGCCAAGTAATTTAATAAATGTATTTTAATGAAATCTTAAGTGACTTGGTTACATTAAAATCCAGTTATTGCACAACAGAATTGTTGTATTCCAAGGGAATACAGGACAGATTTTAACTGATGTGAAAACACACAGATTTTGTTTAATAGCCTCTTAATCCTGCCAATTTTGCTAATAAGATTACTGTCTAAAAGGCAGCTAAATAAACTGCGCTGTTGACACTTTAAACAAAACAAAAACCACCACCCCCCCCCCCCCCCCACACACACACACAAAAAAAAGCACAATTTCTCCTGAAACATTCTTTTCCTTTATTATGGCCCCAATCCAGCAACAGGACTACTTATGTGCTTAAAGTTAATCGAGTGCTTAAGTGCTTTGCTGGATCGAAGCCTGCAATAACATAAATCTGAGTGGACAAATTATCATTACATATAAGAAACTTGCAACAAGATGAAAATAATTAAACAACGGGAGCAGTTTGTAGAGATACTTCAGCTCCACATGATGATGTAAAGCATGTCTGCAGTTTGTACATCCCAGTTTTGCCACTAGATTTCTGAAGAACACATACCTCTCACAGGTTCCAACTGCCCACACATCTGAACTTCCAGCCACAAATTTATAAAGCAAAGTGAAGCGTTCTGTCAGCTCTGCGTTCTGATATGTATCGCAATCTAAATGGATAGAGGCCAAATACTACTGGGCTAAAGGATGGGTCTTTGGGAAAATGATTTGCAACAGCAGGTTTTCACTAGAGAGTGAGTATCATTGGAATGGTAGAAGGAAATTATAAAAGAAAGTGAAATGGGAAATTAAAATATCAAAGTAAGGGGGAAATGGGATTTAATGGAGCATTTTTTACATTTCATCTTTTGGGTATTATCTGAAAATATTTGGACTTCCTTTCCCCCCTATCAGCCAAGCCTCCTCTTGAGCCTTAATTTTCGTTTAGTTTTTATCTCTGTCACACAGTCTGCCTTTATATAGTCTCCTTGCTCCTGCTCTAAGAACATTCAGACTAATTTCCTTTTCCCTTAGCCATTTATCTTTCCTACACCCATTCAAGTCTATGGATGCATGCGTCTTGAAGGAGGAAAAAAAAACTAAGGCTGTATATGTCATAAATGTGACCAGGAATCAAAAATAGCTTGGGGATTAAAATCCATCAAAACTGCGCAGTCCAGAGCAAAGTACCCTGCCTGTCTAGACAAGCAAATGAAAAAAAGCAGAGCTAAATTCTGCAAGAGTGCTTTTCCCAAACTCTTTGTCCTTCTATAAAATATCATCTCATACAAAAGCTCCAGTTTCAACAGAACATTGCCCAATACCTCTCAGCAGCATATTAGAAGGAGGATGGCCAGCAGGGACACTTCAGACTTGCCAGCACTGGTCAGTCCGAAAGGTTTGTCACAGTCCATGTGAGCACTCGACCTGCACGAACACGGCAAATCCAACGTTACCCAAATTCACACGCTACAATGTCTGTGCACGCACAATTGCCACCTCTTTGGTCTTCCAGTTGGGCTGGTAGATGTTCAGAAAAGTCAGCAGATTTTACTGACAAAAAGTGGCAGCTCTGAAAAGCAAAATCCATACGGATTATTCCCAGCATGGAAGAATGGTAGCAACTGCCACATGAAGCTTTCTGAGGAAATCAAGCTTTCAATGAATCCCCCCCAATACTGCTTCTCTACTACCCCTTCCTGTAGGACACGTCTCCAGTTAAACATGGCACAAGAGCTTTTTCTCTCTTGGAACCTGAGGCCAGGGGTGCACACCAGCTAATAGGCGCTGCCGAGAGCAGCACAGGGTAAAACTAGCACGAGCTCCTCTGCACCGCACCCCACAGCGGGTTAGAGAGAAGCCCTGCTGAGGGAATTAATTGCTCTGTCCCTACCTGTGTGCCCTGGAAGGACACCATCTCATCATTGCTTAGGGATGCGCAGTCGTGACTTATGGGTATTTCTCTTCCTGCTGGTGAGAAGAATGTGCATGCGGCATTAGTTATCTCTTCAGAAGTTTAAGTTAACAGGCACACATTTTAATTTCTGCTACTAGCATCACCTGCACAGTAAAGCACAGGCATGGAGAGGATCTGGGGCAATCAAGATAGATCCACCCTTCCAGCCTTTCTTAGCGCTGGCACGCTTTTGGTGCCTTCCCTCATTCCCTAGTGAGGAGATAAGCAACTGGCATACGAGGCAGCTATGCCATCTTCACCAGCTTCTGGCCATCAGAGGGTCTTCTTGACATGGGGAATGCTCCCATCCAGACCTCTGACGGGTTTGCAAACTAAGCGTGGTGGACTGGAAAATCTGGTCATGTGTATTGATTTCTGGTTTCATATTACACATGCACTAGCTATGCATTGTTCTGAGGCGCTGGCTTCTCTCCAAGTTAGAACTGTCGAGATTAGCTACGGAGTTATTTTCATTCAACTTTCTAAACATGTAAAATTGTGAAATCATTTTTTTTGTGTGTGCAAGAAATGGATTTTCAAGGAGATCTATGAAAATGATGGTACCCTCAATGTTTAATGCAACTGAAATTTTCAAGGGCTTGAGAACCATGTGGTTAAAATGAACAAAAATGTCTTTTTTTTAATTTTATTTCACCCTCACAACTCCACACTGCCATCATAAATCACACCAAGTAGCTTTGCCTTTAAAAACGGAAGGAACTATAAACAAGAATTAAATACTGAGGTAAATTTCCTATAATTACCTGTACCCCAAAATGAAACTCCCTTATGGTACACACAGTCACATTTCTTCAAGCTAGAAAAATATACCTAGAGTATTTTGAAGGCATATAGAAAGGGCAGATAAATAATAGAACTGTGAATTAAACCATGAGGTCGTTATTTTAATAAGGATTTCAAAAGGGATCTGGTTTCATACAACAAAGAATATGAGCTTCCATGAGTTACTGCCCACCATTAACAGCTAGGGGACATCTCAGAACATTGCAGCTTCTTAGCTTGTTCCATTATAAAATAATGAATTTAAGTGCCAATTGCTCCTCAATGAAACAAGTAAGATATTAGTTGTTTGGTTTTGGTTTGTTTGGGTTTTTGTGTTTTTTGTTTTGTTTTGTTTTGTTTTTTTTAAATATAATGTGGTTTTGTCGATTTTGTGGGTTCAAAGTCTTTTAGAAAGTGGGATGGTTTTTAATATCCATACCATTATTAGGGAGTTGAATCCTGGTAAGAATGGTAGCGAGACAGACCAGGTTTAAAGGAAGAAATAGCATCCTTTATGAAAACAAATTATACCATTTAAAAAGGGGAAACATTTTCAAGCAGAGAACCCTTTATTAGGTCCAAGAAATACAGCAGACATGGAGCTTAGCGTAGATTAAGGACTGTTCATCTAATATCTACATTGTTGTTATCGACTTAAATTTTTCAGGGGACAACAGTAATTACAACTTGTAGAGCCGGAAAAGCGGCTAAAGGGGACATGGTGTCAGCCTGCCCGTGCTGAACAGAGCTGAGGACAGGCGACACCTATGCAAAAGTGTGAGTTAGTAGAAGTTGAGGTGGGAGAAATTGCAATGGCCAAAAAACCCAATTTCTACTCAGTCAGTGATTCCGTCTCCCTGCAAACCCTGCTTTTCCTTAGGGTATCATTTCATTCTACGTCTTCTTTGGCATCAAAGCTGGTTTAAGTTCTCTTCACTTCCATGCAGGCACTATAGCACTGTCTTCCCAGTCGTGCTGTTAGTGCGGGTCTGCTATGCGAGATCATTGGTATTATCTGTGGTTAAACAAAAACCCTTCACCTCCTCCAAGAGACATACTGAGGGAGAACGCAACAGGTGAGAAGAGACCAAAATGTCAAATTGCATCCTTTAATCATTGTAAAATACCCCCAAAAGGTTTGATTTGTTAGCAAGTGCTTTAGAGTAGCAGACACAATTCATTTATGTTTGGCAGCGTTAACTAATTACTGTCTGCAGACTGGAAGCACAGACTATACCAGCAGCACAAAGCGTGTTAAGCAAGCAACAGCATGATAGAAAGCACAGCTCCATGGAAAATGTACACTGACAAACTTTCAGTGCTTTTAATTGTTCACTTTATAATTGGTATTATTCCTAACAAGAAAAAAAGGCTATCCTCAGGAGGCTGCAGAATTATATTTGCCTGAAAGCTTATTCTTTAAATAAAAATGGCTGTTCGTAGAAAGTCTATTAGTTTCTTCCTTCATCCCACTGAAATATGTTCTAGCCCTTGGGAAATAAATTTTAATTTACTGTAATTTTTCTTGAGGTTTTTCACTTAGTATGTCAATGTACACTTCTCCCTCCTCCCTTCCTTTTTCTTTGTGTAAAGACCAAGCTTTTTAAAAATAGAATTAAATCTGAACAAATGAAAAACAAATGAGTCAAAATCTCAAAAACAGCTGAAATTTTTATGGAGCATTCTTTCCAGCAGTATTAATTCAGTGTTGATGTCTCCATTTTCTAAAGAGCACCCAGGAAAAGAAAGCCCTCTAATAAGTAACATAAATTAAACAAGCCCTGTTAATACTGCCTTACTGACCCCAGAAGGGCTAAAGTGAGAATAGAGGCCACATTTCTTCTACCGCGAGGCTTGCGCATTCATTCACTAGGGCAAAAATTAGTCATTTCAAATGGACCAAGGTTCTACAAAGACTGTATCCAGCAGAGCTCGTGCTTTGTACCTTAACTTACACTTCTAGATCTGGAGGAACGAATGATTGAATGAATGAATGAATGAATGAATGAAGATGGCCTTGGTATTTAGAAGTGCTGAGCATGCACAAAGTGTTAATGCAAAGAAAGCAGCCAGCAAACCATGAATATGCGAATGTAAATTCTCTTTCTTGTGATCAATATGGCAGCCAACCAACACTCAACGCTACAAGCTGCCAGAAGGCTATTAAAATGAGAGTGACGATAATCTGGACAAGAAGCGATAAAGATACAGCTCAGGATAAGCCATACATAACCAGAGGTCAATAAATGTATAGTATGCCTTTTTTTTGTATTTAACACCCATAAAAGAGAAAAATCGTGGTTCACTGTTCTAACTGAATGGAACTAGACACCATGCTAAAGAAAAGGGCAAATATAGTCAATACTGACAATTTGCACATGCAGCACGGAGCTAATAGGCCCTGCGTGGTGTTGCTCTTCCCACCCCAGTCATCAAAAGGCTGGAGACCTCCGGTACTGGAGTGGTGCTCTCCATCCCCCTCATCAGCCTATTCTTTGCTCACCTTACAGACCCTGTACCATTTCCCATCCTCACCAGTTTAACTCCATGCTTCTCAAGGGACAACACGCCATGCCTTACTGAGTTGTAGACAGATCAGATTTAATCTACTACATTTTCTTTGTGTACAAAAGTAAGTAGAAAAATCAGTTACATTACCAAAAAAAAAAAAAAAAAAAAAAAGATGGGGTTAGGTTGGCACTGTCTACCACGGATAAACTCACACTAGCCTAGTCTGCATTTCATTCAATACCTTCAGTTACACTTTACCTTCAAATGCACTTTCTTTCCAACTTTTTTAAAACTAGTTTACTACTGAGATCTGACTCAAAAACCTGTGATTTCTCAAATCCTTTCTACTCGTCTCCTATATTTTTAAATACTGATACTATATTTCATATTCTGTATTTATACTAGTTCTCTCTCCTTGTGATATAACTAAGAAACCTATGGTACCAGATCTGCGATATGACGTGCCAGTTCATCCTGTGTTTTGGCACGGGGCTTCTCTGGCATGCTGAATTTGGTGATATTCAGCCTTCAGGTTTTCCTCTCACTTCAGATATGGTCATTTCTGTTTCTGTAATTGCATTCACATTAGCCCAATCTTCCTTCATCCCATTTTTAACATGCTCATTCCTGAAAACAAGACAGAATAGTCATCTGTTCGGGCAACATCACTGGGAACTTAATGATGTTCCTAATACAGTCTGAAAAACATCATCATATTCTCACCCCATCTGTATCTTTAACATCATGGTGATACATATTTTTCTTTACAAATATATATGTATATACAAATGTATGGTATATACAAATTATGGTTGGTAATATTAACATTGACCTCCCCCCTACAAACTATAGCAATTTGCTAGCAAAAAAAAGTAATCCCTATTATTATATTCTGTTTAGTTTCCTCCTATCCTGTGCCTGTACGAGGTAGAAAACAGTAGTTAAAAACATGTCTAGCAGCTAGCATCAGTGGCATTAGCGCATGTCATGTAGTTCCTGCTGTGTTTTATTAGACAAATATAAAATTAACAACAGAGCTATAATGATTTCCTAAACTGGTTCCAACACAAATTTCCAATTTGAGGTCAGATGTATTGCCTAATAAAGTTTTACAACAGCAGTCAAATAGTAGTAGTTAGCTCCCCAGAAATACAACTCTTAATTCACCAGAATTAGTTTTAAGACTGTTGCTCATCACATAAAACAAAAATAAATATTATTATAGCTTCACTCAAAATGTTCAGACAATAATATACAGAGAAGATGGTCTTGGGTTACTTTAATTGCAAACAACGCAATTAAAGATACTTGATATATTTACATTTGTAGCAAATATACACTATAACATTTTGATTACTTGACCTGATGCTTGTAAACCGTCATTTTGAAGCTATTTGGCAAGCACACGCTTGTATTCTATTGCTTTCAGAGCATGAAACTTAAATGACAGGCTACTACAGTCTTGCACCAGTAAAACTTTTGTCTTCATGATGGGAGAAACTGAGGCAAATAAATGTTCTTTTTTAGCATAGCAATAAATTAAAATCGAAGACATATCATTCTAGTTTAACAAAAACACAGAGGAAAGCAATGTGTGTTCCATAATAACAAAAAAGCTCATCTGCAGCAACAGTTGTTTGACACATTTAGGAATTTGGAGTTAGTCTTTGTTATAAGTCTTTGTCAGAAACCACTGACGAAGCCAGTCAGTCAGAAATTGTACTAAGAACAATAGAAATGTGAGTAAGAGTTCCATGGACGTGTATCTAATTTATAAAAAAAAAAATATATTTTAACAATTAATCATGTCTGTAAAGCATTATTTTGCACGTATCTATTTAAAGTATATAATTTTAAATAAGACTAGTGAGCTGCCCGTACTAGATAATAAAAAAACCTATCCCAAAGGATGAGCCTGATCTAACTAGAAGCTTTGTACCACAAAATAAGATCCACAGGGTTTTTTTGTTGTCTTTTTACAAAAACTTACAATCTAACAACCCTAGACACCTTTTTTCAGCAAATCGGTTTAAACCATTCCACGATTCTCTGAATACAGAGCACTACGCCGATATCACTCAGCTCTATTTTGGGTTGTCTCAAATTTCAAGTATAACTACCAACTGAAATATGCGTGTTAACTGAGAAATGATGGCTACACACCTTAAGATGCACCAGAGTGAATAACTGAACAGGACGGTTCCAAACGAATACTTTGACATGGGAGGAAAAAACCCAGCAAAATCACACCCAGTAACGTGTACTGTCGTATAACATCACACACAGAGACAGTGACTCCATTCAGAAACTATCTTCTAGTCAAAGCCACCAGTTTTGCCTGCCCCAAAGAATCCACCGTTTCCTATACTTGTGGGTCGGGTAATTGTCCAAATGCAATTCTTGCATTTGCAAATGCTGCCCTGCTCCTTAAGAGTACAGAAGAGGAAAATATTCCAATCTACGTGACAGCAAAGACCTACAAGAGGACCATGAAAGGGATGAAAGCCAACAGCTAATCATCACCTACTTCACAATGGAGCTGGCACGAGGAGAAAATCCCTGGTGCAAGCAGGAGGCACCATACCCCAACGGTGAACACCTTCCCCGAAGGGTTCCCTGAAGGTCCCGGCAATGGACCTGATGCAGAACAGACCAGCTGACCAAGACTTTTATTTAACCTTACTGATACTTTACATTTGTGAGGCCAGACATCCCAGAGAGCTTACAAAAAGTTACCAAGAAGCTTCTTCCTGAAGTATAAAGCAGCCAGAAAATAATAGCAACCATTTTCTTGAGAAAGGGAACTTTCACAATAACAACAATTGGATATTAAGTGTTCTCTGTTCCTGAAGGTCCATGTGCAGCACACAGGAGCCAGCTGCTCTTTAGGTTTACCCATACCTCCAGTGAACAGCCTGGTGCCAATTTTCCTTCACGTACCCCAAGAGACCGTAGGATGCACTGACACGCTGCAGTCAGCAGCTGCAATTCCTGCTGGGCTCTTTTTTTTCAAAGCAGCCCTCAAAAGCCCTCCTCTTCCACAACGTGACAGCAAACGTTGCTGCGTCAGCACCGCTGGTTTGCAGGGCAATCAAACAGGGTGACTATGTCTGACACAAGGCTAACTCTATCGCCATAAATGGGTATTGCTCCACTCCATAACCACAGCGATCGTCTTAGTGAGGGGAAAGAAAGAGCGTCCTGTCTGGTGGTTACCATCAGAATGCTCAAATAACAATAGGATGCTTAAACTCATCCAGTATGTGCTTGCTCATGGGGTATTTTGGGAAAACTCTTCTTTTATTTTCAATAGCAACAATAACCTGCGGATACCATCGAGTATTCCAGATTCCCAGTACTGAAACAAGAGCCACCAACGCCCAGTGTGATGGAGACCCTGGTGGGGTACAACTTGCAACCCCACTGACCAGCACTGCTTAGGATGTGGGGAATTTATATTTGCATATAAACCGCAACCCCTGACTGAAATAAAAAGATTCCATCCGCCGAAAGGGTGGATTTTCAGAAAGCACATTTAAAGTCATTTCTGCATCATCTCCTCTGTGTCCAGACTCACAACTGTGCAATGGAATACCTTATAGCAAACGTATATTAATGGATTTTATGCTCTCTAGATTTTTATGTGGGAATCTGAAATAGAGTACCAAATTTTCTAAATCATATCAAATGACCATAATTATCATGTATATACATGCGCATTACAGGGACAGACATATACTAGAGGTGCGAGCATTATGCAGGGCCTCAGTATTGCGTAATGTAGCCTCTCCAGATCTTCAGAATCTATAAAAATCTCATTTCAAGTAATTAACGAAGCAAGATCAAACATTTCAAATGCTTTCAGAATGCTGAAGATGTCCAGCAGCAAAGAATCGTATGCTTAGTTTCGAGCAGCAGCAGCATTTATTTAATGGCTTCGTATCTCCATGGCTTTCCGCTCTGTTTTTCTCACTCCTGAGTCCTACACAGTGAGAAGATAAGGATTGTACTGTTACAGATGAGCTTTCCCTTCTCTCCCCCTTCCTCCTGTGCTCCTCCTCTCCAGTTAGAGACTCTTTGGGGTTTCATTATTTAACTTTCCCCTCAGGCGTGGGGATAACACCATTGGAGCCATTTTGCAGGCAGCAGGATTCTATAAATGAGGCAGTTATTTAAACAGCCTCACACAGAGCCGATGTCAAAGTTCTCGGCTATTTACAGGTGACATCACAAGAGATGCCTTCTGAAGCACAGCCAAAACAAGTACCATGCACAGATTAATTTTTCTTGTCCAACATACATCAGAAAACAGTCATTCCACCCTTGCTTCGCTTCACAAAACTCTTTCTTCAAGCAAATATATGATAGAGCTGCACGGCAACTTTTTTTCTGCCTGTTGAACAGACCAGCGTTTGGTTCTCCCTGAGCGAGAATTGAGCAGATTTGTGGGGCCAATTCTCTCTCCCATCAGATTTGCCCATCCCTGGTGAGAGCCCACAGCAAACAAACAAAAAAAACCAACACACAAACAAAACAAAAAAAAAAAAAAAGAAAAAATGAGGTCTTATAGCAGCTCCAGACCAACATGGCTAAATTATCATGGTTTAATTGATCAGGATCTGACAGTGCCACTTATAATAATAAATGTGAATAAATTAATTTTAGCTTCACATTTCTTGGAATCCATCTGAAACACACCAAAGATTCAGGAATAATACCCCACATCTTTTTTTTTTATTTTTTCTGGGGCGGGGGGGAGGGAGGAATTACGTATGATATCTGACCAAATATTATATACAATATTTAAGTGAGAAATACAAAACGAAATGGTATTTTCCAAGGCCAAGTAATTTCATTAGGGCTCAGCTTTCCCAGCTCCTGGCAGGAAGGTGCTTGCATCGGCATCTCCGTTATCTCGGAGGAGGGAGCGACTGCAGGGACACCGTTTGCGGAGCCCCTCAGTTTGGAAACATCGTGTGCTGACTTATACAACATACACATGCTTGGAAACGCCTCTCCACTCCTCTGCTAGATATTAATTCTACACAGCAAATTTTGCCATGCATTAGCATACATTTGGAGTTTATTTCCTCAATGTTTAATCACGCATAGTAGTCATTAGCATATATGAACACTCCTTTTCTAGAGCAGTTTGTGTAGAATTCTCATTTGAGCTAATTACTATGTAAGATAGCTAAATTCTAATTAAAATTCAATGGCACATGTAGTGATAAAAATTTATCAATACTGTATCTTCCTCAGCAGTTACTTTTATTAAATTACTTAGCTTCATTGTTTATTTCTTGAAATCGGGATTTTAAATTGGGTTTGTTTTAACCACTGTAACAATAGGCTTTCACTGCAAACTTTTTATTTCATGTTTTAAAGGAATAAATGCCTTTCAAGGTTTCTGTTTCCTCTATAGCTCTGAAGATCTTTATTAACACCTCTCTCTCCCAGCACTGACAACAAGAGCAGGTGCACACCTTTGGTGCTCCCCAAGCTAATGGCAAAACATCCCTTAACTTCACTGGAGATAGGAGCCACGCGGTCCACAAATATCCTTTGCAAAATAGAGTATGACTAAAATAGATCAAATCTTGCCATCAAATAAAAAAACCTCTTAAATGAGAACACCACTATTTTTCTACATCCTAGCTAATACCGTAAATTGCTGCAAGTACCGAGTATAATGAACATGAATTAGTGCAAAACGTTCCTGGTGCAGAGTTGAAACCAGCAGCCTGTGCTCTTTCTCAGCCTACCTCCAACGTTGCACTTCTAAAAGTCACCACTGTGGATGTTCATGTGTATTGGCATAAGCAACTAGAAGCTGAGGAAAAGACTTCGCTCATGCAAACGCTTTTCCTTTTTTTAGAAAATGTATCTATCTTACGACTTGAAAATATGAAAAATCTCTTTGGATCGGTTTCGTTTGGGTGGGGTGAAATATGCATAAAAAAAAAAAAAATCTGTGTCAGGTTCTAGTCTGAGCCGTAGTTACGCTCCCTGCATACAGGATGTGCTGCTAGACACTAAATATGCTCTAAACAAAAGCAAAAAAAACCTGGGCAGGAAAAACTCCTTTCTGCTGCACCAAATGCAGAGGCTGTTATTCTCAAACATAAAAATGACTAATCACCCTCTAATCAAGTTATGGCTAATAAAGTAATCCAATTTTTGCTTAATCATGTTAATATTCAGACATGTTAAACAGTAAATCCCTTCAGGCATGCAATCCTGTTTGCCAAGTTTCAGCCTACAACAAGGTGTAAATCTCGGAAAACAGCCCTTTGGAAATGCTGACAAACCTTTGGCTATTGTAATAAAAGTTGGAGTCTCGGAAAAACAAGGAGAAAGGCAGGCCTGAAGTTTCTCTACAAATTTCTACCCTAAAATTTGCAGAAAGTAATTGCAGCGCCCTAGATTTAGTCCTTGCAGAACGCCTTTTGCTATACAAGCCACAGAGTATTACTGAAATAGGCAGGAAGAAGAAAAAATAATCATAATTAATTAGTATTAGAGGCTGATATTTATGATAAAATATAGTTGATACTTCCACTCATAGTTTAATTATAATACATCAGATTCTCAGAGACGTTTGTAATCAGGTTTATTCAGTTGTTTGTTTTTAAAGGTGCTTTATGACTTCTGAAGCAGAATAAATGATAAATAATGCATTTCCTCAGTGTTGGTGGGAAAACTCAGGCTATAATTAGCATACAAAATTACATATTCTGTTACTTGATGTTTACTGATGCCACTTCTGTCATGTCATACAGCATAAATAAAAAGTTGGCAATCCAAATACCCCCAAATAACTTTATAAACAACCACGCTTGCTCCAATACAGCTTTTCTTCAAATAACCCCTTAAAGTAAGAGCCCCCGTATCTTCCACCAGCTTCATTCGAACCCAAAGCCCCAGTTCACGCTGCCGCGTTCCGTTAAAACACCAGATTTCGGTTGGTTCCTAAAGAGCGGCGGAGGGAAAACTCGGCCACGGTGGGCAGGAAGGCCCCTTTAAAGGCCAAGCCTGGGGAGATGCTGGGCAGGGTCTCCAACAGAGGACCTTTGTCCTGCCATGCAAATGATCCCGGCACAACCGCGGCAGACAATACCCAGGGAGAAGTCGGCCAGAGCCAATCCATCTGCAGCTACTTGGTTAACTCAATGTTTCCTACATTCTTTCCCTTACACAAAACACTCCATGTTGACAGCTGTGAATTTTAAACAACTCTTCTCTGTATGTTTTTCTAATTTTGTGTATTCAGATAGTTTCCCCCGGCATCAAGGGGCTGAAAGCAGAGCGCTCGGATTCCGTAATTTAGAGATTTCATGCTTTTCAAAGAGTCACAGCGACTCTGATCGAAAAACAAAGTGGAAATTAAGTGTCTAATGGAGAGAGCTTCAAATGGCAAGAAAAGTGGTTACTTTAGAGGTGTTACACAAAATAAAATTCGTATTTATATGAATTACGATTACAGAGAGTCTCTGTAAGCTATACTCTGCATGTAATAAATATATTAATAAAAAGTACGGAAACTTTGTTTTGCTAAACCACATTCTGAGTACTCAAAATCCACTCGCACTTTGTAGTGTTCCTTTTAAAGAAAAACTTTCTTCTATTTTGAAGAAAAAGTTTGCCTTCAGTCAATTAATCAAATAAAATATTTGGATATCAGCAATTTGTCCATGTAATGAATGAATTTTTTTTACTAGGTCAAAAACTAACTTAAAACAGATGCTGGGCTAGAGCAACATTTCTCTCTATGTTGGGGAAAAAAAACACAACCAACCCCAAAAAACCCCTAACCATCAGTTAAAAGCCTCCCTGTAAAACAGAAAAACCAAACGAGTTTTCTTTTTCTACTAAAAAAAAGACAGACTTCAAAATAGCATCCCATGGGAATTCCGTGGTGATTCTGCCACGACCATGCATAGAGTTGCAAAATGCAAATATTACAGATAGGCTGTCGTTAAACAATTCTGGCCAAAAAAGGAGTTTTGGACTTACTCCTGAGAATTCTGTCTAACCAGCACCGATGGAGCCGCCTTCAGCTGCGCCCTGGGAAGGGAGCAAGCAGGGAGAAACTGCGGAACTGGGAGTCAGCACAACTGGCTGCTGTTCCTGGCTCTGCCACTGCGAGACCCACAGAGGCTTCTTCCCTGGGTTCCTCTCCCTGAATCTCTCATTTAAAGACGAGGCCAAGAATTTATACAATAATTCAAAGAGTGAAACCAGTTTCAGACACACTCCAGTTCTTTCTGCAATCTCCTCCAACAGCTCCTGCAGCCCCAGCAGTAAAGCAACCCTGCTGACCCACCACCTGTACTCTGGAGGAGCCACCCCCGCCAGGAGGGGACACTGGGGAAGCCCCCAAAGCAGCGCAGCACCATGGCAGTGGGGAAGCCGGGAAGACCTTGCCTTCCCAGGAGCCAGGCCACTCCGACATGCCATCCCGGTGCCAAGCTCTGTGCCTTCCCCCACCAAGTGTTGGTATGGGCTTCTGCTGTGGTCCATCTTCTACTCTCAAGCCCACCAAAAAGACTTAAATTTAAAATCATAGAATCACAGAATGGTAAGAGTTGGAAGGGACTTTTGGACACCATCTAGTCCAACCCGCCTGCCAAAGCAGGTTCACCTGCAGCAGGTTGGACAGGAATGGATTCAGGTGGGTTTTGAGTATCTCCAGAGAAGGAGAGTCCACAGCATCTCTGGGCAGGTTGGGCCATTCACTGCTCCTCTCTGCTTGAGGCATTGACCCCTCGCCTTTACAAGGTGTCTTCAGATCATTCACAAAAACCACTGTAAAAGACGTATGCATCGTTTCCCCCACCCCAGCATCAGTCTCCACACTTTGGTGTGACCTGCTCCATGTTGACATTTTCTCTCCCTAGTATCTGCAGGAACCAAACAGTAACGGCAATGTGGTTTTGCTTGGGGGAGGACAGGAGGTGGGTTTTGTCTAGTCTGGAAATGTATTTTCCCTTCTTCCCAGTCATTTATTGTTCTTCTTTTGGCACCAGAAGAACATATTTTGGACATGAATTTCTCTGTGGGTGTTACATTGGAAATTAATCTTTCTCCAAGGCATATACGGTCTGGGACAGTTTTGAAATACGTGCGAGAGGATGGAGAGGGGAGGAAACGTGCGGAAATGAGGCCACTTGGTGGGGCAGGCAGAGTGAGCCGGCATGTTCCCACAGCCCTGCGTCACCTCTCCCAGCCTGGCCGCAGCACACACGGCCCCGCATGCCCTGCCAGGCAAGGGAAACGTGCTGTCGACCGGAGAGAATAAAGGACTGGCTGCTCGCACGAGACTCAGCCATATGAATGCTGATCTACGTGTCATGTCGCAACACGCTTGTATGCGCATTTGCCCCCTTTTCCTGTCCCCCATGGCTGCGAACACCCTCCGAGGGAGCACGGGGGCTCCATGGCGAGGAGCCACCATCCCACCGGTGCTGGCAGGAGGGCTGGGACCTCTCACCAACGCGTGGGTGAAGGTCTGACACCGTTTCAGACCTGATTTCCCAGCAAAACGTCCCATAAGAGCACTGCCTGCTCCCCACTCCTTCCTCCTCTCAGGGTGATTTCATTCCCATCATTTCTTTTGATGGCGCGATGTATTCAATTTGGGTGGCAATACAGTCAACACAAACTGTTACAGCCAGGACCAAGCCCCCCTGTGCTAGGGACTATTAAAAAAAAAAAAGTAAAAGTTGTAGAACTTTGTTCCAAAAGCTTGAAGGGGTCAAAAGCCCCCCTCCTGTGCTAGGTGCTATTAAAAAAAAAAAAAAAAAAGGGAAAAAACCAGAATAGTAAAAGTTGTAGAACTTTGTTCCAAAAGCTTGAAAGGGTCAAAAGAACTATGAAAAGCTTTAAAAATGTGCATGGTGTTTTTTTACTTAATTATAAAGAATAAAAAGCAGAAATTAATCTAATGTTTTTAAAACAAATTCTAATGAGTCATTAAGATGCGTTAGAAACCACCAAATACGTACATATTTAGGCACTCCTCTGGCTCAACATTATGCTTTACGCAAACAAAAGGCCTCTTCTCTACAGATTTACACAATAGCTTTACACTGAGCCATTACGATCTATCATGTAACTGAGTGCTTAATGACTCTTTAATTTAAGGATTATTGACACAAAAGATGTAACAGCTGCCTAAGAGTTACTACACAGCAGCAGCTTTCCAAAAAGGTATCACTTCATCACTTCTATATTTTCTAAACTGTCCAAAGACTCTTACATTCATGGCAGTGACTTGAAAGACACAAAAATTCAAGGGGAAATAAATTAGAATATACTTGACCTCACTGAACTGGGAAAAAAAAATAAATTTTAACATTCCCAGTTGAGAACAGGTTTGTTCTTATTTATTTCTAACAATGCGAAAGCTTGAAATAAAATAAAATAAGAGAGTTTATTTTATCTGAAACAAAGCCTGCCAGACTACGGCCCTGTGTTTTCTGTTGAAGTCCAAGAATTATTTTTTTAAGCGAAGCTGTAAGCCCCATGAAAGCGCCATACGCAAAGGTAGCACTGACAGGAGCTGAAGCACAAGTGGTAACGGGTGTCACTGCAACAACGAACGCTTGAAAACGCAAGAGAGTTTGTTAGGGCTGCGTGCGTGTATACATATATATATTTATAACCCCCCTAACAATGAATATTCCTGCTGCCAAGCATTTGGAGACAGAGTTGATTTCCTTTCAAGTAATTGATGTAGGCTTTCTTCAGGACCCCGTCCAGACAAGTTCTCCACCGCGGGGCAGGAAATCACACCGTCAAAGGAAAGCTGAGCGCTCCTTCCACCCGGCCTGGGTCAGCCCCTCCAAAACAGTAGATTTATACGACTGCTGCCAAAAAACCTTGCATTTCCATGCCCTCCTGTTGCTAAGATAAAGGACGTTTCCTACTGCCTCAGAATGCCGTCCTCATTTAAAACTCCAGCTATGTTCTGACAAAACACGCTGCTGTCACCCCAAATTGAGCAAATGAGCCTACGTCCTACAGTATAAAGACCAAAAGAGTTATTGAATATCACCCGGGGAGCACAAAATGAAAAGGCTCCCATTTCTTCCTGACCTTTTTGGGGCATTTTTTTCCTGAAATCGGCCGAGCCCTTCAGCCTTCATTTCTCATGCTGTCTGCGGTAGCACAGGAAGGACAGCTTCGACTTTGCAGTTTCAAACAGATCAAGTTTTGTTAAATAACTTTTTTTTTTTTCCTTTTCCTTTTTTTTTTTTTTTTCTCCTTCTTCAAACCCAAAGCGGAAGGGAACACTGTGAAGAAAATGGAAACTGGCAAAGAGCTTTAACTTCAAATAGCCTTATAAGTCAGCGTTGATGTGCAAAACTAATTCTGTTTTTTTGGCATTTAAATATAACCCGACAGTCGCAAAAGGGAGGGGTGAGGGTGGGAGAAGTGCAAGGCAGATTACCAGCCAAGTGCAAAATACGGAGATGCGTAGCGCTACGACTTCTGTTTCTCGAATGAAATAAGGATTAGATTTATTTGGCACCGAGCTTTATAGGGGAGACTACAAACTTGCACTGGAAAATTTCAGGCAAGGGAGCCTATGACAAAAAGCAGTTTTGTACCACTGGTGTCTAACAAAAAGGCGTTTCACTCATGTCAGAAGAGGACATTTCCACAGAGGAGAATCCTGAGCTTCAGTAAAATAGATATGCAAATAGCTCCATTCATTAAAAAACAGAAGTACCACTGCATATAATGTATCTAAATATTTGTTCAGGGTTAAGTGGTGTTGTCTAAACAAGCAGAAAAGACCTTTTCTTATGCAGATTTGCTCTCCCCATTAGGAGTGCTAGCCACATACTTACTACTTGTTTATTTCTATGCTTTTCATTCCTGAGAAATCTCCCTGTGTCATTTTACAGAGGCACGAGGTAAGCCGTATTCCGACATCAGGCATTCATAGCATCCATACCATCAACTCCTCAAGCTTTAGCTGCCTACCTGTTTCTACCGCTCACCATAAACGCACTGATGGGAAAGTACACACTTCTCAGCCTTTAAGGACAAGGCACAAAACAAGGTGTAATTACAGCCTCTGATTACACTTTTTACTGGCATAAAATGCCCGCCCGTACAGCGCAGCCTGCCTCCTCTGCCCTGCGGGCAACGCTGCTGCCTCCAGCAGCTGAAATTTTACCTCTCCATGTCTCTGCAGCTTTCAGAGTTGTCATTGCTCAATGCTGTTGGCCCAACGCACCATTCAGAAGCACTTCAGAACTAAGAGGAAGGAACAAATTCCTACCGCATGAAACAACCACCCGTGCGAGGGGTCAACAAGCACTAGAGTAGCCGTCAGGGGGTGCGGAGGAGGCTGGCCTGTAGCATGGGATCCCCACGGCTGCCAACGCTTCATGCGGGAGAGAGATATGGAATCACTCACGCAGAAGGGGAGATCTCTGACAGCTCACTCAAAGGAAGATGAGGGAGTGCTACCATCTTGGACAGGCATCTAGAGGGCAGGCACCTCACACTTGTCCTTATCCTGCTAGAGAGGAAAGAGGTTGTAGGAAATGTGAAGGGGCTAAAGAATGCCGGAGAGTTTCGGCGGGGGACGACACGACAACACGGACACAACATTTAAACATAGCGTATACAAATTTCCGTGATCCTTTTAAAGAATACGTAAAGGTGGTCACCCAAAAACCAGCCAGCTTTACCTTAAGCAGTGATCTCAGCATCTTAATAGGGAAAACACAGGCAAAAATTGATACATAGCCTTGTGTTATCACAAACAGAACGAGACGCATTTACAGGCAGTCCTGCATCTACCAAAGTCTTGATTTATTATTGACCAGAGTAAATAATCTCATGTGAAAAATTAACAAACTTATATTTCTATCTAATGTCTGCCCTGTGCAGTGCCGTTATTCAGCTGCTCCATTCTAGGGAAAAGCCACCCATGAGGCCGTTCTGAGGACAGCGTCTACTTTGTGAATGTTTCCAAATCTATTGTTTGCATAAAGCTTTTTCCATCTGGTTAGTCACATCAAATCAGGACAGCCAGTAATCACGGACAACTCTACCTGGCGAAGGATGGGGCCCTCTCTCAGCAGCTATTTGGTGTTGCTCAAATTAAATTTTCTACTGAAATAATCCTGGAGCCACAAGGTAGCAAAGCCCCAAAAGGGAAAGATTACTATTCGGCCTGTAGGAGCCCTTGCTGCTAACGTCAATAGCCACAACAAAGAAACAGACAAAACAAAATATCTGAAAATGAAAATACGACTTCGCAATCAGAAATGACCCCTCCAAACCCCAAAACAGAAGCCCCAGGTCATCAGAGAAACTTCTATAGAGTTTCACATACAGAACTCATTTTCTTTTACCAGTCCTCTTCACCTTTACTTTCATAAATAGCTCTTCTCTTTTCTTCTGGGGAGGAAAGCAATCTACCATGCCCAGGTGGATTTAATAAGAGAGGTCTAATACTGGAGGTCAAAGAATATGAATGGATTAAAAGATTAGGGAGAAGAGCATGAAGGCTTTCACCTTTAAGGTTCCTGTTCTGAATTCGTCTGATGTCAGCAGCGAGCGAGCAGTGTAACCATCAAGGAAGTGCGGCTGCATGGAAATCTCTCCTTCAGCTTCTAGGAGTTACGCTAAGGGATCACTAAAAAGAGTCTGAATATTTTAAAGATAGTTACTGAGACCGCCTCTCGTTATCAAGCCCCATATCTACTTTTCTGTTTCTTCATATTCCACCGCTATGAACACCAAGATGGCTTTTCAGTTAAAAAAAATCCCCGTACTTTTTACCATTACATTCAAATTTATCAGCTACATATTGTTTTCCTGTGACTTCAAATCTCTTATAACAAAGCTAGACAGACACCTGCATCCACCACTTTTAGTACAATTGCCTGTTACTCAATTACGTGGTGTTCTTCACATACCAAATTAAACCTCCTACAAGCGATAATCTGCAGAAAAAAAAACCCAAAACATCTGACTGCTAAGAGTTATTCCTGTAGTATATGAGATCAGGCCAGCCTGTAGTATCCCCGAACTTCAACTTCCCCCATGATTTTGGTGAAATCATGTTAGAGTCAATCATTATGGCATTACCAATGGCTAAGAGTGCAGGCTTGTGCACATTAACTTTTATCCATCTTTTAGGACACAGCTCATTGCTTCAGCTCCACAAATTATGGAGAAATTATCATCTTTTTCACTGGCAAGGTCCATACTTTCACTTTCACATATCCAGTGGGAAACACAACTGCCAAAGTGCTTGAGAAGTAAATCAGCCATATGTGCAGGTGCTCTCTTGTAATGAAAGGCGTGAGCTCAACAAGTAGCATGCTGTTTCTAGGTATTAGAAATTTTTCAAAAGAGCCAAGCATCGTATTGGCTTCAGGATTTAAAGCCAGCCATGATTGCCTCCAAAATGCCTTCAGTTAAAAAAAGCAAGTTGCACAACAGAACCATCAGCCGTGACTGAGGCTGGTTTAATAATAAACTCAAAACTACTTAAAATGAACCGCATGTTTCCATGGTGATGAATACATATCTCTCTCCGGAGCGTCTTGTGATGTAGAAAACATCCACCAGTAATATTTTGGTAGTAATCTTGCTAATGGAAAATTCATTAATATTGTTCAAGAGGGTGATAACACCGACTTGGATTAATTTTAGACTGACCTTGGCAAACTGGCAGGTGAAGATGAAAGCAGTATGGTGCCCAATGGAAAAGTAAAATAAGTGAAGATACACACTTATGACATATGTTTTTTAAAAAAATGATGACGACCGGCAGCTGCTAAGATGAATTGCAGACCTGTTCATTTACCTCTTGGATAGCTGCTAGTAAATCCATTTTTGCCTCAGTAAGCTTCCTCGCCAGTGAGAAGATTTAAATCTTCTCAAACAGATACAAAAGGTATCATCTCCTTAGGTTAGCCTTGCTTAATGGCAGCGAGGCATGGCCAATTGCAGACGCTCTTAACATAACATATTTGACAGGTATAAGATCAGGCACATACAGTAGGAGAGGTCCCAAAGCTTGCCTTTATTCACAAGGCTGCTCTAAGGGTATGAACCGCTAAACTCTGTCATCATCACTTAAGTTACAGCGCTCCTTAATACGATATGGTGTTCTATTCGGGGGAAGAAAAACCTTCTTAAGAGTACATATTCGACTTTGATCCGGTGACACGTTTCTGAAGGAAAGCATCTGACAGGACAAAGATGTACAGTACTTCATTTAGTCTGCGTGCCATATGTGGCAGTTTCAGAATCACTGTCACAGCCCCTTCGGCTGGCATCCAGGCTCGCACGCCGCAGCAGAGCAGAGGCATTTCTGCCGGGCTTCAGGAGGAAAAGGCTTGGGAAGAATTTCTCCGGGCTCTTCCCAACAAGTATATTTACCTATTCCGTTCAGAAACTAAATAATAAGGGATTTTAACTTGCAATCAAAAAAAAAAAAAAGAAAAAAGAAAAAGAATTTTGACTAACTCTTCACATCATAGAAGCAATGTTAATATTTTGATTCAAAAAGCCCATACGCATGGGTGTCATTTTAAGCACATAAACAGATGCTAATTGGCCTGCTCAGGTACTTAAAGCATAAACGCTTTGCTAGAAAAAACCCCACACATATATACACTGCTATTTCACAGACACTCGTTAACTTCTTTCAGTTAACAGACTCGGGAAGTCTAATTACTTCAGGGCCTGCAGTTTTTAAAGCATAATCTTTTCCCAAATGTGAATTTTGGGGATAATTTAATCAGAAACAACTCCACAGTTTCTGAAAATACAGCCAGAAATAAAACGCAGTGCTTTTGCTACAAAATTGTCCTTGCAAACCTGTACACAACTCAAAATGCTAACGAGCTGGGAGTAGGCAGCAAGTATTTGTTGGGGATATAATTCATATTCAGAAATTCTCTGGTGATTTTCTTGAAAACCTGATTTAGATTTGACTTCTCTCGGTGTCATCAGAAACCGCTCTATAGATTTCATATTCCTCTTTTTTGTTTTATACACTAAAACTGAAAAGTGTTCAGCAGAGTAGTCCTGTTATGATATGTTTCTAATTTAACAGGCAGCAAAGCCCTACGGGAGGGAAGTAAAAAATTACCTTCAGGGGCGAGGTGAGGGGGAGCCGATTATACAGGGATGGCTCAAAGTGGACAACGTTTATGAAAACGATCGGCATTACATCTGAGTCAATCCTGTTGTTATACACTCTAGTTTCTTATTCCTACTACTTCAAGAAGCTGTTTGGTCTTCACAACACTAACACCGCAGTTTAGACAATGGTCCATAAGTGTGCCGTTTTACTTCAGGTTAAGGAGAAATGTTCAACAGCAAGGAGTAACGTGAGTGATATTATGTAAACGTGCAACAAAAGTGAGATTTCTTTTTCGCTTGTGATTTCTGATAGTCAACAGAAGTTCTCTTTTTCCTGTAATCACAAATCTAAAGGCCCTGATTATGTCAAACAAACTGCCTGCGTGTTTTTCGAAACGAGGTTCCTTGAGTCTCACAGCTTGGTGGCAACATTCAAACATTTATTCAATTACTGTCAGTATTCCTACGGTAAAATTAGTACCTTGAAAGAAAACTACTGAACTGAAAAAAAAAAAAAAAATCAGGTAAAAATTTTTAATTTACAAACTGACCCTCGTAAACTGTCTCAGTAGAAATGAATGTGAGAGCGTGACCTATTCCTCGTATTTCCCTTCATGAAGAAAGTCGCTTGCAATCAACGTCTTAAATGTACTGCAATTAAACCGCAGCCCAATTAAAACACAAAAGACTTTTTGGTAATGAATCTTTCTGGCAAAGAGCATCCTCAACACTTACTTCACAAACAATAGCATTTGTCAAGAGATGCTAAACAAATTTCAGAACTGGGGCTTTTCATAGCAATTTGGAATATTTGATGTTTGGCTCTTTGGTGCTCAGCGTCAGCCAGTTCCTTACGTTCCCAAAACGCACTAGTGATCCCTAGGCAAATAGACACTGTTTTAAAAGTTCGCCAGTGTGCCTGGTGATTACATGTGGTTTTCCAAGGGAAGTGACTCGATCTATCGCTTTCTGACCCGTTTTCCCCCCCGTTCCACTTCTGCATGTCCTCTCAGCTGAGTGCTGGAAACTGCGTTCAGTTGAGTGGGATAAAAATAACAATAAAAACTCAGTGCCTATAGCAACCCTCAAGCTACAGAAGGTGAAAAGAATTACACTCTTAATTCGCAAGGCTCTTTTTACATATAATCATTCCTTTTAGGTAAAGGTCAAGTTACAAGACTTTTTGCATTATGCATAGTGATTTCCATTTTGGCTTATTATTCAGCAGTATAAAATTTATGATGTCAGATTTCATGACAGTTAAACCTGAGTTTGTTCTGTTTCAGAATGACATCTGGGTATAGAGAATAACAATGCTTCTATATTAAAATGACCCTATATTTGTAGGCCGGCTCCTATGAAAGACATCAGACCAACCAAGAGATGCTGGAACAGATGTTCAGAAATATATTTCACTTTTCAAGTGCTGACAAACTGGAATGGGAGTAGAGTTGCATAATGGGAAATGAATCATTACAGTCAATCATGAAAAATATTCAATTGTTTAGAATCAAAGCGTTTGGAAAATAATCTTTTCTTTCTGTACTATTGCACGGCATTTGATATTCAAAAGCAAATAACCTAAGAAACACATTCAATGCTGCTGCTTAATCCACTTATGAGAAAAAACAGGTTCTTCAAGGAAATAAACGTATAAAAGTGCGTTTTATTTGTTAATGTGTGTAACAGATAATGATTTTTAGCTGACAGTACAATTATTTATTATGACAATGCAACATCTTTAGTGAAAACTGAGTAGTCTTAAGGTGTTCTGGGCTGCTCATTCATGCAAAGAATTCTTGTCAAATATTTTAATGAGAAGAAAAGTATGGCAGTCAAGATTAAAAGTCAAGGTGACCTTTAACTGTGGAAAACAGTATCTACATATCACCTTACATTTTTTTTTAAGGTCATCACTTCTCTCTTGAAGAGTCATTCCATAAATGGAAGTAGGCAGTGCATCGAGAGCGCTAACCATAAAAACCATCCTTAGATCAAAATTAAGCTCTGTATTACACCTATTTTAAATCACGTATGCCCTTTGGTATAAAATTCAAACACTTGCTGTGGTGTCTTCAGCAAGACGAGTAAGGAAATTGCACGTTACGGAAACAAGGGAGGTACAACTGGCACACAGCCTTCGGTAAAGCCACAGCACAACATCTTAGGAATTGTCACTTGTCTTTATAAAGAACAAACTCACCTGTGACCTGGCCTTGGCCACGGTGTGCTGAGTCAGCTGCAAAACAGCTCTGATAGGCACCTGATTGCCTGTTGTTCTCAAGAGTCTTTTGGGGAAACCAAGGATGATCCCACAGCACAGCAGTGACCTGTTTTCCACTGTCATGCTTCAAGCTGCCCAGGTTCGTTGAGCAGATACCTGACTCGTGCCCTATTATGCAGAGGTTCTGCTGCACGAGCAAAATCCTCCATAGCCAATGTGACCTTAGACAAGTACCAGGAGAGTTTGGAAATATTGTTCCGGTTACCGGAGATGAAGTACAATCAAATCATCAAAAGCTGGAGGATCACCACCCAGTTTCTAGTCTACTCAAAGCAGTGGTGGCCCAAGGGTGACTCCCTGTACTTCACACTCCTCTGCTAGAACCCCCCCAAACACCTCTGCCCAGCTCCAGGCAGAACCCCAGACCTGACCTTACACCTGCAAAGTCCTGCATTTATTCTTCCAGCCGTCTTATAGCTTCCCTACTCCTGGAAGGAAAGGCAAACCTGGAAGTAGGGAAAAGTTACGTGCAGTTCAGTTCCAGGCGGCCTTGGCTGTGTTAAAAAGAAACTCATTTTTTTCCACCCAATGTGTGTGGAAAAAGAGCCATCATGCCACAAGGGCAGCTTAAGAGAGACCTCAAGGCCGGTCCTAAATATTGGTGTGAACCTACTCTCTCATGTACGTACTTAGTCTACAGATTTATTCCTTTATCTCTAATCTTTACTCACTTTCCGGCACTGAAAGCGGTTCAGGTATAACATGACACGAGAGCAGTGATAAGGCTTACAGATTAGCATTGGTTTGGGTCCAGCCAGTTTGGCACGAGCTGCCCATGAGCACAGGTAGAAAAATTAATGTTTACTCGCATCTGTCCACAAAGATACATTCTTGGTTATATATACTAAGAGGATTACTCACAGGGTATCATTAATCATTTTTATCGCTACCAAACATAGCATCAAACACATACAAAAATGTGGTTCCTAATTGCTACTATGGAGACAAAGGAGCAGAGAAACAGGAGATGAAAATAAAGTACTAGGTGTCATTTATTCTGTAAAATTATACGTGAAATAATTTAATTAATGGGCGATATAATTTATACAAGGTTTTAAGTTAATCTTAAATAATTATAACACCCAAACACAGTAAAAAATCAGGTTTAAAAAATTCCTAAGAAAAATGTTGTGGATAAACCTGCTAAAACATGCAACAATGGAATGAATTTATTAAGATATGACAACACTAGCACTGCTTCAAATCACAGCCCGAACTTGCTGCAGCTGTAGATTTAATAAGATTGGTGTTCTTCACCACTAAGAGTATCCGTTTCTTCTGAAGTCCCGTTTACCACCCATCATGTAATGAAATTACTTTGACAATCCACGTATTCTTTGAAAAACATTAGAATCTAATGAAATGAAGTTAGTAATGATGCATTGTACTTTAATTATTGTGTGTCTACGGCGTACATATAGATCAAAGCAAGCTCTCACACTTTGGGCAAATGAACTTTCTGTGTCTTTTGAGAACCTCCCCAGAATTTTGTGGAAGTCAGATTTGAAAACATTATGGTACTTTAATTTTAAAAATATTTTTACACTCTTACTGGTTGGCCACTAGTGTCTGAAAAGTGGATTACATGTCTACAAGTGCTGACGCTAAGCACTTTCTCTGTTTAACACGCAACTATATTTAACACGCTGGTCCGCTATTTTGGCTTTATTGAAACACGCACAAAATTCCTTTTTTAGTCACTGAGGAGACTTGGCACCCGTTATAAAAGATTTATTGATCCACTACTAACTAGAGTACATTACAAATAGCCAAGTGCCAAACAGTTCCTTTGCACCAGATTGTGATTTACAAGTAGGGAAAGGAAACTGGATTACTAATTACATACAAAACTCTAAGCTTTAAAAAGTTGTGTATTTGTAATTAAGGTCTTGCAAAATAAATAGTCTTTCTCTAATCGAGACAGGCTTTTATACGAAAATCTTTTCTCTAATGTGGGTACACACATACCATTTTATTTAACAGAAAGCTGAAAGAAAAATTCTAAAGAAAGTTCTTGTATTGTAAAGCGTTGCCACTCTCCAAAAAAAAAAAAAAGGCAAATTTTAAGTTGTACTTCAAAAAAATTTAATTCGTTAACATCTGATGCTGTATAGTTTTGATTTAAAAAAATGTGTAAAAACTTTACAAAAATGGTCTGTTCTGATTTTCTTTGAGATTTTTCCATATTTCTTTGCACCTAGGACAAGTGCTAGTAAGACGTGTAACAATCTATGTCACTGCAGTATAAGTCTCAGGTATGATCTTAACCCTATTATCTTGTGAATAGATTGCTTGGATTAGGTCACAGGTAACAAACAAGATGTTTGAACTACAAAAGTGAAGCAGCACCATCCCGAGGATCTGTGGGACGCATGATGCAACCACTAAACCTAATAAAGGCCACCTGCATCAAACGGAATTAGCCTGGATAATCCAGCGGTACTAGAGCTCGGAGGATCATAGAATCATAGAATGTGTTGGGTTGGAAGGGACCTTTGAAGGCCATCTAGTCCAACCCCCCTGCAGTGAGCAGGGACATCTTCAACTAGATCAAGTTGCTCAGAGCCTCATCAAGCCTGGGCCTTGAATGTCTCCAAGGATGGGGCCTCGAATGCCTCCAAGGATGGGGCCTCCACCACCTCTCTGGGCAACCTGTATCACATCTATTAGCCGAGGCTACATGCTAACAGTCAACCTGACCATGAACAACTGCGATTTCATCACTGGAACAACCAAAGTTCCTAGAGCTTATTCTGATAATTTGTGAGGCATTTACCACAACATTGGGTGGCAAGAAGGGTGTGAAGGAGAGCAGTAAGCTTCTCCAGAAACACCTACTAACACTTTGACCACTTTGGATCCAGTTTCAAAGCCACCATACAGAGACTGATGTCCACCGTCATCTCGCAAGGTATGCAAAGCTAAATCAGACACTGAGTTACAACAAAAGGCATACAAAAAGCCCAAACGAAGAGGAAAATCATATTTAAAATAGCAGGGGAAAATCGTAGCCATTCATTTATAAACTTAATTTTTAGTATTTTGTTTTTAACGCAATAGAAAAAGGTTCTCCTCATGGTAGATACATCCTGCATCTATTCAAAAGCCAACGCAAAATTTCTACAAGCAATAAGCCACTCCAGGAAGTTCACTAACAATGTACAAGTCTGTCTTTTGGCTGTTGACACGTATCTTGTGGAGCTGGACCTCCAAGTAATGCGTAGCTTTATTTCAGCCTCTAGGTAGACAAAGCACGCGGAAAATATAAACCCAAAAGAGGACATGGAATTTAATATGTACCATTGCTTGAAAAACACCAATTATGTTAAATACATGTATAACTAGGCATAGTTCTGCATTTGGGGTCTATTTAAAACCTTATTAAGAGCAAAGAACACAGAAGAAGCAGTCTGTTTGATCTGTTTTGAAGCTATGGTAAATAGGAAACAAGTTTTCCTGCGACATCTCTCAGGACCATCAGAGTGTCCTTTTTGAAACCATTAACCTAATGCTCGCAAAGAAATCTCCCTTGTAGACGCAGTTGTTTATTAAGGCTAACCCTAGTTCCTTTTCCAGTCATATTTCAGAGATAAGCAAAAATTATAGAAATAAAAATGTCTAGCAGGTAGTTTCATTTGCCTCTTTTATTACAAATCCATATTCAGATATGTTAATATAAAGGTGTACAATATTATATAAAGGGCACAAAACCTGACATGGTGACACTGGTGGCGGAACGGTTGGCTTATTGTAGCGGCTCTTATTCAGCTATTTCCTAGTGCTCTCATCAGTCTTTTGTGTGAAAGTCTTTGGTGAGAGTCAAGTCTGAACTGATAAGGCCTCGGAGACATAATCACTGGCCCTCGTTTTCCATTGACAGCCCCACACAGCCAATTCACAAACATTTTCATATTAATATTGAGCAATTTCCCTACATTCTAATCCATCAAAGTAGGCTATTAATCCTTCCCCCGCGCTCTTCTCTATTCAAATGCTAACAATTTTCTTCTCACAAGCTAAAACATTTGTCCTACAGCCCCTCACACAAAGACACGGTATTGTCAGCAGTGATTGATCAGAGTATTAATATGAGGGATGCAATGTACATTGTACCAATGATACCACAAGCATGTGGAGGAAAAGGTCTTTTTTTAAAGGATAAGCCAAATGCAAAATATAATAATTTCTCAAGGAACACTTTAAAGTGTTTGCCTGGTATATTTTATGGAAATTTATGATGATTTTCAGAGGTGTAAAATGCTTTTGAGTTTGGAACGCAAAATAAATGGCAGGGGTGGCCTGTGTGCCGGGACCTGGTGGGCAGCAGCCTGAGGTGGGACTGGCTCAGGGCTCGTACGGCAAACAGCAGAAGACCTACCAAAAGCCATTTGTTCTCTAATGCCACATGTTATACAAATGAGGAAAAGAAAAAAAAAAAACCCAAAACCAAACAAACAAGAAACCAACCAAACAAAAAAATCAGATGAAGATAACTCTTTAAAGAGAAAAACCTCTCATCTCCTGGGCTGGCAGAATTAAAGAAGGGCAGAAAGCACCTCCAGCCCTTGGCCAGTGGGTCCCTTGCTACAGAGCCACTCGGCAATTCCCACCATCCTCACGGATGGCCAGAAGCTGCCCCCAGAGCCTGGGGCAGGCAGGGCCACCCACCCCCTAGCCAGCGTGGCCTGCAGGCCCTCACACACCACAGCACCCCAAAAGGTGGTGGCAAAGGGAAAGGGCACCTGAGGGATCATTTCTTGCACCCTAGTTTCAAATGATTTTGCGATATTTATTAGAAGAAGGATGTGAAACCTTAACACACTTTATGTGTGGCCTTAACACACCTTAACATGTAAAAGTGCAACTTAACCAGCAGCTTCTCTCTCACCGCAGAAGGCAAGCACAGAACGAAGCAGAAGGGTGACGATCTGTAAGAGACGGGGTTGCCCCAAGGTGGACATACTGTCTGCAACCAGAGCAG
Source organism: Larus michahellis (assembly GCF_964199755.1). NCBI lineage: Eukaryota > Metazoa > Chordata > Aves > Charadriiformes > Laridae > Larus > Larus michahellis. The sequence goes on from NC_133899.1 coordinate 18,549,731, forward strand.
AGCCCGGGGTGCAGGAGGCGGCGGGAGGTAGGGAGGCTGTGGATGCACACAGCTTTTAGATCACTGAACCACCCTGGCACAAATTAGAGTGATTTCAGGGATGCTGTAATTTACGGCAGGGTGCAGTGGTTCTTGGCACAGAGCCCCCACCACACCTCCACATGTGTCCTCCTCCTCCTCCTTGCAGGGTGCGGGCAGAGGGAGAGATGGTGCCAGGCGCTGCCAGCAAGTCAGAGCCACCAGGGTTGGCCCCAGGTCCACCCTAGGACGGCTTTGCTGGAGCCACACGAAGCAATTTAACTCAACCTGCACCTGGATGACCGAGAGAAATCCAGACCTCCTCAAATATCCAGCATCTGCTCATCCATAAAAAGGAGTGATTTGCTTATTTCCAGCAGCACACCCTATAGGCGGTGGGGGGGGTGGGTAGGTGCATACGGTTAAATAACCCCAAAATAAGATAAACAAACACAATTCCGTAATAATCTGAAAAATTCAGCACAACAACATTTCAATGCAAGCCTGAGAATGTTTGAGTCTGAAGAGGCTGGAGGTGTAATAGATGCACTATATTTAAACGTGCACAGACGACATCTAAGCATCTAGTAGTATCACAAATCATAAACTGTATTTTTCATACATTGTTCTACTAAGAGATAATTTTAATTTCCTCTTCTTAAGTACTCTTTCCTTTTCTGAAGAAAGTACAAGACTAAAATTAGGAGAGGAGTAACTTCAGCCCAGTGGGTACAATCTGATACCCTGAAATGGCAGAGCCTCCTGGCCATATGAAATTATATCGCTGGATTTAACGCCCATGTCGGAGGAAACCATTCCAGCTCTAAGCACCCTCTGCCATCACATCGGCACCCATGACTGAGCACCTGTGTGCCTCCTACGGGTCAGGGAGATGGTGGGAGGGGTCCCTTGTCCTTGTTAAAACAGTGATTGATTGAAAATAGTGATTTGCTCAGGAAAATACATAGAAAAGACAGAAAAATAACCAAAACAAAATAACTTTGGAGAACAGTGGTTTTTTTTCCTCAGTATCTAAACTGTGATGGACCCAGAGAGGCCTCTGCTGCTCCCCTGGATGAACGTGCTGTGGGCACAGGGGACCCCACAACAACAGCCGTTTTTAAAACCTCTGTATTTTTGAAGAGCCTGAGTTTCTACACCACAACATCCTGTTTCTATGCCACTTACCTTTGGTACTTTATATCTTTACAATGAGTAATTAAAAATATTTGTACTTTAAAGCCACTTAGGAGCTCTTCCAATTACTTACATTAGCGTTCTGGCAAACAGTCAAGCCTTTTTAATGTTGAGTCAGACTCCTAAACCCGCATCAAAAAACTGCCCAAACAGCAACTTTGCTTTTCTCTACTTCCAGACAACTGGAAGGGGTACCACAAGCTCGGCTGCTGTAGGAGGGAGCAGGAGACACTCCTACTGCCTCCCGGGAATCTTTCCTGGGAGAGACAACGTTCAGGGCTAAAACTGCAAAACACCGAGTCTCACGTCCCAGCGCCTAAAAAAGGTCCTCAAACCCAGGAGAGAGAGCAAGAGGCTGGGGAACGTGTTGTCCTCATTTATGCCTGAGGCCACAGATCCCCAGGATAAGATGTGCAGAGGTGTAACTCTGGAGATGGGTCTGAGAAGGAAGAACCGAATCGCCTCCATGAGCGGAGCCGATGAGTCAGTGCCTCAGCGCTGCAGGAGCCGTGAGTCAGTGTCCCGAGGAGCCTGCCCAGGGAGGGTGTGTGCCGGGGAGGCGCTCCTCGGGATGAGCTTTACGACAACGGCTCTGGCCACTTCGTGCTGTCGAATCTCTCACAGCAATTTTATATAAATAAGGGTGTTAACTCCAGCTGAAATACGGCCAAGGCATCAAGGTTAAGCTTCCACTGATATAAATTAAATTGGATAAAGTATTAGTCATTTCCTGTCCCAAGCTGTTACGCGTTGTGATGTACATTATGAAATAGTAATTTTAAACCCAGGAATAGATTGACTTCAAGTTTTAATTGAAATAATCTTTATTTTGTAATTAAGCTATTATGTGCCAGAAGAATGATTTGCTTGGTGTTCACGCATAAGCGTTATACTGTTTATAAAATCCCAAGCTGGATCCTGTTTGCTAAGGTTGCTCTTGTGCAAAAAATAAAACCCAGCATTATATCATTATAAAAATCAAGTCTCTAATATATTAAACAGAAACAGCAGGAAAAACAGATACCATCTACTGAAGGGTTTCTTTTCAAAACTAAGGCACATGCACAAAAGTCCCCACAGACCTAGTAGCTCAGAGACCTTAAAATTTTAAGAAATTTCACTTAGAAGGCCACATAAAGAACATGGAAACCTTGATTTGGGGATTCATGTTTGGAAACTTTCACCCTGTGCCTTCCACCGTCACCTCAAACAGGAGGGGAGTTTTTCCTAACGGCTGTCCCACGTCCACCAGCAGGTCTCCACACCCCACCGCCGCCTCCACCGATGCGCTCTCCTCCCTGCCAAGCCGGTGCCCCACGTTCAGCAAGTTTCACATCGCACTACAGAGATTTCCTCTAACCAAACTTCCGTCAAACACAGTTTTTTCTTGTTCTTTGATGAGGCAAGGTTCATTTTCAAGACAGAACGGGTTCTATTTTAAACAGTTTAATGTTTTAAAAATTGTTTCCAGCTACGTTGCAAGTGTTCTAAGCCAAAGTAAGTGGAATTTACAATCATCTCTGGAGAAAGGCTGCCATTAGGAATAAAGCATGGGTTTATCCTTTTTTCATATGTAAGTCAGATTCACTTTGTCAGTCTTGAGATTTGACAAAGTATAATTCAGAACAATTCAAGCTCCCCTTCCACCGGACTGAGTAATCAGATTAGACGAGGAAACGTACCAGCGGCTCTTCAGAACTTACTGCAACGCTCCTTAGGAGCCTCACCGTATACATGCCACTTCATTTTCTCAATAATACACGGCTGTCATATATAATTGTGTATACAAGACTTAGAATAACGTCTCACAAATTTCCAGGAGTTGAAGCTTGCAAGTTCAGAAACAGAAACTCCGGAGTTTTCATCTCGCCGATGTTTACGAAGGCCGCGCGGTGCTCGCAGGGGCTGGGGAAGAGGGACGAGCAGTGAGCGGGGCTGGGAGAGCGTCCCAGCTCGCAGGCAGCAGCTGGTGTCACGTTCCTTGACCCTTCTGCTGGCAGCATTGTTCCTGAAAGACACTGCCTCTAAGGTGATGTCTCAGCATTGCATTCTTAATTAGTTGATTTTTTTGACAGTGGTGCTGCTTCTTAGATATAATAGAGTAGATGAAAGACCTTTAAAGATGCCGAGTATGACACAGTTTAATTTGGCTAAAAGATAAGGTGGTGTGGTTTTTTTTTTTGTTTTGTTTTGTTTTTTTTTAAATGACAACTGTATGAATTCATTCGGTGGTAGGGGAGTAGAATGGCAATTAAAAACAAGTCAGAAAGAAAGCAAAGGTTTATTTTAAAGTTAAATTTCTTAGAAAAATAATAATGTATTCCTTTCTGCAAGGATATCACCATAGATTTTAGCCTAAAAATTAGCATACGGCAAAGAGAGAATACAAATGCAATTCATTGCAAAGAAATACTCATATGCTGATATTTCTGACTGGATTTTTTTGTTTTGGTTTGAATTTTTTCCTATACCTATGTTCAAATGTATTTTTTCATCACACATAAAAATACAATAACCTTTCTGATAGAAAAAAAAAATAATATCCTGTTCTGAGAGTTAATATAATTCTGAGAAGAATGACTTTGACCAATTGGTGTAGTGGCTCACTGCACTAGTGAACAAGGTTTTCTGCATCCAGTGGTCCAAAGTCTGAATGCTATGCAGGCTGAATAAGGAGATGAATTTAAAATGCGTAAATGACAAGTTTGAAACCTGACTGGATCAGACAAAAGATGCTATATTTAACACTTCATCCTCTTTTTAGAAGACACTTCTTTTTAGAAGCCCTTATTTTTAATCAGTTGAACTGAATATTCGAAGTGTCTCACAATTGTCTTTGAGACGTTCAATTTTTCCTAGGCTGAAAACATTAAAGAGTAGGTGACGATAATTAAGGTAAAAATAAATTTAAATATACTATAGGAAGATTCTGAAATGATTACAAGACGGAGAGAGTAAAAATGAATGGAAAGAAGTTTTGAAGAACAGCATGTGAAAAGACTGGTAATTTACACAGTTTCAGTATTTTATAGAAGGCTAATCAAATATTACTCAATTTATCTTTGATCCTTCTGAAATACTCCTTAGGGCCTGCTCAGTACCGTACTTCGGTCACCTTCTTGCTTGACTAAGGGGGAGTGCGGCCTTTTTATTTTATTTATATTTTAAAATATGGAAAATATCACACCACAATAAAGCAATCAACCAGTAGCCTGTGTGCTCCAGTAACTGGAAAGGATAGAAAGTCAGTGAGTAGATAATTATTCAAGGTCAAACCTTTCTAGTGTGGTGCCAGAAAAAAGCAAACAGTGAGGGTTAGCCAATACTTCACAAACACTTGTTTAAGGATTTCCTAATTACTATAAGTGGTTCCTCTGGCCCTGGCACTTAAAAAGGCAGCTGTATATGCATGATGTCATCCCTTCTTCCCATTATCTCTGCAGTAAATTTAGAGGATTAAGCAGCAAGCAAGACTAAATAGTCAAAATAATAATGATTTTTCATGTTTCCTACCATTAAAAATTAATTACAGAAAAAAGGCAAATAGAAACATGCATGCAATTAACTATTAAAATATATTTGAACATTTTTGTCCAAAAAAAAAAAATCAAAAGTGTGCAATTATCCTTCACATACTTTTCTATTTAAAGACCACATGTATGCAGCATGGCCACATCATAGCACTGTTTCTGTTACCTTAACAGCTTTAAAGATATGGACATAAAGCACAAGCTGATCAGCAAAACATAAAATCAAGAGCTTTAAATCTCCTGGAGCAAGTTGCACAGGTACCATTCACTGCCCTGGTATGGCTGTGCCGGTGCACTTTGCTGCTCATGGCTGGAGTACCAAATTCGGAGTTTGTAGTTAGGACACTGAGAGATGCAACAACAAAGACACCATAATACTTGCTTACTGGAACACTGCAATTAATACCCCACCAGCTAACACAATCAAGGATTAACTTCATTCTATGCCCCTGGATCAGCGCTATCTTGCCGAAACAGATGATGAGTTTTGAGGGCCTCCACAGTAATCTGGCACTTCTGGTCAGCAATTTTGGTTCCCCTCTCCTTTACTGCCCTGCCCTTCCCCTGGAGATCATCAGACCAGACCTCTTCTTTCTGGCAAGTGATTATCATTCCCGTGAAGAGTTCTAGGATCTTCTCCTTACCCACTAGAATTTCCTCCCCTATTTCATAGGCTCTATGTCACCTGTGTATACGGGAACGTCATCAGCTCTCAGCCTGGGTACGGGTCATGCTCAAGGTGCTGCACATGGCTCAGTCAGGTCATCCTTCAGCACATAAATTAATTTCTCCTTCATTTCTATGGATGTGCTGGGGAATCTAACACGGAAGGTACTCCAAGGAGCATGGCCTGACATAGGTGCAGTGCGGTACAGAAGCATATCTCCAAGCGCATCACTGCGTGTAAACAACTTCATACTTAAACAGCTTCTCAAATACTTCCTTTCTACAAATACTCTTGTTAACCTCTGGATTATTTTTTTTTATAAATTATTTTACCGAGTGCCACAGTCACCTTACAGGTGCTGATTTCTGCGCCTGTGTGGGAAGCTCTGAAAAGCTAACTGTGCTGCTGCAGTCCCTACATCTCATTTTCCTTAGGGGAAACTTCTACTCAGCAGTATTCATTTTTCTATTCGCTCTTAAAACAGGAGCCAGTGAAACAGGGGTCCTGATTTGATATTGGCTACTTCAGTCTTACACAGCCTCAGTCTTTGCCATGATTATTGTACGCCACTCTTTCTTCTTCCCCCCCCACCCCGTCCTCTTTCCCCTCACTTTCCTTAATTCACAACTATATTCCAGGTTGCCAATTCAGCCAGTTTGCCTGGTAGAATTCCTCTCCCACTTGTCCATTTCTAGCGGGAGTATCTGAACGCTGCCAGGAATAGCTCGTTTTAATAACATGTCAGAAGTTCACATGAAAATTGTAAGTCAATTTATTATGCAGTGATAGCTAAATCAAGCTGGATTTGTCCCGTTTTCTGCAGCTTCAGATACAACTGGTAGTCACCAATTTAATTTCTGTACTACGTGTGTCCCACCTAGTGAAAAAGCAATCAGTATTTTTCTTGGATCGGACTCATTTTACATCCTGAAACTAACAATATGATTTCCCGGCTGTCAGTGTCTCCAAGCATAAGGACAGACCTGGGTGGCTTCTACCCACAGTCTCTTCCGAGTAACTGTGAAGCTGGTCCTGGTCTCCAGGTATGCCCAGGGCCCAGTGGTGGTCATCTTCGTAATCTCTTGTCTAGAAAACATCACTTGGTCTGGGTCCTGCATGAGAAACGCTCCTTTTTTAACCTGGGAGACACCGCCAGTTTGTATTTGAGTACTTTCTATAAACTAAAAATAATTTTGTGCTATTCCTATACAAAGGTGAGATTTTCCTGAAATCAAAAGCATCTATTTTAAATGAAATTGAGTTCCTGCATCCATACTGGCGCACACCCACCTCAGTGGCAGCAGCGTGGGACAGACACTGCTACACCACTCACCGTCTCCCTTTTCAGAGGTGACGCCGGGCAGCGCCTGCCTGCTGATACACTCCATGTATCTGTGGAAGTACCGCGAGCATCCTTCACCGCAGCATGAAGAAGGGAGAACGCAACAAAGACTTCACCAGGTTCACTGCAGCCACTGGAAGTTTTTCTATTGCCTTCCAGGAGTTATGGGTCAACTAGAAATTAATCTCTAGAAATGAGTGACGCCAGACTCATGACTAACAGTAGGCTTTCAGAAACAACCCAAACAAGCCCATCTCTCTTCCCCCTTACGGCAAAAGCCATCTTGCTTCCTCAGAGAGCAGCATGTGCAAATTTTTCAAAGCCCAGCCATTACCCCAGACATACTGTTGTACATATGGTAACTTGGCAAAAAGAAAACAAAGGGAAATGAACGCTGCCATGTTTTAGTATGAAAATTAATTGCCTTACAGTAGGCATGCCACAAGCGATTGTTAGACCTGGTCCGTCCTGCACCACAGATACTATACGACACCATCCAGCTTCCTTGTGCCCTGGTTTGATGAGGTACATGCACAAATCCAAGTGGGAAAACACACACATATAAGCCTTTAGGACGTGTTATGCACAGAATGACTCCTGCTTTTTATGCTCTCTCAACATATAAAACTGTCTCTGCAAGAAGAAGTCATACTTTCCGAGCTGCCAGAAAACATATTGCTAATAAATACAATATTCTGTGTATGGAAAGGCTGTAGGATATACACATTTCGTAGTTTCATGGCTCTACTGCTACCCAGTCTCCATCTCTGATGTCCTTGCTGCTCTTTATCTCTCTCCAGGGAGACACGTCTGAGCACAGCCAGGGTCCTTCCTGCCCCAGGGCCGTGATCCCGCTTTGCCCTGGAGCGCTGGCCAGCCAGCTCTGCAGGTAGCCACTGCTCGGGGGAAGGATCATGTGCCATCACGGCAAACTGCAGGTGAATCAACAGACCCTTTCCCATTGTGGCAGAGTGGTGACAAATAGGAAACCAAAGGTGCAGGCGAGGAGGCGGCGGTAATCCCAACGGAGCTCAGCTCAGGCAAGAGCTGCAGTTACGGGGTCCCTTATGCAGGCAAAGGCTGAACAGTAAATATTAACGGAGAAAAACAAAAATATGGGGGAAACGCAAGCAAGGCACAGGCAGGCATGCAAGAAGAAACAGAAGGTGAGACAGAAAGCACTGTGAATAAGAGAGGGAATGAAGAGGGGTCGGAGAGACGAAACTTGACTGAAAAACTAAGCACAAGACATTGAAACCACTCCACATGAAAAAGAGAAAAAATAAGAGAGAGGTGTGGTATCAATTGACATCATATGCTGCTAAACAGACACATTTAGGGGATACTATTTCAGGTTAAGCAACGTAAGAACATTCAAGTTCAGAAGAATATAGAATAAGTTGTTCCTGCCCTAAGGAAAATACAAATTACTCAGTCTCGTACAGTTTTGTTCAGACATGTCTGAGGCAGAGGAAAGACCAACCCACGTACTTTCCTCCCCCCACCTCTCCGCTCAGTTCCTCCTTATACAACCATGATTGTCCTGCTAGTGGAGTGAAACCTTGCCAAAAGCTTTTAACAGGTGAAGAATAAGGGGAAAAGCAGGGAAATTAACACAGTGACGTGGTATTAGGAAAATCCAGATCTTTCCCTGTGATTTAGTGTGAGGTATGCCTCACAAAAAATAGGTTTGCTGATAAATTCACACCGGTAATTTAGGGTGTACAGAACTGCTTTAGCCATCACCCAAAGGTCAAGAACGGTGTAATCAAGGGCGTAAACCAGCACAGCAAGGATGACTTTTATGGTGCATAAACAGAACCAGTAAGATTCCACACCTCCTCATGCAGAATAAGAAAAGGAAAGTTTTATGCTATAATCCACTTTTGCAAAATGACATGTTTTCAACCCAGCATCCAAAACATTTAGCTTTTCCCTTTGCCTTCTCTGGCTTTAGATGTCTGAGTCGTACCATCGCTATCTGATATCTTAATGGATGCCATTTTGGCAGAAAATAATTTACTCTGAAAAAAATTCCACACCAGACACTTTGGGAACAGGATGGCCACCATTAGCTTAGCTGAAAAATGAAAAATAACCCCTGAAAAAAAAAAATAATAAAAACCCAAACAAAAAAAACCACCAAAAACCATCATGTGAAATAAGCTGATTTTCGAATTATACAGTCCCTGCCATAACAGTAATAAAATAACAAAATTAAGGGGCTTTTTATTTATAAGAAACTGCTTTCTTCTACCTTTTATAATGTCCACCTCTTAGCATAACAAAGCTTTTCATAGCTTACTAATGGCTCCCTGTCACTAGTGCTGAGAACTATTATCACTGCTCTGCCCCTTCACATGGGCCTTTCAAACATCACTGTTTCACTTAATTCTTTCACCTCCTTCAGTTCAAATGCAATAAAAACCTTTCACTGGCTGACAACTAGAAAGGCAGAACAGCCTCCAACTGCTGTATAATTCAGGAGGGCTCTTTCTCATTTTAATTGGCTGCCTAATTGGAATGTTTATGGGTTCTGCGATAGCTTGGGATGAAAAGGCAGGGTGAGCAATTATGTGCTCAGCATTCCTATCTGGCAGAGTTAATAGTTTTTTTTTAAAAAAAGCTAAAGTTCACTGGAATGCCATGTTTTTGTTCTCGAAGAAATACCTTGATTTGAAACAATGTAATCCCCAAGTCAGAAATTATGTCAAGCTGTGCTTATCCAGTAGCAAGTTTGAGCTTTTGGAAGCCTCTTTGCTCCTTTTTGATGTTAGCATAACATGAAGAACAGGAGGCTATCTGGTGGCTGTCAAGTTTTTAACTGCTTGCTCTCTCACTGGCTGGAGATAAGATGTAAGCAGAGCACTTGATGGACTTGATTAATTCTCTGGAACGAAGGTTTGTCTTTCTTGGCTCGATGAATGACTTCATTCTAGTAGATGAGGTCACCCAAGTCAAGGCAATAAAGTTTCTGATATTCACATGAAAGCTAGTTTTCAAAGCTGCCAGTCCCTAAAAAGAGAAGCACAAGTGTTTTCTCATTTACCTACATTCTAGTGGCAACATCCAGCCTGCCGCCCTATCTATCCTCTCCAGCACAGGATTGCATTTCAGCTGAAGAGCAGTTCTAACACAAGACGAGATTTAAAGGAAAGAAGAAGAAGGAAAAAAAAAAAGACACGCTTTGTTTGAAGAAACAAAGATTTTTGTGAAGTGATTTGTCAAAATGCCAACAGGAAGAGAAAAATTACTTTCCAGCTTTTTAGCCTGACCAATACAGTTGCATTTTCCTCGCCTCCCCACGCTGCCTCTCTGCCCTTCCAGCTGTAAACCTCTGGGGGCAAAGAGCCGCTTTGTGGTCCCTTGTACAGTGCACACTGCAGTTGCGGTTGTGTTTCGGGGCGAGAGGACCCAAGTGCTACAAACATAGGTCATAAACACAAAAGGATGCTGTGCTCTTTGCGGTACTTGTACTCTGGCGTGCTTTAGTTTGAAGGGTGAGTTGATGGACTGTCCTTCGCAAAGCAGGCCAGTCTTCTCCGTCTTTCCTCTCTCCCTTTTACTGTTTAAAAACCATTAAAACTAGTAAAAAGAGCTGACTTGCTTTCTAGATTTCCAAGTTCTCACAACAGTTCATACAAAGATCTCTATTAATAATCTTCTACTTTTTGCTTTTCAAAACCATGCAAATGATAAATAGCCTCTTCCAGTACTCATTATAGCCTAGCAAATGCAGTTAGCAACCCATGCAACAGAATTCAGACTAACCTGATGTACAGATTTATGATTTTCAGATAACCTGAAACTCCTTGGTCTAGTATTAGGGATTCTAGCTCATTCTACGTTCCTCTTTTCCAGTAAAATGGTGTCCTTGCCTCTAAGTAACAGAAAACGCATAGGTCCTGTTGATTATTAGTCTCATTATTCTAGCGTTTGGAGCTTCTTTCTGGACCAGTCCCCTAACCCATACTTCTGTTCCTGTGCTGCAGTTCTCCAGCACATGCAGTTAAAGAGGGAGCATGAGGATGATGAAAGGAGCATCCATCCCAGGTACAAATACAACCAAGGCACCAACCACGGCAGATGAGCCAAATCTCTGCCAGCCTGTGGTACCACAGAAGAAAAAAAATGGTCACGAGCTACAGAAATTTTGGGGTGCTGTGATCTTTTTCTAAATGTTTTCATAGGTACAATGGAGAAATTAGAAGGTGGTTTAAATGTTCCCATTAAACTACGGAAGCAGAATTTTACCCCAGGTTTTATTGCCATCTGGAGCGTGGAAGGCTGTGGAAGCAGTGCCGTGTTTGAAAGGTCAGAAGCCCGTACCACATCAGAGAGCCCGGCTCTGCCTAGAACATGCTTAGGAAATGTTGACCTGGTGCATGCCAGGAGGGATTTCTGGCCGCAAGAGCTCCCAAGAAGTTCTCTCCAAAGGACTCATTTTCAGATTCACATGCATGAGTTCATCATCCCCATGATATGACAAGTCATATCCTTGCCAGTATAGACATAGTTAACCCGTAAGAAGCCAATCTAGCAATTAAATAAAATCCTCTTTAAAATAAGCTCACAGGTAAACAACACCCACTCTTAAACTAATCTTTGTTCACATTTACCTAAAGATTATAACTTGCTGATACTAAGAATATCAGAGGAAAAATCTGATTGCTCAAGATGTCCATCTCATTTTACGGGCAGAGGAGATTCAGAGAAACCCATATGTTTGGTAAGTGTCCAAACATGTGGACGCTTATGCAAACCAACAATTCTTTGAAGTACGCTGCTTTCTAAAGTCCAGGCTGAAACCTAAAATTTAATAATCAACAAAACAGGCAGAGCTAAGGCAGAAACCCTCTGCTAAACTCCGCAGGACTGGGATATGAGAGGAGGCGTCTCTCTGAAGTGACATTATACGCCCAGATGTGTTGTAAGAGAATAAGGGTCTGTCTTAAGATGGCCTGTAGACCCTGTGAACTTCCTTGTTTCGTGACTTTAAAGCAAGAAGAAAAATAAATAATGAAGCATATTAAAGTCATTATTGTGGCTGTGTGCGCCTTCTGAAGGTTTGGTTTTTTAAAAAGCTCCAACCTTTGAAAAAAGTACCCAGTGAAATTAAAGGCAGCAAATCTATACTGAAATGTATTTTTTACATACTACCAAATTTACATGTGGAACTCATTGTCACAAGATATTATTGAAGCCAAGAGCTTAGCAGGATTCAAAAAGGCTTAGACGTTTATGTGAATAATAAGAACATCCCCAGTTATACCAGAAAGGAAAAAGACATTTATAAGTGATACTAAAACTCAGAATTGAGGGCGCAAGCCAATTGCTAGATGCAATGGTTTAGGGAGAAAATCCCCCAATTGACACTTTTTCCATAGCTGTCCATTACAGGTTTCTTTGCACCTTTCCGTAAGCATCTGGTGCAGACAAATGGCAGAGAGACCATCCAAATCTGATCCAGTCCAGCAGGTGTTATGTTCTTAACCTAAAACTCTTTTTAATGTAAAGCTGTCATGAAATATTTTGAAAAGACTGCTTATTCCTTGCCTAATCCTATAGCATTTGGCAGCTCTTAAAACGGGCAATGGATATTCCACAGCACTTTGTATAGCCACCAAGGAGAGGGCGGTTATTCACAATATTTTCTTACGTCTTGTGCCAGGACCTTTTCTCCTTTAAAGTGGCATCAGACTTCGTGGGTCCATACGTATGTCCCACCCCAAACAAAACATTGTTCTACAAAACCTCCGAGTTTCGCAACACCGCTGCAAAGTCTGATGATGCAGAGTGTGAGATGCCCCTCCCAAATCCCCACGGAGTTTAGAGAGTGGGAGAACTGAAGGAATCTGCAATGGTAAGCAAAGAAAAGCCTTACGAGAGCTAAGGATCGACACTACAGAAAAGGTCAAATGAATGAGTCCTGTGAGGCCGTGAAATTACTCACTTTCCTCTATTAAACACCTGAGAGGCATTTATATCGCTAATGATCTGGAAATACATATTGACAACAAACACAGCATTTGCTACTAATAAGCGCGCGCGTGTGTGTATATAGGAGGAAAATTGCGGCCTCCCTCCTTTCTCCATAAACTTTGTCTGTCTTATTCTAGCCATCCCAGTTTGATCTTTGCTGATGTTTATTAAGTTTAAATATCAAATAAAATGATTTTTCTGCTTGGAATAAAATATCAGGAAAGTGATAACATGTTCAGAAGAAAAGTCAAAATGACCCTTAAAAAAGGAATGCATAAACTCCTAGCATTGAATTTATGCTACTTAGCATGACATTAAAAATATTCAAAATATAAATCAAAATTCAAGGGTATAACTTATATTCAATTTCAAATTTATGGCATTTTAAAATAGGATGATTTCCTCAAATGTGCAATAAATTTGGTTTTGTGGAATTGCACATGCCACCTTATCATGACAGTTGCTTTATCTACACAGTCCACTGAAGCCTAGTCACTTTATATAATCTGAATTCACAAATCAACTGTCGTCTTCACTTCACTGATTCATTGCTGATGGGCCTTTCACAAGGTAAAAAATCCTTTCCAAGTTGACAAGAGTAATAAATGGAGAGGTGAGAGCTGCCTCTCCATCCTGCTGTTCTATTGTGCTGCCGATAGTGACACATGGCAGAATAAGCTCATAAACCAACCTCATCTTTTGACCTCTGCAGAGTAAACGGAAACAGAGGGGCGTTTATGATGATGACTGTATTTAAAGACCAATAATGACGAGATAAACCTCTGAAATCTAACTAGCCCAACTGAAGCTTGGAAAAATGCGGTGGTTTTCTGTATTTAATGTGATGCAAAAATGTTGAAAATACAGCTATGAAACTTTTGGAATAACCTAGAGTGCAACTCAACTGCACCGGTTTATAAGATGCTTAACACAATCATATGCACACAAGATCAACCATGAAAATGATTAATGAAAACGTAATTGAACTTTTTTTTTTTTTTTTTATGTTGCTCCAGATTAAGCAGAACCGACAGCACCATACACACAAACCAACAGCTGAACCAGAAAAGGATGGCCTTCTAGGAATAACCAAAGCATTTTAAGTCAGGAGACTGACTTTGACCAATACTGCTCAGGAGGGAAAGCACAGGTGAATTAAAAATAAATATAGGCTTGTAGTACCCGTAGCAAGTATTATAGTACTGAGTTTTGATTTATTATAGATGTGTCTTTTTAGGAAAAACCATTAGCAATTAAACTTCAACTACCTCATAATTTGTCTTCTCTGCTGAGGGTAGAAGCTTTGTACAGCCTAACAAAAGACCTGCAGCAGAACTTGGGAGCTGTGAACTCAGCCTGTGCTATTGCCTCATCTGCGTTATCAGCTGGGTCCCCGGGTTAGAGAGTACCAATGCTCTGGAAAGCGGCATGATAATCAATTGATGATGCCAATTTGAAGTTCTAGAATACAAATATAGTTCACCTTGTCCATACACTTAATGGTAGAAAGCTTTTTACTTGTATGTAAAAGTAAATTAATGCTCATTCCAGCCATAACAATGAAGGGTTCTTACTTTTCCTGGAGTAAGATTAGATATACAGCTACACCAAATATATTCCAATTTTCAGTGATAAGCTGTCTTTTTTTATTCGTGAATATATCATTCATTCTGCACTGTACAGAATGGCTCATCAGAAACTGTAGTCACTTTAAAAAACATCCACTGAAAGAGTTTTAAGCTGCAAGCAGTAATAGTAATCACTTAATCACCTAAATTTGGTGAAATAAAATTATGGAAACAAATCCATATTAAAAAACAAAAAACAAACAGTAAAAAAGCTAAAGTTTCAATGGACACTGGGAGGAGACCCCAGCCTTGCAATATCTGCTACTCTTGCGCACACCCCACTACCATCCATGGATTGGTATACCAAGCACGTGAAATGACTCTTAACTGCCTTTCTGCATTTCTAACATTCACTCAAATGTAACAAAAAGTTATTTCTTCACTCCTTCTTCCAAATGCAGACTTTAACAAATCAAAGATAAAGTATTTTTCAATATAACAACATCACTGGTAAAATGTACATGAGCTAAAATAGAGAATAATAATAGCACTGAAGTCTCCAGACGCTAAGACCAAAGACTGATTCTTATACTATTCAATGCTTCTCAAAGCTGTTTTTCATTCTAAAAGTAAACAAGTTCACCAGCAGACCTTCAGCAAACAGGAATTTACAGCAGCTTTTGGGAGGAGAATTTTGTCACTCACATGAAACCATCCCTTATATCACCGCAGGTTTTCCAAGACTGATCCCTGGCCAACTCTTAGCTTTCCCCAAGAGGGTGAATATTTTGCTACAAAAATGTAGCAATCTTCTCCTAGACTCTAAATTAATTAAAACAGGAAAACCAGATCAAGAAATTGATGCATGACAAAATGAGACTGCACCAAGAAATGAGGTCTTGCATTAAACCAAGGACAGGGAAAGGCATGTTTCACTTTCTGCCTCCAACTCAAACACCCTTGACCATCCTGGAAACAGCCCCTTGCGCAGGGTCTCCTCCCCTCTAACCGCAGGCGTGGAGCCGTGATGGTTCAGCAGGGCAGCTCTTCTGGACATCAAGGGGAGCAAGGGGCACGGACCAAGAGGATGATTCAGTCACCCCAAGGTTAGACCCTGTCCCCGTCCTGAAGCCATGCCTGTTTTTCTCCATGGATTAGAGGAAGTCCCAAGGAGATTTTACTTCTTAAATACGTACCTCATGTGAAGCACCTAAAGTTACATAAAAAGAATCCAGGACAAGTCTCTCCAGTTTGCTATTCCTAACGTGGGTATGAGAGCAGAGCACACCATGCCTGGGGCTCCTGTTCCCCTCCCTGCACACTCCCATGTCATGTGGTGCGGCCACCAGGCCATTCTGCTCCCCCGCTGGGATTGCACTGCGCCCATGGGAAGAGCCGTTCCCTTCCTTAGAGGACTTCCATGGAGATAACAACAAATGTTACCTGGCTAGCTGGGGTACTGCAACTTGGAGAGCTCTCCCTGTGTTTAAGATAAACATAAATCCTCTAAACGCGATATGAGGATGGTTAAATGAAGCAGCGTTACAGGCAATAAACAGAGGAACTGTGGAACTGCCTTTTTGTACGGTTCAATTAAGGCCGCGTTCAAATCCAAGTTTTCTCTGAACAGTGGAGACCTTCCCTCTTACCAACATGCAGATCACTCATAACAATCCTGTTTCTTGAGATTAAAATACATTGTACTGTTCTGCTCGTGTATTACTTCTCATTCCAAGAAACATTAAAATATTTAAACTAGGCATACACCCCCCCAACTGGTAATGCACTCCTGCACAAGATAAGAAAGGATTCTGGAAGGCGGAATGACACGGTCAGTCAAAGTCTACAGGATACATATGCAGGACATAAGAAATTAATAGAAGACGCTTCCATAACTGTGATTGAGTTCACTGTGATACTACAGGGTCAGGAATAAGCAGCCCAATAAAGAAAGGTGGTTCCTCCCTGCCCCCAAGTACTGTCTCCTAACCTTCTCAGGATCGGGTCAAATACCATTGTCGGAACCTGTGCAGACTTTGGGCAATATTTACAGCAAAAACAAAACACAGAACAGAAGCTTCTTTCATTAAATCTTTCATTTTTATATCCATCAAGTTGTAAGTTGTTAAAGTGGTCGGTGCTCTGGGTATTTGTTGTAGTACTGGAATCCAGATTCCTTGCTCCCAGAAGCTGTGGTATCACCTGTTCCACCCTGACTGTGCCCCACGATTTTGGGCATATATTTGGTTATATTAAAGCATTACAAAATCCAGTACTAGCTGAACATGCCTGGGAATACAGACACACCTGGTTGAAAGTATTCTCTGGCCAAAAAAAAAGAAAAAAAGCCACAACAAAACAGAACAAAACCTAATACACCCTACTTGCTTGACAACACTGACTTCTGTTAACATATTATCAGCGGGTGATGTGCTCTAGCTCCTCCCTGAGTGTCTCAAAAGCCTCATAAACGCCACCACTTCTGTTCTTATTTTGATAAGGGTCTGTAGAAGCTGTGTTTGGAGCCGGGTCGGGTTCCAGGTAGAGCTCAGGGTTTGAGTTACAAGCAACACACGAGCTAGAGGTCAGGCTCAAATTAGGTGGCACTGAAAGCTCATGAACTCAGGACAGTGAATTAGCAAAAATAACCCGAATTCAAGGAACTTTCACCATCAACCACAATTCCCCTCTCACAACTTGTTGTGGCAACAGTTTAACTTCAGCACCCAGCTCTGAGATGTCCCTGGCTTGCTTCCCACGTGTGAATGCCACAATTTACCATGCCAGGCCACTCCGGAAAGTTTGTAAGGTGAAGTTCTTTGTAAGGGGGCGGGGGGGAGCAGAAAAGGCAGGGGGGAGAGGTTGTTTTGTTTGGAGGGGTTGTATTTTTTCTTCCCCAAAAGCACTTGCCTTTTCAGAAGTATGTAAAAGTCAGTTGTTAGTGCTGATTATCGCATGCAGTATCATTTGGCTTAGTTTGAAAATCAGGTGTACTGCTTCATAATTAAATTATTCAACAAAACCTTGACTGTAAAGCATTCTGCTAAAGCCTAATTAAGAGTATCATTTGATAAAAGCTCAGTCTGCAGTTTTAGTTTACATTCCCATACGAGTGGGGACGTCAGTATTTCATGCTTTACACATTTCGGGCTTCACAGGCCTTTTTTCACCCCCTTTCCTTTCCCAAAGCAGATTCTGAATTATATAAATTAGTACTCCAGGCTTAGATCATATCAATTCATTAACTGTTGGCAACATTCAGTTCTGATTTAAAAAAAAAAAAAAACAAAAACAAACAAAAAAAACCCCAAATAAAAAACAAAACCCAAACCCCTGCCACAACTCCCCCCTGCTCCCAAAAAGGAGAAAAAAAAAAAAAAATCAACAAAAAGCCAACCCTCAACAAACTTAGGAGAAAGGCATCATGAAAAGAGCACTATTTCAAAAGCTGGCCCTTGTTCAAGCTGCATATGGTCACATAATCTTTTAAAACGCGTGATTCAAGTCTCAATTTAATTATGTAATAGCGCAAATGGAATTACACTGCAGATGAAGTGCAGTATTTCAGCTCAAACACACACTGGAGTTGTGTGACTGACCCAAGCTTATTTCATTTGGTCATTGTATTAGAGGGCTTAATTTGAATGCAAGCACACGTAGCAAACAACGATTTCAATGCAATACCTCCTTCTCTTGATCTAAATTTTAATACTTGCTGGGCTGCGTTATGAAGATAATCTGTCAGGCAGCTGGCAAAGATGATGACGATCCAGTATTAACAAGAATTTTTCTTGAATTGTTTTATTTACCATATATCCTCATGTATCTGCTTAAAAATGCAGATGCACCTTTTTCCCATGTATGTATTTGTGTGTGTGACCCTTAAATGGCATATAGTTATAGCAATGTCTTGGGGAGCAACAAGAAAAACAAGACTTTTTCAACAAACTGGAAATGCAAAACCCTAATTAGCCCATTCCTCAAGACTTGTATGTTTTTCCCATCTCCCCATACTTTATCCTCATTTCCCCTACATTCTCCCCTTCTTTGAACTGCATACCAAATGGTACCTTCTCATTTTAAAAAACAAGGGAGCACATGTTTGGGACCTGATACTGATCTTATTCAATAAGACCAGGTCACATATTTGGGCTATTTCTGGCTCTCTGCATACTCAGGCAGATGGTGTGCATCAAGTGTGCTCATTTCATGTTTTGAAGCTTTTTGTGTAAACCACTAAATATTGGCTGGGTAAATAAATTTGTATTTTTATTTAAGACAGACTTGTGAAACTGTAAATCGGTCAGTCTAGGTCTGATTCTACAGCAGCCACATGAACAAGCATGTTCTAAGCACCTAAGCAATGTGAATAATAATAATAATAAAAAAAAACCAACCACAAAACAGCAGTTTGGGATTCTCAAGTACAAACAATAAGAAATTAATCTGACCAGTACTGCTCGAGAGTGAGAAGCTGGTGTT
The DNA here is from genome assembly GCF_964199755.1 of Larus michahellis. Classification (NCBI taxonomy): domain Eukaryota; kingdom Metazoa; phylum Chordata; class Aves; order Charadriiformes; family Laridae; genus Larus; species Larus michahellis. The sequence goes on from NC_133899.1 coordinate 18,568,517, forward strand.
ACAATAGTTAAATCCCCAAAAACATCACCCCAATGCTCAGTAGCAGTCAGAAAAAAAGAAAACCAAGTATCAGGAATTACTAGCAAATGAGAGAAAATTCAAGATTTGCCCACATGTTGAATACTACGTGTAACGCCAGTATCCTCAGCTAGAAATAGAACAACAGCGACAACACACACGAGAGATGAAGGGTTTTGCTAGAGGCCTGTAAAAACTCTGGGTAGGGAGCGGGGATGGGGACTTGGTCCATTTCCACTCAGTGGGAGGAGGAGGAGGTCGTCACGCATGGAGCTCACGAGACTTCCCTGAGCCGAAACGTTTAAGAGACCACAGGGGGATGCCACATATGTCCACCCTAGTCTTACTTCTCAACAGCTTATGGCCACTGTTAGGAGAAAAAGTACCGAGCTATATATAACTTTATTTTGAACTAATAAGGCCACAAAAAAATTTCTTCTTTGACTGATCTCTAGCTGCTTAGATGGTGTGGAGAACAAGATGCAGATACTCTGTGGCTTTAGCATAGCTTTTGGCTGCCACTTCTGTGGCCATTATCCCACATCTACTCAGACCTATGCTAACCACTTCGTTCTCTTTTGCTCATCCTACCTCATACACAGTACTTTTGTGAATCTCAAAATGCCTTGCAACACAACTTTGGGAAACAGTTCAGATTAAAACAATAGCAGGTTGGTACAGAGCTGGCTAAAAAAATAGTGGTCACAAGGTTAGCTTTATGTTTGATCCCAGGCACGTTTCTGCCTTGGTCCCAGTTTTACTCAATTATTTCAATAACAAGAAAAATAAAAGAATAGAGAGCACGCACGTAAACTTGAAGGCAACTGCAAAATTTTATACATGAGAAATATACACACAAGTAAAAAACATTAATTACTTGTTAAGAAGCAGCACCAGGAAAAAAAACAGACAAGGAAAAACAGATTATTTCAAGTTGAGCATTGCATGTGGAGGCACAGAAAGCGCTTCCAGCACTTTGCCCATTTATGGCTGAGGCTTCAGCTGAAATGTTGCAAGACACCACCCAGAAGACATGGAAAGCAAACAAACAAAGTCCCAGTATAACTGTAGATGACCAACTACCTCACCACAATCCAGGGCAACATAAGCGCATGAAACCACATTCTAAATTACACCTCGCTTTAACAGAGAGCCTGAGAGCACCACCAGAGGTTTTCCTCATTGGAAATCAATTCCATACTTGCTATATTCCCAGAATATAGCTGCTGCCACTTCAGCCACTCCCCAAAATTGCTTTGCAAGCTATGAATTTGGGGAAAATCACTGTGATATTTATAGAGAAAAACATTGCACCGATAACACTTTATGCTTATTTGGTAACTCTAGAAAGCACTTTTAGACACCATATCTAATTGTGATTATAAAAAATAAGAACACAGTTTTATAAAGCTTTCATGATGTTTATGCACACCATAACTTGCATAAGCACTCCTGCTAACCACATGAAGGCAGATGACAAAGCAGCTCTAGAGTTCCTTAGATTACAAATCATGATTCTACGCTATATAAAGAAAGGTACCTCTGATAAGCATAGCAAAGTACAGATCTCGATATACAGGGCACGGCAAAACCTCATCAGCAACACCAAGTGCTGATCTGGTCACTCATGTTCTGGCAAGATGGGCTCCAACCAGAACAGCTGAAGATGATCAAGAAAAGAGCCCAAAGTCAGAGGAGAAGAACAAGGTTTGCCTTTTTTAGCTTACCAAAACAAAGCAGGGTGGAAAACGTCTTTAAATACCAGTGGGGAGGGAGGGGTAAGGAGGAATGAGGCTCTAGGGAGGAAAAAGAATCACTTAATTGAAAGCACCAAGTACAAATCAGCAATTAGAAATGCCAGGAAATTGGAAATTAGAAAAAGGTCGTTAACCAGCAAAGCAGTGAGATCCTGAAACAGCTGCCAGTGAAGGGGGGTTGGGGCACAAGAAACCAACCTGAAGTTCAAGTGGAATTCGACAAATAGAGGAGGGGATTACATCATGTTTTGGCTTTCAAACTTTCAGTCTTCTCGTCCTGAACTTTGAGATAGAGATTTTATTCTTGGCTCTGTCCTTGACTCTGGAAAGAGCTCTTCTCTCTTCTGTGGAAGACTCTACTTCCTTTTAATATAATTATTCTACTTGTCTAGATAAAGCTCTTTTATATATATTGTACTTCAGAAGTGGCTCTAAGTTCGAAAAGCATTACTTGAAAAAAATTGCATATTTTTTGCTTTCATAGTAGAATGGATATATAACCAGAGATTACTTCTGTTCTCTGCAACCATGTCAACATAACTTCTCTTTACGTCCCTCCTGCCAGGGGTTTTATGTGCCAAATCACACAGTCTGTGCTTCTCTTCTCTTCCTTTTCTCATTTCACACCATCTATGTCATTCTCCTCCCTCTTTCCAAGCATCATGTTACTGAATCCTCAATATATAGCCTTATTTCCCTGGACCACTGTCCCTCATTCTCCATCCCACATTTCCCTCTGCCCCTGTTTTGTCCCCCATGCAATGGCTGTATTGTGCCATCTATCTGTGTTCTTTCCCCTACACCATTTCCTATTTCTCTTTCTACACTCTGGAGAGGACACTGGATGGTTTTACAGGGTTTTGTTGTTCGGCCTTTTCTTTTTTTTTTTTTGGTGGTGGGGGTTTTTTAAAAAGTAAATCCATGTAAATCTTTTCAGACTGCTTTATCACAGACTAATCTAGAGATGAGAGAATGCAGATGCCAAACACGCATGAAACCCATTTAGACAACTGAAAAATATGATACATATCAAAGCACAGCCCATGCATTCAGTAGGATTCTGAAGTGCAAATTATCAAAACGAAAAACAGACGGAGCAGAGCAGGCTGCCTCTCTCTCCCCTCAGATGTTTCTCCTATTTACACCCCGTGAAGAGGAAGTACCACTTGCACTACATAGACCTGATCTGCTCCCCTCTAGAGCCTTTCATCGGACACCAGGAAATCAGACGCTAGAAAGATCATAGAATCATTTAGGTTGGAAAAGACCCTTAAGATCATCGAGTCCAACTATAAACCTAACACTGCCACGTCCCTACATGCCATGTCTACACGTCTTTTAAATACCTCCAGGGATAGTGACTCAGCCACTTCCCCGGGCAGCCGTTCCAGTGCTTGACAACCCTTGATGAAATCTGGACAGGTGATGCAATATTAAGGATTATTATTATTATTACACAGATGACAGTGGCCAAAATATTTTCATCAGAGGCTTCTCAACAAGTGTCTCTAAGGCCAGACTCCACAGTATCCAAACACAGGAAGACGGGCACTGCCTGTTGTCATCTTCTGGTATTTCTTGGTGCCTTAGATGATCTAGTGAAATTTTTCTTATACCTCTCATGCACTTTCTTTTAGTCAAAAAATCTTTAAGTGTGGAAGATGAGGCACGCTGGGGACGAAGTCATTTGACTAACGGCAAACAGACGGCCATTAAGAAATTAAGGAGGAAATCTCCCAGGATTGTAAACATCTCTCCCCCTTATGTTAACCAACATGATACCTCCCTCATCCATGTATCCAACAAATGTATTCTCATCATATCGTCCAGATATTTCATTTCCAAATCTACAGACCTAACATGAAATACCTGAGAAATTCCATAGAATCAACCATTTGTGTAGAAGGTCAGTCACAGGGAAGTTAAGCCTGGGCACAGTGTCCCAGTTGATGCTTTATACAGCTCGATAGAATAAGCGCTGCTGCAGCAAAGCAATCTAAAATAACATTCTCGAAAATTGCAAATGCAAACAACTTACTCCTGTTCAGGAACATCAGTGTAATCAAGTTCTCTTTGATTATACGGGATCCTGTAATCATAGCCCTCTCAGAATTTTTTTGGCTACTTTCAAAAACGTCTGAAATTTACTCTGTAAAATTAATGCACAGGATCTGAAAATTCTACCTTAGCAAATATAAAAGGCCATTTGATTAGCTACAAATAAAAGCCCCTTGAGCTAAAATGAATAAGGTTTAAGCTACTTCAAATTATTTTCCCGCCTGATAAAGCCATTATCACATTTAGAGCGTTTACAATGCAGAACTACATTCCTTTGATCATCTTATAAAATTAATTGATCTTGCTTATCTATTGTACTATTTTAAATCATTTTAATTGAGGACATTAGGAGAAGTAATGGTAACAACCAATGCATTTATTAGCTACTGACGTTCAAGGCAGCAATGTCATTTTCATAATCTGAATTTCTCTATAACAAAATTCCATTCTTAATGGAATTTACATATAGATCACCCCCAGCCACAAATAATTTACTATTACTTTAAGTCCTAAAGGACAGGCAGAAAAACTGTGAAAAATCACTCCAGCCATACTTAATTTTAATTATTCTTTTAAATCAGATAGAGACCCTGAAGTTAAATTCTCATAATTAAATAGAAATTAAAAGTTTCTAAAAGCCTTATTTTCAACTCCAATTTTAAATGCAAATGAACACATAAGAAAATTGCCCCATGAAGAACCGAGTAACATTCATCTACAATGTTTTGTTCCACGGCCACAAAACTCCTCCATCGCCTTGAGTCCCATGGAAGTCCTCGTTTAGTTAAAGGCTGCAAAAGGCTGGTTGCAAGATTTCAATACCAACCTAGAGTCCTGACTGTTTATCCCGGCTGCCCTTGCAAGTCTGCAGAATTACCTGGCTTAACTTGAAAGAGTCCAAACATTTCCATGATAGAATATGCATTTGTATGGCCCACTGTGCCACAGATCAGCTGTGCCCATTTGAAAGAGAAAGGTGACTTTCCTTCCTAATAAAGGAATGTTCCATCGTCCATTCGGTTGAAATCTTTATTGATACAAAGTGAATTTGGCTAAAGATCCCCTTGAAAACATGCTTCATCTCCAGCCTGAAGTCATCTGCCTGACCCACTGGGTTCTAAAATTGAGGAATACACAGTTATTTAATCAATTCAAATGTAATGTTCGGCAGCACAAATGCTAAGTATAGATATGCTGCACAAATACGCGCACAAAAGATTGTGCCAGCATGTCACTGCATGCTTGGAAAACAAGTTCGATTCTCTCTGCCATGAAGCTGTTGCACGACTCCAGGCAAGTCCCTTAGGTCATATCTAGGCTGACAATTGTCATCAACCCCCTTCCTGAATCACCAGCCTTCTCTGCCATCTACTCTTTATGTCAACCACTGGAGGCTATCTGCTTCAACCCCAAAATGTCTGTTGATCCTCATGAAGAAGACTTACTGCCTTCTTTCTCCTTGCCTCCTGCCTTGTCAGGTCAGTAATTCCTGCTTCCCAGCTCCTTGTTCTGCTGGAGCTCCGTCTCCTTTCTACACTGCTTGAAAGAAACCATTCTAGAAGGGAAGACGAGCCAACAGACAGTCGCTTAGACAACTGACACAAACTAGCAGCATAATGTGAGCGTCTTCGACACAGGCTACAAAATATTATAATGCATGAGGAAGACTAATCCTGCAACTGTGGTGATGGAGGAGACTTAAGATCAGTAGAGATGCATCATTTTTCCCCTCTGTGCTTCCATTTCCAAATTATAAAATGAAGGTAATAACATTTGTTGGACTGTAAACATATTACATACCAAGCTTTAGGTGCTCAGTTATGTTCTGGTTTTGACCACCTTTGCAAAAGTAAAAAAGTGGTTATATCTAGGTGGTTTATTGTGGGGGCCCGTCAAACTAAGTTCTTCAGTACAGATGCTCCTATGTGATAGGAGCAACATATCAGTCTGCCGCTGTGTAACACTGCTGAGGTTGCTGTAATGAGACACTGAGACACGGTAACATGGTTAAGGTGCACCTCTACCATTTCGACCAACAAAGAGATGAGGCTGAATGAAACAGCTGCTTATGGTGCTGACGGTATTAAAAAAAAAAAAAAAAAAAAAGGGGGGGGGGTAAAAGCAGAACGAAAAGGTGAGTCAGCTAGCACTAAGATGTCAATCTGCAATGAGCTGGGAACGAGCAGCCCTTATTCATGCTAATGACCAGTCTACACCAGAGGAAACAACTCAGTAATGGTTCAAAAGTGGGCTCAGAAGAGAAAACTTAGAGGAGTTTGGTTGCAAGCTGAAGAGATGGGCACAACAGCAACAGCACTATAATATTCACCCCTTTTGTCCTTGGCCTAGACTACAGACAGTAAATGCTGCGCTCTCCCCACTGGGATTCTTATCAAAGACCGAGGGGAGGGAAGAAAAAGAAAAGAGAGGGCTGCAATAAACACTGTAAAGAGAAACTGCCTTTACTTGTTCTGATGACTAGGACTTTTTTGTTTCTCTTTACATGGTTTGCAGCGAGTACAAAGCACTGGCATTCCCCTTTATATAATGGGAAAATGACAGTTAAAAGTAAACACTCACATTTAAACGTACACAATACAAGGACACCACCTTATTTTTGCTACAACAGCAAGTCTCACCTAACATTATTAGACTATTGACTCTGAAAACTAAACTTCTTACTCTTTCACTAAACTTGCATGTTTTTCAGATGAAGGTTTTGGGCTGTTGTTTGTTTTGGGTTTTTGAAATGTTATTTTGTGCTTTAGCTTCATCCCCAGAGCAACTCCTGAATCAACAGATGCCCACAATTCAGAGGCTCATCACGCAAGTACCAGCTTCACCTCACCCAAGTGCTTCGGAGGAAAGGACCTGTATGATTTCAATCCTGCTCCAAGGCCGTTTTTAATTCCCGCAGTCTAAAGTTCTTGGCAGGAGAGGCAAACACGGGGGTAAGCGGAGTTAGAAGGCAAAAGGATAAATAAGAATATAAACTCGTTAGATGAATGTGTTTTGAGGAACTGATTGAAAAGGAGGTAGAGGCAGTTTTTAATGTAGAGACCAAACCCAAGGATAAAATTAAACTAACCAGACTTGAGCAGCTGAGCTCTTAAGCCTGTGGTTTTTCCCTTTTGCTTGTAACCTCCGGTGCACCTTTCTGTCACCTTAACAAGCCCAGACCTGTATCCTCCTCTACAGCTGTGGTGCATCTGGCACACTACGCTCCGCTTCTATTACCCAAGAGCCCATTAATAACAACAGCATGAGCTTCCAGGCTGTCAGAACTGTTTTCATTTCAGATTTTTCTCTTGTTGTAACAGAAAAGAGTCTACAACAATGCAGCTATGTCTCCCTCTAGTTTATGGTGTGTATAGTTTGAGCAGCATAGACATGGTTAGCATCTTATAACTACCAGCCAAAGCAGGAGAGCTCTGCGTTCAAAATTTCCCAGACTGTATATTAGTAACAATATATTCCTGACACAGAGATTGATAACAAAATAATAGCGTACTCATTCAGCTGGGGAAACCTACTGCCTTATAGGTCACTGTGAAAACATAGTCAAGGTAAACTACCTCTATTTTATTCAGAGCTAAATTAGGTGAGGTCAACCACAGGTGTGAAGGTGAGCGCTGATCACGGCGAGCTCTTTGGCGGTAAGTAGTACAAGTGTAAAATCCATTCAGGATTTCACAGCACAAGTGTCATTCCCGTGTCACCTGACTGACGATGTCTTTGGGAAGGCCAGGGTCTCCCTGCCCCAAGCACCCGGCTGCTCCTGAGCACTCGGCAAGGGAATTCTCCTCTTTGTCTCCAGCTGCCTTGCGAGGTGAAAGGCAAATGTCTTCCACTTCAACAGCCCTCTCAAACACAAAGAAAATGTTCAAAGGTTTGTTCTTAAAGACTCCTGGAATCTGAAGGCACTTGTTACTCAATGTAGAGTAACCTATTAACTTAATTAGGTGTATCAGCAACAGTTCTTAACCTCTTTGGTTGTTTTGATTCTTACAGGAGCCAACCCCAGTGAAATGCATCCAAGAATACAAGTCATGAGTCAATCTCATCATGAGACATGATTTTTTTTTTTTAATAAGATTTTTAAGTAACATAAGTGCAAGATTTTATAAGAATTTTATGAGCAATCCATGACCGAATGCTAGAGCTTTCATATAGAAAAGTAAAAGGTGATTAAGTCAAAGGTCAAAATCTTCATCTCTGGAATCTAGAAAAATGGTATGATGGTAAATGGAGGGGCCTAAAAAAGTTTCCCTGGTCTATAGCAGGAAGTTTTACACTGAAACAACTTGTCCTGATGCCTTAAATTTTTGATTATTGTGCCAGAAGCACCTAGCATGAATGTTTAGTCTGGATTTTCCATAAAGCCAATTTGCCAGCGGGCTTCTCAACACTTAAGTAAAAAAGATTTTTTTTTTTTTTTTTTTTTCCTACCTGAGAAAAAACAACCCTACAATGGAAAGACAGTTAGGGCAACTCTGATCCCAGACACAGTCCTCCAACAGGCCAGACCTGGATTTATGGCATGTTACTGGCTTTTAAGAGCACACAGCAAAATCCGTATCACAGTCCTGGCAAACTCTTGCGGAGGAATCAACCCCAGGCTAGTAACAGTCATGACACACCTCCAGTGGAATGTGTCTTAACACAACCCCGACGTTTCAGGCTTGCAAAAAAATAATCGTAACATGAAAAGCAGTTAGACAGCTATTAACACACAGTTCTCTCTGACGTGACTTGACCAAGGAGCATGGTATCAATTCAAAGTGAATGCAAAAGAAGACAAAACTGAAGCGTTGTCTTAGAAAACAATTCTTAGTGAGCAGGTTTGTTAGGATGGGTGCTAAACTGGAGGAGCTCAGGAACAGTGACAGCAGCATTAACAGTATCTATAGACTTAAATCTCCAATATGCAGATTTGTTACATATACCAAACATCCCATTTGCAAAGTATTTAATAGATAGTAACTTCATCAAATCTATGAGCCGTATCTCCATTTTAATTTTTATTTCTTTGCTTACAAAAACATCTACATGGGCGTCAGTTTAAGGCCAATCACTTGGATTTGATCTCAGTTTATCTATCAAACAGTAACCTTCAACTTAGATCAGACTAGGCTTGCACGTTTGAGCATCTAACTGGTCTTGTTCTGCCATCCTCCATAAGGGTCTAAATCACTAATGCTGTCAGCCAGAGTGGATGACAATGCAGGATACTCACTGGCATCACCACATAGTATTTGTACCATGTGGCAAATCAAGGAAATGCAGCGCTGTCCTTGTTATAGCTGCATGGATCTTTCTGATCCACGAGGAAAAGGATTTGAGATGCTGGAGTACAGGCAAGGACAGCAGGAAACAGACCTCATACCCACAGACCCCTGCATGGACCATGGAAACTTCCAACACCTTGCAACATAGTGATGGTCTCCAGATGTCTGGATAATTCTGAGAACTTCAAGGCCGCATTTGTGTCTCAGGGACAGTACGCAGCCTAGAGTCACAGCCCTCAGCAGAAACTACTACGTTTGCCCCAGCTTCCTCCATCAGGGTCCGATATCCCTGAAGTGTCAGGAAAGGCCAGCCACAGGGCTCATCCTAGGAGCTGAGGGCCTGAGGCCACATCAGGGAGCAGATCTGGTGTCCAAGGTGATGGTGACACTCCCTGAAGCAAACCAGGTGCCAGCCACATCAGTCAGTAGCATGTATCTTCCAGACGAACTCAGGGCACCCCGTTGAACTTGTTGCTCTACTCATACATAGTAGTGAGAAAGAGCAATACAAATAGCCTATAAAACAAACTGCAAGTGAAAAGGACAGTGACCCAAACAGAAACCTGCCTACAGAAATAGAAAAGGCAGCGAGAAAGACAAAAATAAGTCTTCCAAACAAATACAGACTTCCTCAAGGCCTCTCACTGCCTGCGACAGCCTCTACAAATATTTCCATCCCTTCCTCAACTACAGCAAAGATTAAAAATATTTCAGTACTAAGGGGAGAAACATCGACATCTGAAAGCAGGGACAGCAAAGCCTGAAGAGACCCCCCAAGCCTGGCAGGAGAATAGAATGTGCAGCAGGCAGCCACCCACCTCCTCCTGGCCTGAGGATGTGGAACCGTGCACACTCACCTCTACCATGCAAACCTCCTCTGAAAAACACCTGTATTGGAGTACAGCTCCTAACTTTTCCCTTCCATGATCATTTGGGATGGAGGGACAGGGGAGAGCGAAGTATGGATGACACATGTAATTCAAAAGCAATCTTCTGATGAAGGAGCAGCACGGACGGATTCAAAGAGGAACATCCCAGCAGGGAAAGCCCACTGTGAAATTATGGAAATAAAATGGTTCCAAGGAAAGGCCTCCCATGTGCTCATACAGGAAAAACACTGGCGGGGCAAACATGTTCAACTAAGACGAGGGGGAAGAAACTGCACGGCAATACCATTCAAATGGAGACATATAGACATAGCCATCTCCCACCAACACAGCCGTGGTGTTTCTACAATCACAACTGCAATTTTTGTAATAACACGAGACTAAGAATCATAAATTATATGCAAATTGCTTCTGTATAATTTACGAATACCTAGGGCTAGATATTATTATTCTCTGCATTAATAGTTTTCTGCAGATTGTTGCATTGTAACTTGGCATCCTCTCTTCTCCTCCGTGACCCCACGAGTGAAGACACATATTGTAAAAGAACAATATTTACTTATGACCAAAGGGGAAGAGATCCTTGTTATGCTGGAAAGCTTATATTTGCCATAGGAAATAAACAAAATAAAAAATAATAAAAAGAATCTAAATGGTTTTCCTTATAAAAATATTAAAGCAATACGATCTCTACCTGCCTATGATTAAGGGTGCTTTGTAAACAGATTGTTGTTCATTTTGCGAGTCAAACACCATAAAATATTTCAGGATCAGGGTCTGTTAGTCTTAAAATACTTAGCAATCCTACAAGTTAAACATGATATATATAAATAGAACTTTCTAATTAACATTTCTCTTTTGTCTGTCACTTAATTTGCCTTTTTTTTTTTTAACGGATAGCAAGCACAATGACAGCAACGTATTACTCTTGAAATAAACCTGCCAAGACAAAAGCATGTGTCTTGGATTTATTTTTAACAAAAAGAACAGAAATAGCATCTTTTCCTGGGGTTTGCTTTTGTTCTGTCTGTAGCTTGTTCTGATAGTAGGTTGATTGTTTCAGTAAAAAACAATAAGTAGAAAATATTTTTTCTGAAGAGATATTCAGTACTTCAACCCGCCCTCTAGACCCGAGATGCCTGGAAGATACTTAAGGGTCATCTGTGTTATTTGACAAGTGTTACATCTAGTATGACAGGCAAAGATACAACCCTTAACACTCATTCAATGGTGCCATTTTGAACCTAACTCTGGTGGCAAAATGTTATTTATTTATTTTTTTAATAGGAAATGTGATAGCTTAGTGCTGAAACTCAGATTTCCAGATACAAGATAATATCAAAGTGACCATTTATGATGCCTGAAATCATAACCTCCACGTAAGGCTCAAAGACTCATTCCACACAAGAGATACATACATAAAACACTGTAGTCATTTATGGATGACCTTTAGCCCAGATGTCTAAAACTATTCCAGTGAAATACAGCAACCTAAAACCAGGTTTTTGGCACTTTCCTGAATGATTATATATGAAACTAATACTAGATACTCCAGCCACAAGCGTGGGTTTCCTCAGCTGCTGCAGAGGCACTTCAGCTCCACACCACCTTTGAGAGGGAAGAAACGCGGCCTCTTCAGCTTTCCTTGCCTAAGTAGATGATCCCCCATTTCTTCTCCTGATCCCTCTTCTAAGGTACTTTCTAGACACAGAATATAACCAAATAACTCCTCACAAAACCGCGTGTCCCACCGCCCCGTGCCCCCCAGCCCACACACAGAAGAAAAATTCTTCTGATGACTTGTCTGAAAAATATATATCGATGCCTGAGGAACTGAGCTACAGGCCCCCCCTCCCCCCTTATGTATTTTAGGCAATAATTAAATTAAAAAGAAGTAGCCTCATGTCTTCTTTCTAATACACCTGAGCTGCAAACATTTTTGCTCATGTTGCATATAGCTGTGTTGGAGTAAACATGGGGACAAGTGAGGACAACTAGGACAGAGAGAAAAAGGTGCATTGCAGCCTGCATCTGCCTACATAGCTGCGTTAAGATAAGCCACAATCTTGCCTTTAAGCTAATTAATTAACTGCTTTCAACCATAGCTGTTTCTTCACAGCTTTCTTAGTCTGGCAGTGATAAATACACAGTAATGATGTTAATAATTCAGATTTACACAGCTGGTGTAACACACAGAATGGCATTCATATTTATGGACTTGGCACGGTCCCGAGCCACCCCGCACTAGTGTGTCACCACTGAATTCACGCATTGTGCGGATTCACACCAGAGAGATCCGATGATCTCCTCTGCGTATCAACTCATGTGTGGGCATTAAGCCTAAAAGCAATATTTATATATTCACAAAAGTACATACTCACCAAACAGGCTAGAGGTACTACACTGGAAATCACCTCGCCTTCAATTATCACATGTAATTTTTAATGCCGTTCAAGTTTAATTACAGTGAAGTACCTAACTGGGCTCCAACTGATTGATAATGTTCTTGACTGCTTGTCTCCTTCTCCTCACAACTGCCAGATGGAGAGACCTAAATTAGTTTACACCACATAATGAGAGCTTACGGCTGAAAATATGACTACTGCACAGTTCAGTTTGATCCCCTTTGATAAACTTTACATACAAAGAAAAAACCTTCCTGCTAATCAATCCTTTTTGTTTGCCTTTCTCATCTTGCCAGGAACTGCTATGCACATAGGTGTTTTATTTAAAATGGAGGTGAATCTTAATATATTGATCTAGAGGCAATAACCAAATACATAAACCATGTCAGGGTTTTGGTTTTTGGTGTGTGTTTGTGGGGTTTTTTGCATTAATATGACCCCGTTGGCACGTTGGTTATGTTCTTTAAGTGAATTGTACATGAGCTCCTTTTCAATGCATTTAGAAGACTGGTCCTTTTGAATTCCTTAGGATTCATGCTACTAGAGAAGGATGATTGTAAATATATTGTTGCTCATCTGATCCATCCCTTACAGAGTTCAAGGGAAAAGGAGAGGGAATATCATTAAAGACAATATGTTTCTGTCAAGTCCTAGTATTTATTACATATTTTTCTCCAGTACCCCAGTCCCTTCAGAAGCAATAAACACACACACCCCTCCCTCCTTAATTTCCTCAGTTCTACAAACTTAGTCAGCAGTACCCGAGACACAATAAAAAAAAATAAAAAGTCTTTTCAGCCTGAGCCGCAACCGGTTGTTAGTCTTCAGAATAAACATCAAGATGAGACCTCCTGCCCCAGCTCAGGAGGAGCAGGACAGAGAGGGAACAAAGCAGGGACACTTGTGATTTGTGTTTCTGCTACGATTCTAGCAGCAACTCAGAGAGTTTTATAGGGCACAAAGTGTTAACAGCTCCTACAGCTTGAGACAAGTACATGTAAGTTGTAACATGTTTGAAATAAATTAAAAGCTAACTTCTCATCTGCAGCAGCCTAAGCTCATTACACAAATCTATGTAGGAGACTGGAAAGCCTTTAGCTTTGGAAAGAGCTTCACAGATTGTGGATGAAGGAGCAAGGAAGAGGCAAGTTTGGAGCTTGCTGGGAACGAGCCATGATGAACAGTGTTGAATTTCCCCTGTGGTGGTAGAGGCATGGCCACTATCCACAGCACAGGGTCACCACGGAGGAGTGGAGAAGTTAGGATGAGGTGCGTTTAAAGGACCAAGTGAGTGCCCTTTGGTCTAAAGCCAAGAGTGCTGAGCGTTACGCTGCTGGTTTGCCTTGTGATGTGCCGTCACATGAACAAGACTCCCAGGCTCATCTTCCAAAATAGATCATCGCATCATTACAACAAATATCTGGAGGTGGTGCTTTGACTCTTACTGAACATGGCCAAAGCAATTTCATTCTCTTTACTAACATGTGTACAGATTAATTACCAATGTAAAATACAGAACGCCCGAAGAAATCCAATGCGTTTCATTTTCGCACCTGGTGAAAACTAGCTAGAGCTGCAATAACTTGCAACCTGATGGACTGATCCCTTCCAGACTGTTGTGTTTTATTGGATGAAACAAAGGAGACTGTACGCAAAATTATCATTGCAAAACCTTTCAACTGCTCAGAGAAAAGAACGACAGGAAAGCTGTCAGCCTCGGTTTTCCCACGCAGTTCTGTTGCAGCAAAGCATTTATTGGGAATAACTTTTATAAGACAAAATTTTCAGGAGTATAAGTGTGATTTTAAAAAAAAAAAAAATCTACATGCATGGTTGTTTCTTCTGCAAAAGTTATTAAAATTGAACAACTGGCAAAAAAGTTTCTACATTTTGTCATTTAAAAAAAAATAAATCAGTTACAGAACTCCAAAATACTTACAAGTAAAGCAGATTTGGCATCTGCCTGTAATCCATTAAGTAAATGAGTAATCAGAGCTGTTGCATACAGTTTCTAAGTTGTATAAAATAACAGACTAAACATAATAATGGAATGGGAGGATAAACCCTTTACTTTTATAAGGTAGGCAGTAATTGTTTGTATGAATGGATGTGCTAGCCTATCCATTAGCATAACAACTGCCTGCAGAACATATGAAATGAGCTAATAGCAATAATTATCTGGAATTAATGATGAACATAAACATTTCTTTACACTCACTAAATAAACAGCAACTGGAGCTTAGTATTCACCAATGGTATAACCAGAGCATGGCATTTACCGGGATGAAAGGGAGTAACCATACCAAAGAAAGCTACTAAGCAGCAGAGTCTTTCCATTAATAGCAAATAGACAATTTGGAGCTTTAATTTTCCTGCTGCTGAAGCCTGCGTGAAAAGGCTGGACCACAGCCAAAATGCAATAATCACGGTGTCTGCTAATCAAAGAAATAAGCCATCAAGAAAGCTCAAGTCTTTCTATACAATGTAATTATCAAACAGCATAAACCCCTCTCGCTATCTGAACTTTGACAAAAAGATTTGTCACAAGCAGCAGCAAGCGGAGCAGGATCCTAAAAGCGATGAACCCTCTTCTCTTCCTCCCCACCATTTCCAGACACAGACTCTGAGACTTGGTTTTCTACGTTTATGTTGCTTCCGCTGTACTAAGAAAGGTGTCTTTTACATGGAAGAGGATGAAATACAAGGACTTTTGTGCCTCTCCTGTATTTGCTTTAGTTGCTTCTCTGTATGGAAGTAGAGTATGTCCTGATGCGGTTTTTTCTTCGCTACAGCTGCTTGCAGTTTGCATTTTGCATGCCGCCTGCCTATCTGATGGGAGATGAGCAGGTGTGTGCTGAGCTCTCTTCCAATTTACATTTTGTATTTTAAAACAGACCATAACTTGCCATGGGCGTTTGGTTCTAGGATAGAATGCCAAATACAGAACAGGAAGGTTTGCTTCTTAATTGCCTAAGTAAATAAAACTTTCTTGTGAAATATGTTACTATATAAAACATTGATGAAATACCACAGGGTATTTCTACATTTTCCAATCCCCACCCTCACAAAAACGATAACTACTGAATTTCCCACACTGTCTTAATAGCCACAGTAATTCTTCCTTTTGGTCAGTTAAAAGCATCACAGTGACCAGCGACAGTTCCTGTAGGAAGTCCCTGTAGCTTCTATTATTTCGCCTTTTTTTAATTTTTTTTTTGGGGGGGGGGGGGGGGGGCGGGCGGGCGGGGGGGAGTAGGGGCACACAGAAACATCTTTTGAGATGTTGCGACACAGGCTGCAACAAGGAAGTGCAATGATTCATCGTCCTGGGTACTCAGAAAGTTTGTTACAGCAACAAGGAAATGGCTGTCCACAACCTTCATCAGGAATGCGCAATGGACAATACCCTCCAGTTACGCAGCATGAGCCTCCGTTGTTATTCCTACAGTCTTATAGTGATCGCAAATAAAGGTTTGCTTTGGATCCTATCTCAAACCCATACGCTTGGGGAAATTAATGAAGACTTTCCAGACTCTGAAGGCAATAGCGTTACCTAGCCATGAAAAGTGGTACTTAGTACGGTCCTGATACCTGAAACTAGTATATTTTAGGAGTCTGGATGCTATTAGACTTCATATACTAACACTTCCTTGACTCTATCCACCTTGACCTTTCTCATTAAGAAAAGGTCCATGAAATCTAACTTACGCTGATCAATATTTATAGCACAGATTTCTTCAGGCTCACCTGTTGACCTACATACAATCTTCCACAGGGCTTGGAAGGCAGCAGCAAACATTCCTCATCCCACTCTGTGCCCGACACAGGTGTCTCAGAGCACAGTATCCAACTTCCAGCAGAAATCCACAGATGTTCTGCGGGTAAAATTAGCACATCCCAATGAACAGTGCCATTTTACATTAGCCTAAGACATTGCCTTTGGATGATACAAGGAGATCCTGCAGCAGTTTTCCTACACATTTCAAAAGCATTAATCTCTCTCATTGCAAATTTGGCAAATTCAAAGTTGGACACAGCTTATCTCTGTTTGTGTTCAATCTTCCCCCCCTCCTTTCAAAACCCATCTTTATCTATATAATTACAAAGTTTTCTTGCCTGTGCTCTCATTTCTGCCAGTTTCTGCCTCTGTCTTTTCTACACTATGAACGGTCTCCCTGCGTTTTATTTCTGCTTTCCACAGAGCATTATATACAAACCAATAACAATTAATTAATCTAATCATGATGTTATGACATCATGAATTACAAATAGGATTCATCTCACCTACGTTAGTCAACTAAAAGTTAAGCATCTAGCCGTACTGGTCCCTTGGACAGCCTAGTCAACAAAGACAAGCACCTTTATAATTGAACTGTACTGGGTCTTAAACACTTGAAATCAGGTATTTTGCCCTGTGGAGGTAGGTCTTCCCATTGCTTGACTGTAGAGCAAGCCTCGTATCATTGCTTAGGTGCTCAGTTTTAAGGTTCATAATATTAGGCAAGACAAATACTACTATTCACATCTAATTCCTATTTTATTAATGTTTTTCTTTGTACCTATACTGAAAAGTTGCTTATTCCTGCACACAGAATAAATGTTATTACTTAATTTCTTCAACTTTCTTGACCAAGGTCAAGTCGGAAAATGTTGGAGTTTCTGCTGGAAGAAGTGCCCCATATTCTCATGCATCCTCTTATTAACAAATATTCAGGTACCCATTATACAGTGTCAAAACATTGCATTACCAGGAAGCAGGAATAAGTTATGAAATACATCGGTAGTTAATTGAACTGTAATATCTAAAGCAATGCTGAAATCAGGATAAGTTTGGCTAAAGCAATTTTTTGTTGACAGAGATCTGTCAAAGGATTTTTCACTAGCAATAAGCCGGTGATAGAAATAAACTTTTGATCTTTTTTAGGCTTTCATGTTTTTTTCATAGTCTACCCAAATAATATAGAACAGCTTTTACAAATCATTCTACCTTTTGCAGTTCCAAATAGCACTATTTTGAGGAAGAAGAGTTTCCGAATAAAAAAAAAACAAACGACCTAAAAATCCAAAGTGTTTCTAAGACATTTGTGTTTTAAAGAGGCCGTTAGCGATCCCTAATACCGCTGTTGCTCTGTACAACTGTTATTTCTATCATAAATACGTCACAGGTTTTATTAACCAAGAGAAATGTGTGATAGTTTTACCAGCTGTATAGGAGACTGAGAATCAGTTTCAGTGAACTAATTAAATCATAATTATAATCTTCCCCCTCCCCCCATTCTAGAACTGCTTTTAATTAAAATGAGTTTCACAAGTCTTAAAAAAGAAAGACAAAACAAGAAGCATATCCACCATCCAAACACACTGCAGGTAGCTTTGACTAGAGTTTATATTTTCAAGATGCACTAACACCATTATGAAGCTAGCTATGTTACCAAAAAGGATCATTATGTACTCAACGGGAATGTTCACTTTTGCTCCACACAATTACTTATGGAATGAAAGATCACCAATCATTACTATTCAGAGTCCATTTAAGTTATCTTCATACTCCAAACCCTACCCTCCTTTGTTTCACTTTCCCCCCCTCGGATCTGAATTCCCCAAATGGTAATCAACCAGGTCAAAAAAGCAAGCGGTCAGTTGATGCCTGCACTGAAGCCTATGTTCTCTTGCTCTTTTCATTAAAAATATCTGAGTCTCATGGAAGTCAACCAAACGTAAGCATAAGCTTAAGAACTTTGCTTAATTTTGGTCTAAGTCAATCTAATGTTAGTCATGATTTAACTTCAACGCCAGTAGTTTTAAGACAACAGATGCTGTTGTTTCAGTGCAAGAAATAATAAAAAGTGGGCCATATATCACCTTCTGTAATAGTGCCTGTGTAGGCCATTTCACTTTCAGATTGTCAAATAGACCTATCCAGAGACACAGGATTTGCAGAATGACAGATGTGTAGTGAGAAGCTCAAACAGTGAATGCAAAACATATTCTTGTTGGAAACAGAAGTGCAAAGGTATCCTGGAGACAGTATTTTAAACAATCATTTTAAAAACATCTCTAACACCAGTGCTATTACACTCTTAATTGAAGCTCTGAAACAGAATGATGGAATCCCGTAATTATTTCCTCTCTGCAATACCAGACCAAGATTTGGATTCTGCAAAGGCTTATGTGCAGATATAATTTCGTTTATTCAGCCCCAGAGGTGAAGCTCCTCATTCAGATCAGCTGGACCACTCACGTGAGCCAAGTCACACCTACATTCCTGCAGAGTCACCTCACTTTGCCCTAGTGGTGGGAGCTCCTTAGGCTAGCCAGAAGAAAGATGACCCACAGATTTCATTAGTAATTTTATCAAATTGCACTCAAAATACAAAAAAAACACTGAGAAAGATGAGACTGTTTCTGCTTAGTCAACATTCTGACCACAGCTTCATTTTAAGCCTGATTTCTCACACATGGAGGAATTAGCCCTCAAAAAAACATTCGTCCTTGATTATGCTCTGTTAAATGTAGGACTATGTTTATAGGAAAATATGAAGACACACCCTATATCACTTTAATTTTGAATGTGAAAGAAAGCAACGTTCCAATTCCTTTTCTGTACTCCTTTGATAGTTGAGGGCTTGTTATTTTAACGAACACTCTTGGTATTATTCCAATATTCTAAAATTCTGTGTGTTATTTTAATATACAAAATTTATTAGAAAAGGCCTCCATTTGCCATGAAGTATTACTGAATGCTGATAAATTACTGTGGGACTATAGTAATTTTCCCCTACAGTCTCCATGTAAGTGTAAATTTAGTCATACAGATCAAAATATGAGTTATGTTCAACTGAAAACAATGATACCTATTGAGCGGTAAAAAAATGTTAGTAGCTATTAATAAATAATCCTCACCACATATGCTGATGTCAATCAGCACTATTATTTTGCCCATATTAGGGGAATTTAGTAAGGCAGAGCTGCACACTGCACCCCTGAATTAACACAAGTTAATCATCGTCACACCGCACATTATTGTCAGAGCTCAGGAATGTCTTTGATGCCTACCTCAGTTTCAGAGCATTCAGGTCGCCTTTTTGCACAGCATTTAAACCTGGTGCATGTATACGTCAACACATATACAGAATGAACGGCTGAGCTGCAGTAGGTCATAGTGTAATCGTGACATTATCAATTATAAAAAAAAAAAAGTCTTTAAGAAAACCAGCTACTTCACATGTACACATAGCCCTTTTCAATATTTTTCATCAAAACTTTGAGCACACTGACGTGTAGTGAGCATACACGTCAGTCAAATGGATTGGAAGCACTTAGGAGGAGATGTTACGGTCTGTTGCATCCGCGATGTAAAACAAAGAAGTTCAGATAGGCCTTTGACATAATGGACTTGACGAGAAGAAAACCTGAGCAGCAAGGGCACCTGGGCAGCCCCCAACAGCCCCATTTCCAACCCAGACCCGGGCGAGACCCAGGCTCTGCCTGTCACCCCTGCAAAGGTCTCCAGCGTCTCTGCCAGCAAAATGCCCCTCTGTCTCTCATACACCACTTGTTGAAACAACGTCAGCATGTGAATAGCTGAAGCTGCCCATGGACAGCTGGTATTTGAAAATATGGATGAAACCAGCCAGGTTTATGGAAGTGGGAGAAGTGTGGGAAGTGTGAGAAACTTAACAAAAAATGGCCATAAAATTTTGGTTACAAAAGCACTAGCCTATACTGGTAGACACAGGTTCTTTGGTCACATAAGCAATGTGTCGAAGGACGAGACTGGAAACTAATGTCTTTCAGAAACCTATCTCATAATTTCTACAACATACAGACTGCATGCAGATCAGTACTTTCCTGTCGCTAAATAAATAAAATCTATTAAACATGTGTTAATCCTGTATAAATACACATTACTAGAATATCCACACTTTTAGTGCAAAAATTGTTTCTAGATGAAAACCGAATGATTTCCTTTCCAAAATGGAAAAAAATACAAGTCATGGCACCATCTGGTTGTATGAAGAATTTTATGTCTAATAGTTATTTAAAAAAAAGGAAAAATACTAAAAAAAAAAAAAGAAAAAGAAAGGTCACTCTCATAGTAAAAAGGGAAAAAAAAATCTAAAATATTCGCTTTGTTATAGCCAAATTGGCTACAACTTAGAGCAGCTATTTATGTTGCTTTATAAATATGAAGCCTACATTTTAATAGAACTATGTTTGGTAAGTTCTGGGATATTAAATGGTTCTAATCCTATTCTACTTTATGACTAGTTCAAGAAATGACCTCTAGCTAGATCTGGCCTTGTTCTATCATGCGACTAGATTTTTCTTACAGAAAATAAATTAAAAAGGTGTGACCTTGCTGAGGGCTTGCAGAGAAAATGAGGTACATCTTGTCACAAGCAGAAGAGCCTATTTGAAACACGGTTTGTTCAATTTGAAAGGCTGCTGCTTTCCTCAGATCAGAAGTTAAGATAAAGGCAGTTGGATGAAAGAGCAGAAACATTTCCAAGAGATGAAATTAAAGAGCTACACTGGAAACCCATTCAGCGACACAGTGCCTTTTTTGTGTGAGGGTTTATCTCGGACTCATCAGCCACACCTCGTCCCTGCGCAGGAGCAGGCTCTTCATGGCGCGCACAAAGCCTGTTGTGTCAGGAGAGGATGAGGACTGCTGGCCCATGGGAATCAGAGGACACTCACTGCACCCCTTCCTCGCTTGGCAGAACGGAAACAACCCACACAAATTTTACACGTTGTGCTCAGAGGAAAAAGCAAAGCCCTTGCTTCTCTTCGTCTCAGCAGCTATCTCGGGAGCTCCAGTGCCTTCCTTCCGTCACCAATAAGTGTGACACCAATGGGCAGTCTTCCCAAACGCCCAACGCCAGGCTGCACAGAAATTTTGCATTTCAAGCAGGTTGCAGAACACCCCCACCCAAAAGCGAGGATTTAAAACCTGTCACGCCTTTACAACCGGGAACTGATGCTCAATTCATTTTTAATTTGACCTACTAAAAGTACGCAGCAATTTATATGACACCGCCTCAGCAGAATATCTGTTTCCAAATCAAAATAGGTTTATTTCTTAATTTCCCTCCTGGTATCTTAAATAATTTCCTTTGTCATCGTCAAAAAAGTAACAGGTAGCAAGGCTGTGATTCAACTCCATCCTTAAACACCTAAGACTAGCAGGAATTCAGTCAGGTTAGTCATAGAATTATAAAATGGTTTAGGTTGGAAGGGACCTTAAAGGTCACCTAGTTCCAACCCCCTGCCCTGGGCAGGGACACCTCCCACCAGCCCAGGTTGCTCCAAGCCCCGTCCAGCCTGGCCTTGAACCCCTCCAGGGATGGGGCAGCCACAGGTTCTCTGGGCAACCTGGGCCAGGGGCTCACCACCCTCACAGCAAACAATTTCTTCCTGATATCCAATCTAAATCTGCCCTCTTCCAGTTTGAAGGCATCATTCCTTGTCCTATCACTACAGGCCCTTGTTAAGAAGTCCCTCTCCAGCTTTCCTGTGGGCCTTTTTAGGTATTAGAAGGGGCTAGAAGTTCTCCCCAGAACCTTCTCTTCTCCAGGCTGAACAGCCTCAACTCTCTCAGGCCACCCTCACATCAGAGGGGCTCCAGCCCTCTGAGCATCTTTGTGGCCTCCTCTGGACCCACTGGAACAGGTCAATGTCCTTCTTACGCTGAGGACTCCAAAGTCGTCCTCATCTGAAAGCTCACCAGCATGGTCCAGCCATGCAGGCAATCAGTACACAGATTTACAGATTTATTTCTCTCTCCAACTGCAAACTTGCAGCCTCTTGACCCCCACGATGGGTCCTTTCTTGCCCCTCACCTGTTTAACGTAGTCCTAAGGCCTTTCAGGGCTCTGAAGCAGACTGTTTTATAACGTATAGCCTCCTTACCCAGCCCAGCGAGCCCCCCGCATCAGTGAACACCCCTTACCACTGCCAGACCGCAGAGGGACACCGGGCAGCCCAAAGGATGTCCCCAGCCCCACTGGCTGCCTCAGAGCCAGGGCTGGGTGGCACATCGCCTGCCCTGTCCCCCTCCAGGGGCTTCTCGGAGGTGGGATGGATCTCACTGATTGCCACAGCAGCACCAGACTATTTCTTGCAGTTTTTTTAGTGTTTTTAATCCTAACTTGAGTGGTTTCTAATTGCAAGCTTTAGGTACCCTGCTTTAAGTATTGTAAACACAGCCTGTAAAAGATTGCCTTACAATTATCTCACAGCAGCTATTTAAATAACACCCAAGCATATGTCGTGCTAATTCTTATGACCAAATACAGTTTAATTTCACTTGTTCAGAACAAAACCTGACTGTGAACAAAGCTTTTGATGAAGTGACAAGTGGAATTCCAAACAAGTAAGACAAATATTTCCTCCAGAGGCTAAACCTACTGCAAAGTATTAATCTCTTCTTCTACACATCTTCACGTCTTTGGTGAAACACCTGTCTGGAATTGTTAATAACAAATATTTTTCAGGCTATACACTTCAAAGACAGTACTGCAATGTCAAGCAGTGTAAAACTTTTGAAGTAATTTTAGCTAAATACTTCTGTGACAACTGTCTGAATCAATTTGTCTTAGCTGACTATATTCTGATATTATAAAAACCTAAGAACTGGTTATCAGCCGAAGACGTAAAAAATTGAGTGAAGTCATAACTAATAAGTTGTATGAATCAAACACACACAAGAAATTGATAATGTTGTAGTTGATTTAGGAAATGATCAATGCACTCTGCTTTCTTCACTTCAGATGAACAATGCTCTTTTTCCCTGAAAGGATCAAATGAAAAAATATTTCATGCGCACTAAAGGGCAACTTAATAAACCAATGAAACCACGATAACCCAATCATAAAGGAATTACAAAATGAGAAAACACATCCTACTTTTTTAGCACAGCGAAACGTTAGTCCTTAACAAGGCAAAAGACACAAAATACAACAATGCTAAGATAGGACAGAGTTTTGTAATTGCTGAACAATCTCACATCACAGGCAAGTAATACGGCCAAAAAAAGAAAAGGAAAAAAAAAAAAGGAAAGAAAAGAAACTGTGTTTGGGCGGAGACAGAGAAAGCAAACTGGGGCTGAAGAGTCAGAAAAAGTTCTGAGAATTACTCACAATTGTGGTAGCAAAAAAAAAAACAAACCAACAAAGAAGGTCAAGCTGACCTCAAGATTCTAAGTCAGGCTCTTGAAATCCTAAATCATACAAAGCGCCATGACTTCAAGGCATACAAACATAAGAGGATTAAGGTAAGTGTCCCACCTAAAAGCCTGAGAAAACAAAGATTAGTTTTAAGCACTGAAAAGAAACACAAATTATATGGATGCTCCATGCGCAGGAAGGAGTAATTGTTAGGATGTATTAAGAGCAACTAAAATAAGCACTACATAACATAAGGAAAAAATCCAGGTTTGATTGCCACCTTCTGAGTGCAAATATACTCATGTCAAAACGTAACAAATATTAACGACTTAAAGAACCGACTCAAAACCTATTGAAGTCAATGCTAAGTTTCTCATTGACTTCAGTTAGCTAAGACCCTCTGTTTAGAAAGATTAAGTGAAGACAAATACAACTATTCTTTCCAGGAGAAGGCAGTAAAACGTCTGCTCTCGGCCCACGGTACCCACCTGAGTGAGGTCAGTACCACACTTAGCAACCCAGCAACAAAGGCTTGCCCTATAGGTAAACACTGAGAAACAGTTTATGCTACTTACACTATCAGACACTCCGTCATATTTACATTTATGCTAGCAGAAAAAAGTGCGGTGCCTTTGAAATGGTGACTTTAGTTCTGGACATTGTTCTACAAGTTTGAACTACGACAGTCGTGTCTTGACTTTATGAGATGTCAAATGAAATTTAAGCACGCACTCCAAGTTCTGTATTTGTTTTCATGTCAGAGAACATTTAAAAACAATAATGATGCAATTGTTTATGCTCCTAACTAGATGAGAAGAAATAAGTATGGCTTATGGACTGCTCAGCTTTCCACCAGCGCACACTACTTCAACACATTCTTACTTAACTGAAGAACTTCAAGTTTGGAAAGATCCCATTCATCATCTTGTTATACATCTGCTGGAAGTAATCACTGTCTCATGGCATTACTAAGCACTTGAAGAGTTGTCCTGTCCCTCTGTTCCAATGCAATCCAGAATGACAGAAGCTTGGACTAACCTAACAAATATTAATTAGTCAGATTGTTGTATTGGTTAAAATTAATGCTTGCATCTTTTAACTGTAATAGTCAAAAAGCCTCTACTGAATCCTCTCAACTCTCTACTTATTTAAATGTGAATATAAAGTTAGGCATCTGGGACAACCCTATGCTTCTCCAAGTATTTGGTCGACTAAATTGCTGCATGACATTAAACCAGTCCCTTGCCAAGTGGCGTTTTCTGAACCCAGCTGTGGGAGTGGGCAAGGGGTTTACAGCTGAACCAGAGGCAAAGGGCTCAGAGGGAACCAGCAGGTTCCATCACATCTGAACTGTGGCCCCACCGCTGCGTCCTCCATGGAAACTAATAAACCACACTGTTTCAGAGAAAAAAAAAATAAATATGACAAGCAATTAAGTGCTGTCAAGTCAATACCCTTTTGTCATCAAGCCAGTTAATGCGGGGAAAATTCCCTTTAGTTTATACTTCTTTCTTCACACATATTGTTTTATGAAAAGTCACCTATCACATTATCAGGGTTATTTATAAGCAGAATAGTATTTTTAAAGAATTAGGTACAGTCTTTGATCAATTTTCCACGAGCAAATCAAGACAAATATGTTTCTACTGGCCAAGATGACCGTTCGCTGGAAATTGCAGTAATTTGTATTTCATAAAAATTACTCTCACCTATAGGCCCAGTACATACCACACATGTAACTTCTCTAAGGAGGGTTTTCCTACTCGTCCTCTGAGAAAAGAGTGAATATCACTCTCCTTCAGGAGGAGAAGCAAGAAGCAAGCACATAACTTAAAGAGGTACTTTAAGAAAATCACCTCTCCCGTTTACTTTTAGCATCATAAACACAGTCTGAAACTTGAAACACATTCAAAACAGACCATTTTCAATTACTTTCATAGCAACATTCTCCAGAATTTGTGTAAAGAGTTTTTAAGAAGTTAAACATTCCTGTTCACCAACAACTAGGCTTCTGTTTAGAAAATACTAATAATTATTTTTAAATCGTTTTGATAATGTTTTCATTCAAATAGATGCAAAATTCCCGCAGAAGACTGAATTAACGTTATCTGCAGAATGTTTGGGGTTTTTTTTATAACATCGTTGGCTAAACAAAAATAACTTCTTCATTAAACCAACCTTTCTTCTGAGCTGCTCCTACTTACGCCACCAGGGAGACACACAAGCTGCACTGTTCAAACCGCTTTCGGCCATCCATTGCACAGAAAAAGACAAAGTACTCGTATAAAAATATGAAGGTAGCAGTGCACAAGGTAGCAGTACACAGCAAGCACATATTCAGAGGGTTTTTTACTGCAATTTCCTAAGAGCCTTCAAGCATAGGCAGAATGTCACCCAGTGCCCACACTTCCTCCATCAAAGGACTTTTCATGGCAAAAGCGACAGCAATTCAACAACTATATTGAGGACTTGTTGTGTTGGAGGAGCAGTGTAAAAACACAAGGTTGGATAAATAAATGCTTTGTTTTTTCAACACCCATGGGAAGTGCAGGCAGCGTGCGAGCAGGACACCCTCCCTCTCCCCCTGGGGAGAGAGGAATGCGGCGGCTGAGGACTTGCACATCAAACCCCCAAGATGCTGCCAAAGGAAAAACAGCAGCATCCCATGGACCTGTCTCCCACCAAGTGTCATTCTGAGCCTCGGCCATGCCCAAGCCCAGCCCGAGCTGATTGCAGGGTCACCCTGGGGGACACAGTTCCACTCCCCTCCCATTACCGGGGAGGCACAGCTCCCGTGGTGACTCCTCATACGATCCGTAGCCTCTGCAGGGAAACCCCTGAAGGAAAGCAGCAGCAGAGCTATTGCCTATGGCGATGCTATGGAGAGAAGTGGTAGTGACAAGATGACATTGAGAGTCTGACACTGTAGATTACCTCAGAACCATATCAAAATGACTCGCAGTTATCAGATCTAGATGACAACGAGACTCCAGCATCACTGTCATCTATACTGAAAAAATAAATAAATGCTACATGCCACTAGCCACAGGAATGGATGGTGATTACAGATATACTGTAGCAATGCTGTCTATGGTAAGGATGGACCAGGAGCTTCAATGATTAACCTCAACTCAGACTTATACAATTTTGTCTTTTCTTTAAGAGAAAAAAATACGCATGAGTGCCATATTTAATCTAGTGATAATTCAGCTTACAGTCACAAAACAAAAGTGCTGATAATTGAACAATATGAATTAGATATCAATAAATAATGAATTAGTATTCACAATTCTGAACATGCAGAATGGCAAGGATGTATGCATCTGTCTCCGGGCTAGTAAATCGGGCACTGGATTGAAAACTTCCTGCATTCAAAATGCCCTCCCGTGAGTAGCGTCCAGCAATCCTATCCACCGGCATTGGGCACAAACCACGCTAACAGCCAGCAGATTCGGGCTAGCTGGAACAGCAGATGGGGCCCCTGCTAGGGACAGTGGGGTACCCCCAGATCAGTTCTCCGACAGAAACCAAGCAATCAGAGAAGTGACACTGGTGATCACAAGCGTACAGCAAGGTAAGAGGGGCTGCTGAAATTATTTGGAACAGTGAACAGCAATATCCTACAGGCAAAGAACAAACACGCCCATGTATGAACAGGAGAAAATAAATAACGTCCCCCCCCTTCTTTTTTCCCCCCAAAAAGGTATTGAATAATAAGTTTATTTTTTCATTCAAGCTAATTTTACCAAAACACCATTTGTAACTGCTGTCCAAAGCCCCCATTTTTTTTGGCCATAAAATTTCAGAAGAAAAAGCATTTAAGTTTTTATTTCAAAGGAAAACAAGCTGCTTCAGACTGACCACAGAGTCATTTACCTTTTACTGCCACACTTATTTTTCCCTTCCTTTTCCTTTTCATTAAAATCATACGTAGCAACTACAAGCTAATGAAACAATGATGAACATCTACTTCAATAACACTGAGAATTCTCAAATGTGCTTTGTTTGTTTTGGTTTTTTCTGCAAAATTAACATATTAGAGACTATTTACCACTGTACAAAATTCCTTTCTTTATTTATGAAAGCTACATCTTTACTATCACCATGTGAAATGAAAAGCCTCCTGTACTTGTTGCATACAATTAAGCTGCAACAAAAGCCAGCCCAAGCCATTTCACATTTCATAGGGCTGCAATTATTCTTTAACTGTTAGAATATGCTGTCCCCCAGGAGCTAATTACAGAAAAGCTCTCATCACACACAAGAAACACACAAACAAATCCTTCAAGCACAAAGCAAATGTTCAACATTAAAGAGATGCATTCAGGAAGTCACACCAATCAGTTTGGTTCAGCTAATTACTAATCTGATTTCTGGAGTAGTTGCGTTAGATAATTATGATGCCCATTCACAACTTGAAAGCCAGGACTTTGACTGATTATAATAAAGATCTAGGACTCGAAATAAAAGTAAGGGCAAAGTATGAAATATGCATCAGAACGGGGCTGATGGGATGTATTTGTTTATTGCCGGTGCTTCCTTCGGCACTTCGCTCTGGAGGACCCCATCCAGAGTTTGCTGAACCCAGCAGGAAGATTTCCATTGATTTCACTGACATTTGGACAGGGCCAAAATAACAAGGCACAGCTTTGCCTTGCAGATTATTTTCACAAAGTGCCCAGAAATAAGCTTTCCTTGCTTGTTTTCAGCCAGAACGTGAGCCCCGGTCCCAGCCGGGGCACGAAGGAGGCTGCCGTGGGGCAGAGCTCAGCCACCGCACTGCCCTTGGCCGGGCTCTCCCAGCCCAGCCCATCCTCCAAGAGTTTGGTAAGAACTCAACTCTTCAAAGACTCTATCCTAACCCTGCTTTAACCTACATTTAGCTTGAATTTGGCTTCTGCAGGATTTTTTTCTTCTGCCAGCAATTGTTTTGCTGGAGTTTGAGCTTTTCATGACCTGAGAATACAGGGTACAACAGTTCCTCTTGTTTCTGGCATGGCTGAAGCTTTTAGTCGGTACATTGTCATTTAGACCTGAGACTTGCAAAAATTTGCTTGCTGAAACGCTAATAATTATACTTTATAGGAAAACATTATTCTAATTAAGTGTCTGATGAAATAGATATACTGATCTCAGTTATCAGTCCAGCCCCCAGCGTCTGCTCCCTTTTAAAGGCTTTATAACAAACAAGGAAAAAAAAAAAAAAAAAAAGTCAAAAAAAGGTCATTGGAAGCCCATTGAGCCCAACGCATTGCAAGTGACAACACAAGTACAGCAGCAAAGAATTAACACTTTTCACTAGGTCACAGCCTGGCACATTTCGCACCATCTAGGGTAGTTTTTTCAAAGCCATTTTACGCACTACAGTAAATACAAAAAATGCAGAATTTGACCTATCTTTTTCAGCATTATCATGTGGAACACCTGGCTTTCTGATGAATGCACGGTGGCACTAAATAAGCAGGAAATTTAAACAAACGCTGAAATTTAAGCGGGTAGACCAGCTTCAGTAGTATGTACTTAGCAGTCCTTTGCCAAGTTGGGGCAACAGTAGTGATTAAAACCATGTTTTTTTTAAAAATTAAACAGTAGAACAATGAAGAAGCATCAGCTGCAACTTGGGGTTCACATAAACCCCAAGATAAAGAATATGAAAACAGATAAAGGCTAGGAAAACAAATATCAGAAGCAAGTTTTCCCATGAATCCTTGAGAGCCAACCGCGATAGTTTCCCATCGCTGGGTCAAAACTCCCACGGCAGGGCTCGGAGAGGGTTCTCCTGCGTAGCTCTCCATGCAGGGGGGCTTGTCACACCGCTTTTTACACCCACGCCTACAAAACCGCACTGGTTGCTAAAGATTTTTTGTTGTTTAAAACTCAAATAAAATACCACACACATTCAGACTGGCGCTCCTCCACCTCAGCATCTGAAACAAGGCGGAATTGCACTGCTGAATTGTTTGCACACTGTCACACTGGACACTTTTTTAAAGCATTAAGGCGAAAGGGATTCTTTGCTATTGTTAAACTAAGTGAATGAGAGTTGCAAATCTGTATTTCAAAGTCAATAGGCTACAATATTTACAGGGCTGCCATATGTGATAGCTTAAAATTCAAAACTGAACGAAAATTGTGTGGGGTGGAAACTAATGTTATGGAATCTGAACCAAGGCTACATTTATATTTCACTTTAATGCTCTAGCTGTTTAATCAAAATATGAATAAAAGGTCTAAAAGACCAACACGCAAAAATATCATAGTTCTGGAATTTAGCTTTAGCTTCCTATTGTCAACCAATTACTGTGTAATTTTTTCCCTGTGACTGAATAACTAACTGTTAGCAAATAATGAAAAGGCAATTACAGCAGAGCTTTGTTCATATTACCCTCTTCATTTTATTCAGGCTATAATTATTGTCAATGCTGGAGGCTTACTGTACCATGTAAGTGGCACCAGGGAAGAAAATGGAATGGGCTGGTGCATGGAAAATTGCAAATGTCACAGCTACCTTCATCATCACCGTTGGACTTCAGAGATTAAAAAAAAATAAGCAGCAAAAAGCTCTCCATGTGTGTTTTGCAAATGCTTTACCTCAAGCTGTTGCAATGGCTGATGAACTGGTAGAAGGGGAAAAATTCAAGTACCATGTTTGTTCTTTTTTTTTGTTCTTAACCTCCCCTGCCCCCCCAACATTTTTATTACTATTTAATTCCCAGGGGACACCTCTTTTTTGCTACAGTGTGCCTGGAAACAAACTCACGGAAATATTCTTTTAGCAGTGCTTCTCATTAACGATGTCCATGCTGTTCTATAACAGAGTGGCATATAAATGATGTATTTTATGGGGTTTGATCTTTACTTCTTTGCCACATAGAGATGCATCCCTAGAAAAAAAATGAAGACTGTGACCTGTATGTGCAGATTTAGTGTGCCATATTTAGGGCCTGACATCGACTATTTATAATACATTGTTTCCCTGGGCTTTTAGTATTTATCAGAAATGATGGATACAAATCAGAAAGGTGCTATTCCATTTGTACCTTTTTTAGAAATAAATAGTGTTCCTGTGTATCATTCACATTGTTTTTCTCTTTGCAATGTTGTTTGCAAGAGAGAAACACGGTAAAACTGTATTTTATGCCTTCATGTGCAGTGTTGCAATTGTTTTTAAAATATATAAATCATTATATAGCCAGTTAATTTTTTAAGTAAGGCTGATATACATTAAAAGACATCATATATTGATACTGACTTGTGTTAAAAAACTTGCTTCCAAACTGACTGGCAAATTTCGGTTTAAATTGCTTAATATAATGCATGAAAATTCTTCTGACCTAGGTTAGTAAAAGAAGAAATGCATCTTTATATTTTCATGAAATTAAGCTGCTTTGTACTTTCATGGTTCTTCCCGTTATATATATGCATATTCACCATTTTTCTTCAGTCTTTCAGTACTGGCTGCTTATCTTCTACCACTGGTGCTAAAATATATACTTGCCAAAACCACGATATTCATAACCTAACATTTATAATTGTTCCTTCTAGTCCTTGATACAGTATTTGGCTGTTCAGTATCCCACAGCACCTGAGCACATTCTCATGGAGAGAAAAGTGAGGTTTTGGAGGCTCTTTCACCCAAAGAAAACAAAGTGATTTCCAGCAGGAGCCTGTAATCGTGCCACGCATGGCAACGTACGGATGGAAAACGGAAGCATACAGGAAACGGCATCAAGTGGAACTACAAAAATAGAAAAATAGAAGGTGTCTCTCCTGGGCTCCTTTGCATCTCTAATCCACTTTCATGACGCCCTGCTCCTCCCAGGAGGTCCTGCTCACTTCATTCAATGCCTTTCTCCATGCTGTGGGAAGGAAACCCTTTGGAGGGATGCCTCCTCCCCTCCCCAGCATCCTTTGCCACAGGACGATTACCGCACTGTATCTCTGACGAGCACCACCCTCCTCCTTCAGCTGGTCCGACGCTCCATGACCAGGCATTGGGCTGGCTCTGGGGCTGCTGCCAGGGCAAGGCAGTGGGACTTTGGGCACTTCTTGCATTTATGGGCAAGATTGGCAATTAAGCCCAGAATATAATAAACTGCTGCCTTTTCTGCTCTCAATGGCTCAGAAACTGTACTAAGATAATATGCTTGTCACTTTCATAGCTAATGTCTGCATTTTTTAATGATTCATTTAATTTGTTAAGTCTTTCTTAACTTTGATATCGAACATTGTCACATCCTTGCCAAAATGTTCAAAAGGCACCATATTAGGAAAAATTAACCACTTATTTTTTTGGAGGGGAGAGGAAGAAGTCACAGAAAAATTAACCATAGTTAACTACTTAAAAAAAAAATAATTCTAATTAATATAATTGATGTAGTTTGGCTGTACTAGCATGAAAACCAAAAAAGCTGTTATTTATTGCAAGGACTCCTCTTCCTCCTGTGTGTTCAGTCGCCACCATCAATCATTTGCCACCATAGCAAACAGACAGCAGGGCGCCCTGCTTACTGGGCACATGGGCTAATCACCACTAACTCATTAAACTATGCTTCAAATTTAAAAAACAATCAGGAAAGACAGGGCAAAGGCTAAGGATGGGAAAGGGCGCAAGTTAATTATTAGGGAGTTATTGCAGAGGACTGTTCCTTTAGCCTTAGCCTCCCTAGGACCATCTCTGTAACCTCTCCAGGAATTACGAGTCCAGGCTTTCCCTCTTACTGAAAGCATCCCAGTGGGTGAAGAGACTATCTCCACAGCTCCCTGAGCAGAAACAGGTGCCTGCAAACTAGTGGAAGATATCGCTAATTGCGGTGGATAACAGCAAGAATCATGAAGAGAATTAAAAAGGTTAAACAGGTAAAGTAAGCCAGGAAAACTTCTGCTGATGTCCTGGATATGAAACACAAACACACAATGATACGCTGTAAAACGCGTCCTTTCACCACATCATATTACTTTTGCACTTTTTCTTGTGCAGAAAGACAATGGTCCTCTGGTAGTAAATCACTTGGGGATGTAAGAGACATACGGCAGTACTTTTTTTCCCCTAGGTTTAGCCAGCAAAGACTACAGAAACTACCTTTGCCCAAACTCTCTTCCAGGTCGGAGAATTACTATGAAATATCCGAGCCAGAAGAGTTCACAGAGCAGATGAAGGGACCAGGCATCCCACTTCATGCCATAAAATGTCTGAATTTTATCACTGTTTTTAGATGGAAAATAACTGGAAACAAACAGAATTGGGCATCCCAGGGAAAGAACGCATCGGCACATGACACCCATCCTAGGGTTCACCACCAAGAGAAAGAAAATACCTCAATGCATGCAACATTGCTATCGCTTAAGACTCTTCATAAAACTTTCACTATTTTGTGTTTCGCTTTAAACACCTGCTGCCAAAATGTAAGGATTACGGCCTTCTGCTGCATTTCCACCCTTCAGTTTCATAGAGAGCTAAAAAACGCGAGTGCCTTTACATATCCACTCAGGTTTCATTTTGTCATACGAGTTTGAGGTTAGTCTTACTATTTTAAGGTAACTTGATTCAGGAAAAGTTGAGATTAATACTACAGGTATATCATGCCTGTCTAACTTTATTACTTTAATTTAATTTCCCCGCAGTATTAGCTAAACTTCTAAGTGCGTTTATCCTGTTGACTGCAAACAGACCTGCACAGCAGCCACACGACCAACCACCTGGTCCATGAGCCCCCTCGGAAAGCGAAGCCTTGGAACCCCGCCGGCGCGCTGCTGAGTCCGAGGGAATAACCCCAGCCCTTCCCCAGCAAAAGGTTGATATGCCAAAAACCTTTCCCATAAAGTATTTTTTTAGAGCATGGATCAACATTATTCACAGAATATGCTCATGCTTGTCATAACTGGCCTTTTATTTAGAAACACTGAGAGCTTTCATGATCTGATTGTGGTGAGCAGCACTTACCAAGAAATATATCCCACATGCAACGTATTGCTCTATAGCAAATTTATTCAATCTGAAATGACACCAGTGCGGAGGCCCAAATTTTCAGCGAGCCCCTCATGATGCATTCGCAACAGCGAAGCTGCGTGTATTCGTGTGGGCAAACTAAACCCAAGCGGGAATTAGCTCCGGTCATTCTGCAGTCTCAGAAGTTTATGTGGTACGCATAAGAAAGGGGCTGCTACTTGATCTCCAACTACACAACTCCACTTGCAGTTATGTAGCTGGGTCGTCAACTAATACTCATAAAATGCCAGACACCTTAATGGAATAATAATAATTTAGCTATCCTATGGAAGTTAAATTCAATTCTTAGTTTAATTCCTCATCCATAGACAAATCAACAGCTTAAATAGTTTGTTTTTGTATTTTTAAGTAACAGTATAGCTGGGAAATGGGAATAAAATCAATTTCATACAGACGGCACAGTAAGGGCAGCTCCCTTTTTATACATTTTCTCTGGCAATGCTTCGGGACCTTTGTGGTCTGTGGTCATTTTTCAGTTCTCTGTGTCAACAGAAACAGACTTTTCAGTTCCAAAAGGAATGCATCACACATTAAATCCTTACCAAATTTAAGTCTACTTTGTCATTTTTTAGATCCTGAATAATATCATAAACTTTTGGGATTACAGAAATAATAATGACCAGAGCCCAGGCAATTTAAGCCTGCTGTGCTAATCACAGAGTAAAAAGCCTTTTATAATAACATCTATATACTAGAAAAATAAAGATCTTTCAAACCACCCAAAACCCTGCTCTTTCCATTCCCTGCAACAATGCAGAAGCCATTGCTGAGATAATGACGCACATCCTCCAAGCCATACAGTTCATATCCCAACACGTATGAAAAAATAATCTGATCACTTTTTCTTTTCATTAAAAAAATCACCATTTCTTAAAAACAGAAAAAAATCCCCTGATTTATTGAAAAATGTAGTATGATGTCAGTGT
This sequence comes from Larus michahellis, assembly GCF_964199755.1. NCBI lineage: Eukaryota > Metazoa > Chordata > Aves > Charadriiformes > Laridae > Larus > Larus michahellis. The sequence continues at coordinate 18,603,036 of NC_133899.1, forward strand.
GAATTAATGTTTCCCATAGGCATACTAATAAGCTCCATGACATAATAACTTGTTATACTACACCAGTGGGACCTTAAAATTATTCCAAAGATAACATAACACAACACTTGAAGCAGCAGGAAACTTCCAGCATGCTTTTAGATGTTTTACAGTGTTACTAATCTTTGAATTGCTTGGAAAAACTGAAAGGAAACAGAATATTTAAAATTGGAAGCACTGCAGTTAGAAAATGACTCCATTCCAAATTCCAAATGTGCACAGGAGATTAATGTCAATGTAAAAAACAAAAAAAATAGCAGCAGAAGGGGGGAAGTTATTAAATGCACTTTCTAGGTTGGACATGTGCCTTTTGGTAGTCCGGTGAAAATCTGTTTTTATTTGGCTGAGTTATGAGGGTTTAAAAGAACAGACTTGCACACATACCAATCTCTTATTAATGAGAAGTTGGCTTTATTTATTTATTTGCAAATGAAATTTAAGCTAATGATTGCCCAGCAACAACATCAGAACATGCTTGAGAAAAGAAGCAGAGATTGCTTTCTCTGTAGCACATAAGGATACCATCTAATGTCTAAAAGACCCTATGAAGTCAAACTAGACATTAGTACACTGCAAGCTAATAACTCTGTATGGTGGAGCAATGTGCTCTCCAGGGCTAAACACTCAAAGCAGACCAAAAAATAATAATTAGGTGGTGTGGTTCAGTTTGCTAAACTGTCATAATTTGTATTTTAATCTCAACATTCAAACCATTTATGCAACCAAGCTACTTGAGATGTAAGGCAGGAACCATAAATCCCTCAAAGAAAACCCACGGAGTCCTTGGGCAAAGATTTCTGTGTCCACCAAACAGCGCCAAAAAATTCTTCCTTTTAGGAGATGGAGAGGTGCACGGGAATGGCGCTGAGCAAAGGCATCAGGTTTGCCTTTTCCAGGGACGCTACCACACACCAAGCAGGTGGCGAGCGCTGCTCCAGCTGCCCGGTGAAGCTGGCATCCCCAGTTTCCCTGGGGCTCGGTCATCTCAAGTGAGTTCAAGCAGCGGGGATTTACGGAGGGGCAGATCCCAGCCCGGATGAAACACGGGCAGAGCCTTGTTAAATCTGTGTGAGCTGTGCTCTGTTCGCCTGGGTTGTGCAAAGTTCTGGCGTTACAGCTTGTGCGTCTTGGATAGAGACGCTGTTCCTTTCTTTCAGTTATCAAAATTACATTTCTGTATGTCTCACATCACCTTTGCTGCATTATCTCTTTGAACCAGCTTCCTTTCTGTTTGATTTAGTTTCGCCACCATTTCTTCTTGGCCTTGCTAAGTCACATGCTGTAATTCTCTGCTTGGCATTACTTTCTTTCATTTCTTAAAGGATAACGTATCCCTGACCATTGCTTCCAGCTAAACTGTACACTGTTCAACCAATGCTAGAAATTAATATTCCATACAAAAAATGTTAACCTTTGATCCAGACACATCTCTGGAGTAAGTGATCCCGTTGTGCCGCAACCCTTTGATCACTCGCACAAAAATTGGAACCATTTGCAAAAGTAAAGCTTGTGATTTGCACATAAACCAGACCTGATGGGATAGTTTACAGAAGGCTGCATTATCTGAACGTTTGACTGGGAATGCTTGCACAGTCCTAATGCGGCGGTGGGGCACAAAAACCATTCCCACGGAGGGTCAGAAACACGGAAACCCAAGTTTCTACTCAGAAACCCTGCAGAAGGAAGCACAATGGTGTGTCTAAAACAATAAGTCACCCCAAACTCAATGTGGCAAGGGATCTTGAGTTACTAGGTATCACGAGAGGGAGAAGCAATAGGAGCTATGAAAGCTACGTCAGCCATGAAAGATTCAGTTTTCTATTCATTCACTCAACTGTTTCAAGATCATGGGAATCTACAACAACCGTGTGAAACCATTTTCCACAGTGAACCTAGAACACCTGGTGAGCTCTTTGTAGTCTCTGCCAAGCAGCTATCTTTAAAAGGAAGGATAAACTGTAATCTGAAAGTGTCAGATACAGACCACTACTGTTACAATAGCAAGGGACAGTCAAGCAGAGAGAAGGGGTGTATTGGGAGGGATGCTTTGGGCTAGATAAAGAATAAGAGGGAAAGAAATGTAGAAAATGATATGGAAAAGGAAGTATTTTAAGAGTATGCAAAGGCCACCAAAGGATTGAACAAACACAGCAGCAGAGATGAACAGAAAGTGATACAAGAGTAATTTTGAAATTGCTAGTATTCCCACGACCAACGACAGAGAATGGAAAAACAAAAAAGAGAACTCAAGTACAAGATGGAAAGTTTTTTTGTTCTCCCATATATAAAATTATATAAAACTGATATACCATTAAAAAAACGTGAGAGCCCTGTACCTGGCACAACATAAAGACAGTACCTCAACCTGAACAACAACAACAGAAACTATACTGAAATCTGTTTCCTTTCCCTTTATCACATAAAATAGACGGGGTGGGGGGGAGGGGGGAGCGGGGGGGAAGCGGCACAAAACCTTTTTGAGGAATTTAGCATACTTGTTTCAGAAAAAAAAAAAAAACAAAAAAACCACACACACCACAAATTCTGTTTCCTTCACTGAAAAGCAAAATGTAGTCTGCTTAAAAGTTTCAGACAGAAAAGACAACTCCCCTTAGGATTCTGATGAATTTCTAATATCTGTCATGATAAACACGTTTAAGTATACAGAAGAGACTCACTTGAATACCAGCTTTTTGTCCATATGAAACACGGCTATTTAAGAGTCCCATCTTGGCAGAGACCCTGCATAGAAAAGCTCTACAGCCATTTTTTTTTATGTTGCCTGTGCTGCTCAGAGAGGTCTTTATCAACATCAACGTATATTAACATTAAAAATAATTTTCACGTGAAAGCAAAATCATCAAAACAGACTTTTGCCAGTTAACCTCCCAGAATGCACTTCTACACCTGGTTGCGTGCGTCCATCACTCTCTAAATTAAATCTGATCACAAACAGAACCTAGCAACAGGCACAGTTCAAAAATTCAGGAAGGAAAATGGGTGAAGTTAAAATGGTGGAGATTGTAAATGCTGTCATTTCGGTCATTTCAGCACAGCTTACAAACATTTATATAATAGGGTTGTTTGGTTTTTTTAAATGATTTTTGAGTTAAAAACACAATCAAAACTCACAATCGCGTTGACTTGTAGTCTAATTGAAAGGGTGTGGCTTGTCGGTCAGTCAGTGAGTAGACATGTTACTAAAAACTAATATGAGCTTTATCTAATTGGACTTTTGACATTGCCTTCAGCAGACCGTTCAGTGAGACCACCAGCAATACATTTCTATTGTTATGCACTGCCATAATTGCAGTCTTTTATTCTCATCAAAGCTTATTTTTTGCATGGCAAAATGACACGACTTGGATATTAGGAGGACCAAATAAAACGCAAGTGACAATTAAAATTTAAATATAAATTAATTACATGCCTGGCTATTGCTGATGAATGAGGAATTGCCATCTAATCATGAGAAAATCTGAAGTTATGGTCTGCGTTAAACATCAGATCTTTGTAATACAGGTGGCTTATCTCAAAATACTGTTTCTGTGGGCCCTTTCCTCTCATGTCCGACACAAGCATCAGCATTGTTTGATACAGAAGATGATAGGTAATCTCACAGGCTGCTTTAATTTCTCATCATTGATTTTCTGTAGGGTACACAGTAACTATCTTCAGGATTTAGATGACTTCCATTTGTAAATATTTCTAGATAAAAGAGTCATAAGCAATTATAGATCTAACCTCTCAGAAACAAACGCATCTTGCAGTCCAATGGAAAAAAACCTTCATTTTCATGATGTAAAGTTATGAGTAAGAGAATAAAGCATACTAGACAGTCCCTTCGTACATCCTGTCACATTTTTAGAGACTGATGCTATAGGGGTCTCATTCAAAACTCACCAATGCTGCCGCAGTTTTTCCTACACGTCAGCAGATTACAGAATTAAGTAAGACCTTATGATGCAAAACGTCTGAGGGAATCCTCACAGATGCAGCAATGACAGCCTTAAAAAAAAAAAGGGAATTTCTTATCTGAGATGAACTTCTGTAGTCTAGAGATGGGGACTCGGACCGGAGGAACCCACTTCTTTAGGACCACTGGCAATTGTAAAACCCTTATTTTCCCTGAACGTCCTCATCATTATCATACAAATATATGCTCCTCTCTCTCAATCTTCCATCTCAAATTCTCTTTACATTTCTCTTTCCTTCTTATTGCAGGCAAGATACCATGCAGTCCTTCTTTAAATGCCACAAGCAAAGTAGCAATTGCCATTGAAGCACCTTCCTCGTGTATCACAAGCACGTGTAAGTTAAAAGAAAAAAAGCAGAATACATCCAAAGGGCGTACACCAAGGGCATAAGCACTGCCTTAGAAAAGCAGTAGCCAGGAAAAGATGTTATGGCCATAACATCTTTAAGGATTTCTTACGTTTCAGTCACAGCAGTATGAAAATTTATATCCTTCCATACCAAGCTGTTGAAAGATGGGCAGGAATGTTACACACTGCCAGAAGGTAAGACAGATCCCAGATCCACGGCAGTGGATTAGCTTAAAGACATTGCTGAGGCTGGACTCTCAGGCATTTCAACTTATTCCATGCTCAAAACAACCTTAAAACAGCAGAAAGGTTAGACAATGATAAGGTGAGGCAAATGGAGTAAACCAAAGCCCTTCAAACCTCATCAGCAGCCCCCTTGTCTCTAACTGCTGGAGATGGTTGCGTCAGTGAGCATAAGCAGTTAATGGGGCTGATAAATTTTTAAGACAGAAACTGTCACAAATTATGTTTCTGCACGTTCTATTAGAACAAATCCACCCCTAATCTGAATCTATTCTACCTCAAGACACAAGCAAGTCCCTGGGAAACTGTGTCAAACAGAAAGAGAAACAATTTAAGAAATACTGGCAGCTGCAAGGAAATTTTAATCCTTAGACATCCATCTAACAAAAAATCCCCAAAAATAACTGCAGAAAATTTAAGAATTAACAGCAACAGGTGACAGTCTTCTCCATTACACTAACACATTTCCACAGCAGCAAAAGGAAGAACTAGAGAAGATCAAACAGAGGGGACATACTATGGATCAGCCAAACATCCATGCCATGGTTGCATGCAATTTCAAGACTGAACATAATGAAAATAAAGAGGATGAGCTTGAAATCCGGAAAAAAAAAAATCAAAGCAAACAACAAATAAATAAACAAAAAAACCCAAACACAAACCCACAGTCTCACAATCTTCAGGATTTCATGAAAAGGGAAAAAAATAATAACGAATGTGTATATTTAACTAAGAGGTCAACAATTTGAAAACTAAAGTCTTGATTACATCGCAGAGGTGAGATGAGAGATTTACCAAGGTTTCATTCTGCATTTTGACTAAAAATGCCCATGTTGCAAATACTTGAAATCTAAATGTCATATTAATCTCTATTATCAAGACTCCATCTTGGAATAGTTTAAGGTGCAAACTTTAAAAACCATGTTCTCCTGTGCTGAATGTAAGAGATCTCCTTCACTGATAGATGGGAAATCTGGCCCAGCTTTCTTCATCACCCTCAGAGATAAATTTTACCCCAGATCCCTCGCTAACACGAAATCACCACACTGACAAATCAGAAACCACTCAGCAGAGCTGGTTAAGAAAAAACTTTTAATTATTCAACCCTCAACATACACAGAGCTTGCTTTAGGACAGGCTTGCCCAAATTCTGTACTCATTAATGGGATATAATTTTTCTAGCAAAACAGCAAGCAGTAGAAGTCTAACAGATAATGTTGATCATGTCCCCATCCTCATTCTAGATTTAAAAAAAAAAAAAAAAAAAAAGAAAAAAAAGACAGACATACCTGTAGACTAAATTAAAGAACTCTGTAAGCAGAAGAATGACCGTGCCTTAGTGACCATATACAAGAAAAAGTTTCTTGAGTCATTCTGGGCCAGTGTCTGACCTGAAACTAATAAAAAAGCAGAGCTTGAACCACAGCTCGTGAATATCCATCTCCCAAGCACAGAGGCTATAAGGAAACCCCAGTTTCACACCTCAAGCTCAGCGCAAGCGTAGTCGGGGCAGTCGTGAGAACTGCCTGGATCGTCACTGCTGCACACAGCAATTAGCATCCGCCGTTGTGCAGAACAGTGCACAGGCGGCTCACTTTTCCCAAGCATTTGAGCTAAAAGTCAATCTCCTGCATATGAAAATAAATATATAAACACTGACTACTAGCGCCAAATTATTCAAGAATAGCTTGGATGCGTGGGCCAAGTCTCCAGCTCAAGCAAGTCCTCATATTTCCTATGGGTAATGGACAGACATTAGCATAGATTATCCAAGGGCCTGGCATAATTTATCTGACTTATTATACTTAACAACCTTAGCTCTGTGACTATTTTGATGTTTGTCTTCTGAAGGTATCAACCCTAAAATCACCTGTTCTGACCATATGCTGGAAAACACTCAATACTGAAGCTGAGGTGACTGAGAGAAGGTGAGCAGTGGAAGGGATGTCACTGAAAGAAGAGTGCAGCACTGAAGTGAACAGCAGGAAATCCTTCTTAAAGCAGTTCCCTCAGCAGGCTCCACCAGTATCCTACAATTCCGCTCTGTCTCACCGGGAGATGACGACACATGCTTTTTCACACACAAAAAGAAATGCAACGTGTTTGTCTTTTTTTTTTCTTTTTTGCCCCCAAAAATGTCACCAGCAACACACAATGGCTTTAGTATTCTCAGGAACTTGTATGCGTGTACTCTGTGGACACAAACACATTAGTGCTTTAGCTCCAATCACGAGTGTGCTTTAGAACCTACCCCCCAAACCGTATGCTGGATCACATCACAGAGCTGTAGTGGAATGCACGAACTATATCTCTTGTGGATGAAACTAAACTGGAAAATGCTTTACAGGACCCACACCTAAGGCACTCCATCCCAACAGGCATTCACAGTCCATGGGACAAGTAAGAACCCACCAAAACATGTACAGCATGGACTTGGCATCCACAGTTCCCACTATGGCACTACCTAATTCATGCTACTTGCAAATACATACATAACCCCAGGGAAAGATATATCTAAGTAGATGCTAAGTTATAGTTCAACACATTGTGAGGCACCTTTTGCAAAACAAAACAAAACAAAAAACTACCACAGAAAGAACAAAGTGTGTAAATTGGCTTCTGTACATCTAAGAACCATGCCTTCCCTACGAAGAAATTGATGTTAGTATTTGAAGCCTATGGTGTATAATTAAAAATGTCTAATTCACCCAAGACAAGATTGTCTCAGTGAAAGCTTGTCACCTTCTATATGGGAAAGATATGCATTATGTATTTTCTGCACCGATTTATCTTTGTTATGCAATGTTATGCAATGGGGAATGTTTTAGCAATATATGGGAAACATGAATTCAGTTTCTGTGATTTAGAGTTGCTACAATTAGCAGAAGTTAATTTTTGACAGCAATTTCACAAAATACAAGGAGAATTTGAGGATAAGCTTCCTTGACACAACAGAAACAAAGGGTGTTTCTTATGCTCATCTGTCAGGAGGAAAAATCTACCACCATTCCTTGCTAAATTGTGTAGGTGAAGAATCTGCATTTTGAGAATTCAACTTTGAAGGAGCAAGCAGCTTGTTAAAAATTACAGTAGTAAAACATGAATTTATAAACAGATTCTAGTTCAAAATCGGTACTGAAGAAGACACAAAGAGTTCATTGGATACATAAGCACTTTCATACTGTTATTGTTCACAACAATGAATGAAATGTGAAAAAGGGATCTGTATGGAAATGGACACAATACATATGTGAAACAGCACCAGTTTGAGAAACTGGTTTCACGGTGCATTTTTAGCTATGTCTTTCATTTAATGGAGCAGGCATTAATCCAGTGCACTAAGTTGCAGAATATTGTTCTAGTTAGATGGCTACAGAGGCCCAAAAGTGATGTGAGATAAGATAATCATGTGTCTTTCCTTAAGGCACATAAAGGTCACAAAATAACATTTAATTACCCACTCTTCTAACATTTATAAGGGAGTAAATCAGAACTACTCCAGAGTGAATATCTAGGAATCAACAACAAATCAAAACATAAATGGCAATTATTTCATGTATCTGAACAAAACCCAAAATATCTTTTACCAGAGGAAATCAATTCCCCTTCCACATACTCCAATTGGCCTTGGTATTTTGCAAAAATACTACTGCAACCAGTTTGCTGCATTTTTTTAAACACAAATATTATTTTTTTTTAAAACAGCTTTCACTAACTAAGCAACTTTCTTCCACTGTTTACTGATTCTCATGTAAAACTTAAGTTAAATTGGGGCTGAGCATTCATTTCAACTGTATGCTTTATGAAGCGAGAAAAAAAAAATGCAGTGTTTGAGATTAAACCAAGCCAATGGTGTCCATTTCTCTGTCACCCCAAAAAACAGTGTTCAGTAATATATGATGTAGCTTTCTATGCTGGCAACTATTCTATATAGTTGTTGCATGCAATAAAAAGCACGTACTCCTGCCGTGGGTCCCTTTTTAGGTTGGGGTGAACCAAACAACACATGCTCTGTCATACCACTATCATAAGCAAGGAGCAAAGTAGATGCCAACACGTAACACCTTTAATCATCAACACCAATAGTGGGACTGGATCCATAGCCTCAGCAGGTCATAGATCGGCAACTTATCTGGTCTCTCTCCTTATTCTGTAACAAAGACTGAGCTGTGATACCTAATCATCAATTCTAATGAAGGTGTCGTAGCCTCAACCCCATCTCCTATATGCCTTCATACGTTAAAAAAAAAAAAAAACAAAACACCTTACGAGATTACTTAGTTATTTTTGTCTGTTAGGGCTCCTCTTCTCTTTCTTCAACCTCCACCTGCATGTTTCCAAGTGCTCCGTCTCCCTGTTGACTAACCACATTAATATTCCTAAAAGATACGAGTAACATTTGGTACCAGCATGTTTCAATTCTACCTGAATTACGCTTCAAAGGCCTGCTGAGAGATACAAAGTCCAACAATTTAGAGTCAATACCTATTCGCAGACTGTTTTGCAGCTCTATTGCTAGAAGAAATAATATCGAAGTGAGAAGGTACCTGCAATGTGAACTTCAGGCAGGAAATGGTTGTGATAAAACACAGTTTCAAGTGTGGCTGTCAATTCTTGTACGTTAACATCAAAACACTGAGGTTGCCCAAATAAGACCAAAAAAAAAAGCATTCTCTGATTCCAGAAAGCTGTAAATTGGCAGCCATTACCTTCGTTCTTCTTAAACCGTGAAGAGTCTTGTATGTTTATTTAGTGGTGAGCATTTAAAGCAACAGATACCAAAGATGTCTTTTCCCCATGTTATACAGTGTATCCAGGAAAGCACCTGAGGGAGAAGGGAGTTACTGAATCAGTATAGGCTAGGCAACAAAACATTTTGGAGAAAACTGCAACGCGGGAGCTAGTTTCCCTTCTTTTGGCATATCCAGAGAGTTTAAATGTTCTCTATTCTGAAACCACCATCTCCCTGTTACCATTTCCTCACTAATTCTGATCGCAGCTTCAAGCACGCAGCCCACATCAAAATCAAGAAGAGCTGAGTATTCTTATCTACAGGCAAACCAGACTGCCCAGAAAATAGCCATAAGAGAGCAGCGATCACTGAGTGATGACAGCTTAATTCACAGCTAAGGTGCTATTAAAACAGCTTCCAGTGTTTCCAAAGATGTTCCAAAAATCATCTCTCATAACCCCCACCATGATACCTGGTTGTGACAGTAAGAGAATGACCATATAATCCCTGTACTCTTCCTTTAAACATAGAGGATTAGCAGATCATGTATTTCTGTAAATCTTCATTGTACCAGACAGTCAGAAGTCACGATAAGAGAGAACCATGCTCGCTGTTATGACTAGTAAGGCAGAGCTTGTCACTTCTCTTGGGGTCACCAGAGCTGCATTAAGCCTATCTACCTTCCTTTACAAAGATACATAGGTTACATTTTAAAATGTAAATGACCACTACAAACTGTGTAAAATTGCCTGAAGTTGTACCCAGGGTACATTTATTATCACAATAATACTGCTATTCAGGTATTGTTGTAACTAAAGCAAGACCCGTCTTTCATAACAACGTAGGGATGAGCTTAGATTACAGGACCAGGCAGTAAACCCAGCTGACTAAACGGACTACAGATCTCCTGAAAGAAGGTACACTGAACTTTTGAATAATTTGTTATTTCACCATATAGTTCTGCCTGAGAGGTAGAAAGCTTAACCAGAGACAAATAACAAAGAAATCTCTAAGCTAATGTCCGGGCATCCCTGATGTCCAGGACAATGAATGTCCATGTCTGTAAAAGTTCTGGGGTACCAAGCGTAGGTACACCTCTGGACAGAAGTATCACACAGCTACATTTAATTCTCTACAGTTTATAGGCGCCTCTAACAAGTGGCTTGAGAACAGCTAGAAGCATCAAGGGAACTTGTACCTGTAAAACAGGAACATTTTCTGTGAATTGAGAAAACACATTCAGATGTCGCTACAAGCCTCCGGGAGACAGGCCCCCAAGCAAATTAATCCTGACTCCCCAGGGACTTCAGCTGAACCTTGCCGAGGCAGAGTCAAGCAGAGACCATGTCATCAAAAACATCTGCACAAACCCCAGTGAGTGACATCTGCTGCTGGAGACGGACAGGGCTCAGAAGAGCGCTGCGACTTCCTCCCTCCCCTCTCACACCAGCCCTGTCGACCAAAGGATTGTTTTGCAGACCCTGGGGTTAAACTGGGAAACTCTCCTCAGAACTGTTGAATGAGGAGCTGGACGCCACTGTTAGCTCCCTGGAGCACCGAGAGCTGCTGTTTAATCTTCTAACACGCTCCAGGCAAGGTCATTTTTAATCCTGAGAACAAGATATCACACAACTGATTGGCAAAACCTTTCTAGAACTGCATCAATTCAAAAAGAATTTTCCAACACTTAGCCATAGTTAAAAGAATAGTAGCTATAAGTGATTCGGAGAGATTAAAAGGATAAATCACTGAGGATGTTGGGGAAGATAAAGCCAGTAAAGTGAATAAATGTTCTGGGTGTGGAAGGAGACAGGCTGGTTTATCAGCCAACAGCATGGAGTCTCAAACCTAAAGCTATTAGGATTAACGTTGCTCTGTCCTTTAAAAACCCTCTAATGTATTCGGTAAAACGAAAGAGGAAGAATGTGCCTGAAGTGAGGGAATGTCATGGCAGCCCCTGTTTCAGAGCCCTGGAAATGTTGGAAACCAAATCCTTCAATTTGGCAGCACAAAAGTCAAGAGACAGCGTGACTGTAGATGGTCTGGGGAAACACTCTTCACACCGTTGTGCTTTTAAAGATGACTCTAGTCTGAGTAGTCAGCTGTTTGGGTATAGAAGTATTTTAATTTTGTCTCCAGAGATTAGTTATGGCATTATCACCAAAATCAGTAGAAAATTTTGTAGACAAGACTGTTGAAAGGGCTACATAAGCAAATATAGTTGTCTGATATTTAATTTATTGTTTTTAATTTTTTAGGACATGCACTTATAAAACGTTAAAATTCCAAATTGGTGTTATGCTTCAAATCTGTTGATAAAAGGAAACCCCTAGCTTTCTGTCTTGAATACAGGGAAGAAATTCCAGCATATACCCCTTTGTGGAAAATAACTACATTTGTAGGAGATGGAGAGCCAAAACTGGTAACTTCCCTTTGGTCCTGGAAAAAAAAATTCTTTAAAATATGATCATTTTGAACTTCCATATATCTGGAAATTCACTAATCACTTCTGTGTGTGAGTAGCTCAGCATGAAAAAAAAAAACAAAAACGCTATTACTGCCTTCCATAGCTTTAGCAAGACAGGTATCAGCACGGCATGGTCATATATCCCTCTGTGGATTTATACGTAAATATGCAAACATCTTCTTGGAGGTCTCTTATTTTCTAAGGAACCCTTTTGGCTATTTGCTATTAAAGCTGTATCCGTACATATAATATTAGGCTGCCCTTTGGTCTTCATAGAGAAAAGAGGCTGTCATAAAGCTATCTTCCTTTTTCCAGGCTCACACAAAGCAGCAATGCTTTCAGGGGTAACAATATTCTTTTTAAAGTGACTTCTACAGATGGTAGCTACTTTTTTCACAAGTAGCTTATACAGTGCTTAAAATGGGCTCTTTATGTAGAAAGATGGAGTGCAGTAAAAATACCATTCCTAATTTGAAAATTTAAGAGACACTGGATGAGCCAGTTACACATTTTGGGGTTTCACTGCCAGAGAAAAGCACTCCTGGACCACTAAGAATGATTTGGAAGACTAGTCATTATTTTCTTCTTTTTTTTTTTTTTTCTCCTTCTCCTGTTAGACCTAGTGGAGCTCCATCTTGGCATGTACAATTCCCCCCTGGGTAAGCAGAGAAAGAAGCAATTAAGTACAAAATGCTAACAAGACATCTGAGTGAGTCAACTGTGTTTCTAAAGTATCTGTGGGTTTTTGTACACCTATAAAAATCATTTCTAGGTCAGGGAAAAATAAAAGTTAGGGTAAACCTAGAAAAAAGTGTCCTATTAGGATATTTATATAAACTGTCATTCTTGTGTTTTCCCCAAACCTCATGTGCTCTAAGCAATCAATCAACAGCCTCCACAATCAGACTTTGAATCCTGATGGAGTAGGAAGATGTCATCCAGGGAGGAAAACATGTGGAAAATCTGTTAGCCATGTGTGTCATTACTGATGTCAACATTTAAGTAAATATGCAAGAACTACCTAAGATTCCTACAGACCTACTGCAACAGAAATAACACAGAAAGCTTTGCCCGATTAAATGGTGCTACATTTATCTCAGTCTTTTCTACAGTTACTGGGTTTTACAGACACGTAACACAAGTACATTTTCTAGCACAAGAAGCGATTTGCAAACTGCTGCAGCACATAACTCAGGAGCAATTAATTAAATTAATGAAAAATTTCATCTTTGATTACTGCCACAAAGACCTGAAAATAAAACATTTCTTCTTCATAGAATACCAGGTTGGAAGGGACATCAAGGATCATCTGCTCCAACCTTTCAGTTCTTAATCAATTCTTAATATTTCTGAATGTCAGCCATTATTAATTCCAAGTGGCAAAAGCAGCATTGAAGTTCTAGAGATTCCCAACACAGTCTCTCAAAGTGAGAGTTACAAACTGCAGATAACATCAGCAGTGATTTTGCATTCAGATCACAGAGAGATTACAATAATTTTACAAGGAGAGGGAGGAATCAGCCACTTCTCATCAAAATATTACACCAATATTGAGGAAGGCATACTCCAGTTAGAATTAGGATTAAATTTTCAAAAATTCCACTCATTTATAGCCATGTACGTACAAGACAGCAGCGAATGATAGAGGATACACATTAAAAATGAGAGATTAGAAAATCACAAAATTTGGATTAAACAAGAACGATGTCCAAAGCTTGGAAACAAGGCGCCCTACACAAAAGCTTATTACAGGCTGCGTACATCTCTGTTACGGTAAAACCCAAATGCACTGTCACTAAGTTTTTTAAAAATCAAACACAGAGTCCTGAGCAACCTCAAATTCTAAGCCCCTAAATCTCAGTAATAGTTTTTAAGGAGAGTTCAAAAGCAAAACAGAAAAGTCAAAGTCCAAAGGTATCACAATGGCAGATCAAAGTGTGAAAAGGGATTAATGGCATCTTCGGCAAATGAAGTTTAAAATTCTAGTGTATTAGAGAAGGTCTTTTTTGAAATGGTAATAGGCTATACCTGAGCTGAAAAGACAATTAAGATAGTGTTAATTTTTTTTTATGGTATCTGGCAGTAATATTTTTATCCTGTTAATTATACAGTAGACAGCAAATGTATATAATATGATAGCTCCATGCTGAGATGACATGCCTGCTGCCTAGTTAAGTGGCTACATTTATCCTATAATTAGCTTGCAGGAATGTGATTTGCATTGCATACCTAAGAGTATATATAATGTCAACTATGCCACAAAAGCCTAAAATGGAAACTGACACTCTCTTAGCTTTGACCTCTGGATATAACAAGGTGATGCCTCTCGTGACCTCCTGCTCTTTGTATTCAACCACACACAAGAAATGCATTGAAGTAATGCTAAGTGTATGACAAATTCAAAATGTACGGAAATTTAAAGTCAGGGCAGAAAACCAGGGCTGATGTTTCATCCTGAACTCACCCCTTTCCAGAGAAGGAGGATAATGACGGTTAAAAGGCAGCATCTGTGATTTACTGGCGTTAACTTTGAATATGTTTGCTCTTGTAGGTAGAGGACAGCTTTTCAGACTTATAGGAGCATTTCCTGTACGTATATTTACCTGTCATAGGAAATAAGTAGCTTTTCTACATAACTACATATCTAAAAGCTTGTTATTAAAGCTATGTTAATGCCTCCTGTATTTTCTGAAAATTCTGTATGGGGGTAGGGTGTAGGTGACTTCACTGCTACAGATACTGCGCATCTGGAAGGAAACCTTGACCTGCTGGTTGAAGACACCTTTGTCAGGAATTGCATTTCTGCTAATGTCAGTAAGGGACAGATTCCGTTACCCTCATTTCAAGCAAGCTATGACCCTATTCTGACTTATCCCACCGATTTCAAACTATCTGTCCCCACATCACAACTTTTTGCTTCTGGTCCAATAGAATATAGCACCACATTTTTTTTGAGAAGGAAAGGAAAAACCAAGCAGCCACAACTCTGAGGCTTCACTGGGTGGCTTAAAGCCTTACCCAGACTTGGTACACCATGAAGCTTTGGAGTCCTGCAGTATCGTTAGAGGCTTCAGGCTCTTGGAAGCCTATTCCTAGCCACTCTTAGCCTTTCCCACTGCTGGGGGAATCTAGGGAAGCAATAAAATAGGTTGGCAACCTCACCAGCTGGACTCCAGCCTAACACGAGCCATAGAGGGAGAGTACCTGGGAGATCCTGCCCTTGCAACATGGCCAGAAATGGGATTCTTCACAGGCAGAAAAGAATGACCAAACCAGAAATAACAAAGCCAGGTGATAGACACCACCTGAGAGGAGCATACAGGGGAAGGAGGGAGGAACCAGGGCATGCTCAGGGATTGTGGGACTGGCCGAGGAAGAAGAAAGCTGGATGAAAACAAAAAGTCAGGGCAGGGTGAGAAACACAGTGACAAGGGAAAGGCAGAAGGGACCTGACAGAACTCTGACCCAGCCACCCCCCTGGGCAAAAGCCTTCTCTGTGAAGCGCCACAGACGGTGCTCCTACTTGGGAGCCCAAGTTTCTGAGACAACACTGTAAGGGCTGATAGTAATAACTACATAATATTAATACATGCAAGAAGATTTTGACTTATATCTGTACAAATAGTTATTTTTGATGCCAGCAAATCCATAATTGGAATTTTTCTTTACTTTTCCACCTAAACAGTGGTAGCACCTACATCTTAACACAGGGATTTAGGTGCTTTTTGATGCTAAGTCACTTAGGGATTCCTCACACCAAGATTTCAGCCTTTTCACCACTTCCAAGCTGTGCTCGCTGCATTTCAACCAGGTTGCCTGACGGTCTTGATGCCATGTGAAAATTTACAAGGCATTCTCCATTAAACATCTCGCCTTTCGTTGTCATTTGCTTTCTCGCCTGCACAAATATTCCAATGTTATGTGTCTTTAATAGCTTGGCAACTCCTCAAAATTCCTTTATTTAACTGCATCTCGGGAATCTTTGTTTCATGAAACCGCTTATCCTGGTGCAGTAGGTGTTCTCCAATCAAGTGTAGGTTACTGTAGCTCCCAGGACTTGGTCTCTTACAAAACTCAGGGCAGCTCTTACACTCTTCCTTAAAATTTTGCCTTTTGAAATAAGCCTATTATTCTGTCTCTTTCTTTTTGTCCATGATTAAATGATCCTCTAAACTTCTCTATTTAAAGTACATAACATGCTCTCAAGTATGTGTTACTACATCTGTTTGCCTTATTGAACAGCTGAAAAGCATTTAAACTATTATTCACTTTTTTATTACTATTCAGTACATTTCTGTGTATGTTCTGGCCAATATTTTTTTTTTTAAATAATAATAATGTTGATTGTTACAACACCACCTGGTGTTGCTGGCAGCTGTGTTCTTAGGACAAATCTGGAGATATCTAGGGTTTCATTTAAAGCCCCAGTTCCTGGGGGCATAAGATTAGGTAAGATTCCCCCCCCTCCCCCAAGTTTATTTTTTGGGGGGGATGGAGGCGTTTGTTAAAAATAATAAAATAATAACAATTAAAAAAGCTTATTCTTGTGAGGAAAAGCTCATAGATGTGACCCCAGTGTATCCCCAAACTATCAGAAAGAATCAGGCAAATAAAGAGACGTCAGTGTTTTACTGTTTTTCATTTCAGACTTGGCCAATCACTTCAGTGCATCCGTAGACATGGAACATTTCCGCAAAATACACACACATGGTTAGACATGCGGACACACAGGCTTCACACACATTCTGATGGACTATAAAACCAGTAATTTAGTAATTGTCACCAAAAGAATGGTTATAATACAAGTCTTCCTCGCACCTTCTCTGTCACCCCAGCAGCTCCTTTGAACCATCAGTGCTTTCCAAGAGTAAAGAAAAACTAAGATGCTGCTGTGAACATTCCTACTGACGCTTTACCCGCTTCAGCAACCGATCCCAGAAAATATGTGGAACCATTGCGTACACATTACGTTTTTGCTGACAGGCAACTACATAAGAAGTGACACCCTTGAAGAGTGCCTCAGGATCCAGAAAAATCAATGATGTACACAACGCTACAACTCCCAACCCACCCAACAGCACCAGGCATTGACCTGCAGCCCCAGTTCAGCATGAGGCATGTAACGGGCAGCCAGTTTGCACTGACTTCACTATATTCGATGCAAATTGCATACAGAAGAACCGGTGGTCTTTCATATACTCTTAGGACTTTGTTCTATTAAAATGCAACTCTATTTTTCAACATCCGTAGCTTTCTAAGATTCTAATTTGCTCCTTCAGACAACTCTTCAGTTAACCTGATAGGAAAAGCTTTTCCAAAAATCCCATAACATTGTTATCTAAGAATCAAACAGCAGCATGCTGGAGGAGTTGTTTAAACAATAGAACAAACATCTTGTCTTGATGAAGCACCTCATTTTACATGTTGAAACACAAGCAGCTTGATTAACCTTAGCGGGCACCGAAGAACGTAGCACAATTTCTACCCTACGGGAAGGCATTTGTGCTGGGTGGTAGAAACATTCACCCTGAAGACAAAAGGATAGTTTTCAACAACATTGTCATTTTTCTCTGGACCTGCAATAAAAGTCTATGAGCCTTCAGTTCTGAATTTGGTTTTCAGGTTGCTGAAGTCAGTCTACCAGGAAGAAAAAAACCCCAGACAAAACAGCAAACCAAATCCAAGTTTGGCATGTTTATCCAACTACACAAGCCTTGATCTGGCTTGTTGCACAGTGGCATGTGTTCTCATACCTACAGGCAGCCCATCTCCTCAGTGGGGTTCTGCTGGCAATATCCGGACCTTCAAACAAAAGGAACAGTCCCCAAGTTTCATGAACTTCTCAGTTTCCCACCAACCACGTCACTGCCCAGCCACTGTCCTAGGCCAGCTACAAGTTTCCTCTTGGCTTTACTTGATAAGCTCCTCAGTCCTCTGCTCTCCTAAAGTCACCATTTGGTCATTAAAATGGTTTATAAAGAGTAACTTTTCTGCGAAGCCTGTCTTGGCACTTACAAAGGACGTCGCATGCCAGTGCCAAGGTGAGTGACCTACAAGTACAGTACCAATGGGGATGCCATGGGTAAACATCCATAAGACACTTCCCCAGCCTGCCCATGCTAGCTGCCTGTTTTCACAAGGGTCGCTTTGTGTTCAATGATGGGGAGAACACAACATCCAAAATTCAGTGAAGAGATGTACATGAAAGCATCATTCCGAGTACCTAGTTTATACTTGTATCAATATTTAACTGGAAATCAGTCTCACTTGACAGCGGGTGAAATATACTTTGTGCAGTATGATACTGCCCCCAGGAAGTCTGAAAAATAAGTGCCATGTAACTCAACTAACACATTTCAGATACAATGTGTGCACACACTGCATGGGTTAAGAGAGAGGAAGAGGTTACGGGAAGCCAGTCTCAGTTCCTACAGCACCTGAAAAAATGTTGGTTTTTGAAGACAACCCCAAGGGGAAAAGCTTGTGGGAAATCTTCTAAATGGTGTGAAAGAAACACAGCTTTAAGATCTGCTAGTTTAAACAAACATTTTTGTTTTGTCTTTAACTGGAGCTAATGAAGTGCCCCACTTAGTCTGAATCGCTAAAGGGTTATAACAACTAATACCAACATAGCCTTAGGTCAAGAAGCGTGAGCTCAGCAACTACCTTTTAGTATTCAAGAGCTGCTGGAAAACAAGCAGGGAAATCCGTTGAAGCTGAAGAAATAGATCTTCCTTCAGCCCCGCTTTGAATTGGGCCGTGTTTGCTGAAGAAACAGGAGACAGTGGGAGCTACAGTTTATCACAGCAAACGCTCCCGTCATTTGTGCAGCTGATGCTGAGATACGTAAACAATCCTCGAGATTATAACTACGTGTGTTGACATAGATATGCTTATATATCTATACTATGCATATTATATGTATATTTCACCAGTATTAAGCAAGCTAACAATTTTCTAAATGACTGGCCTTTTTCCATGAGATGACCTGGATACTATCCTAGGGAAGCAAAGCAACTGAAAAGAACATCTATAGAAGAAAATGCTGAATACAAAAATAACAAGCAGTTCACATTTTAAAGATGTTAATTTGTTATTTCAATGTGAAGCTGAAGAATAGCACTGAACTTGCTTTTGTATCAAAGGTCAGATGCAGTTTGCCTTCCTTACATGAGAAATATTGTTGAGAAAGAAGAACAGTTCTATTTCTTTCTCCCAGAGAACGTTTACAGTGGCTATCTCGAGCTGATGAAGGATACTGCAAGACCAGCTTTGGTTTTTCGTAACCTAACACAAGGGCTCACCCATTATAGACGCAATTAACATATTAAGTATCCATTTAACATTTTGTATGTGCATACACTTTCAAATCAAAGCCTGATATAAAAGGCTGCTTTTAGAGCTTGCCGTGCACGAAATCATTGGTGATCACTTGCTCGATCTGAAGGTACTGTGTAACCAGGGATCCTAAGGCAGTGTTCCCACTGATCCAAGTTGCACATTGCTCATTAGCACAATTAGCGTTACCAGAACAGTCCCAGCAAGCTGGCTAGAGGTTTCCTCAGCCCTCCAGTGTTTTGAAATGTTCTCCCTTGTTGCGTTTTGTAATGTGGAGCAAGAAGTGAGGACTCCCAGGCTTTGCTTACAATTGATTTAACCACACTTTAATAAACACCATTTCATTAGCTCAACTGAAACAAAAGTTATATTTGCTTTACAAAGTCATATGATTACCCAAAGCAGACAAAAAGCAGGTAGGAGAGTTCATTTCTAACACCAGGACTGCTAAAGTCAGCGTAACACTTTGAGAACTGCAATATGGTGATGGAGAACTAGCAAACAACCGCACGGTCTTCCCTAGATGGGTACCGCACATGTGTGTAGTTGAGCAACCTTCGTATAGATTGGTGGCTGCTGCAAATAATTCCCAAGCTTTTACTTTTCCATTATTTAAGAGGAGCGCTTTCCTTCAGCTGGCTACCTGGCATCAATAAATACAACCCCATCAGCCAGCAATTCCTGCTGCCTCCTGAGCACCTTGGCCATAATCTCATGGGAAAAGCAGGCAGTTAAATTTTTTTTCAAAATTTGTCTCAAAACCACCAGCCTATTTTATATTTCTTTTTCACATAAGAAAAAAAATAAATTACATTATAATATACTCATTGTGCATGTGGACAAGCTCAGCAAAACTACACGCCCAGTTGATAAGGCAGAGCTAGGGCACCCTCAGGCAAATGTTTTGATTATGGCATGTGGCACGCACAAGGGTGTGCGGGTAGCGGGTATTACCGCACGGAGAAGGCGCTGACAGAACGAAGCACTGCAAAAGCCTAGTTCTGGGCTGGCTGTGTTTGTGTCTGCGAAGTGGAGAAACGCCTAAATACAGCGTTTTTAGACTTCACCAATAGGCAGCACATAAAACACTAGAAATTCCTTTGATCTTGGCAAAATTAGGAGATAGGACTGTATTTGGGTCAACCGCCCCTTCCTTTTGCACCCTTGTAGAAGAAAAAAAAAAATCTGAAGGAAAAGCAGCACAACAAAGCCAGCATTGCTCCTTTGAATAGAGACAATAGAGGCAAGCATCTCTAAAATAAAGATATTGTGATTAGGTTATACATGCCTTTTTTTAAAAACCTGCATTCATTTTGATTTATATTTAAATAAAAATGATTAAATTTTATCTTCTAAGATGGAAATGTTGTGATAAATACTGGCCCATGGCCAAACTAATCTCTAAAGCCTACAGCTTACAGCCCCTGTTGTCTTGTATGGATATTTGAATGGCAATGGGTTTTATCAGTATTTCTAAAGGCACTCATTTAATTATGTGGTTGTAAGAATTTTCAAAACCCCAAAGAATTAACACTACCAATACATATTCATATTTCTCAAATTAATTCAACCTGAACATTTGAAAATATTAATTTAAAAAAACACACTCATTTATTTTTATTTCTGTAAACACTCAGAGCTCTTTTCTGGTCTTATTTATGCACTCATTTTACTTTTGTATAATTATGAAAGAACGATGTAGTGAGCTCTCTTTATGTTACATAATGCTGGCAATTGATCTGTTTCTGATGGGGTGCATTATCCAAGAAAATTAACCCAAAAGCGAAGGAAGCCGATAGTCCACGACAAAGGGGAAATCCGGTTTGCTTAACTCACGTGTGTGCGCCTGGGGGAGCCCCATTCCAGTCCCACTGCTGTAATTCCAGCGAATTCCATGCTGCAGCTCCCCATTTACCATGCTCTGAGACCAAATGCAGGCCAAGCAACTTCACCGAGCCATTTATACATCAGGGATGTAAGAAGAAAGTCATTTTTTAAAGGGTTTAGTGACATAGGAACATGGACTCCTTCAGCACGCTCGCTGCTGAGGAGCGTTTCCAAATGATAGTCATTTCTGTGCTAAGCACAGGAATGGAGACAAGAAGGCAGGGCAGAACATGACCATTACTGGTCTGTTCCTGGTGACTCAAGAGCAGCTGCCGACTTCAGATTTAAAATAAGCCCAAAGGAAACACTACTTTCCAAACAAAAGCCAGACACAAACCTATTCAGTACAATGACCCAGTGCAGGATCACTGACTCCCACACCACACGTGGCGTTGTGCTTTGCCGAAATGTTACCAATGCACCAATGCTCACTGTGCCTTACTCAAGCAAAACAAGAGCCGATGGCCTCACAAGACTGGGGACCACTGCCTTAGACTGGGTGGGATATGCAGTTAACGTACAGCCTTGCTCTGCTGCATCGACTCATAGAATGGTTCGGGTTGGAAGGGACCTTAAAGATCAGCTAGTTCCAACACCCTGCCCTGGGCAGGGACACCTCCCACTAGACCAGGTTGCTCCAAGCCCCATCCAGCCTGGCCTGGAACACCTCCAGGGATGGGGCAGCCACAGCTTCCCTGGGCAACCTGTTCCAGTGCCTCACCACCCTCACAGTAAAGAATTTCTTCCTGATATCCAATCTAAATCTACCCTTTTTCAGTTTGAGGCCATTACCCCGTGTCCTATCATTACACTTTCTGATCCAGAGTCCCTCCCCATCCTTCCTGTAGGCCCCCTTTAGGTACTGGAAGGCTGCTATAAGGTCTCCCCGGAGCCTTCTCTTCTCCAGGCTGAACAACCCCAACTCTCTCAGCCTGCCTTCATAGCAACCCTCTCCTTAGCACTGCAAAACAACTTTTTTTTTTTTTTAATTTGTTTCATTGAATGCTATTAAAAAAAAAATTAGGATGGTCAACGTAAACACATTTTTGGGGGGTTATGTGTGTATTTCATTTTTGAACAAAGAAAAAAAAAAAAACTTTAACGTAAAACAAAGCTTTGCTGTGATTTGGAAGACTGAACACTGTGGAGGGCCCGGAGCTTATTTCATACATAAATGAAAATGCTTTGTAAATGAAAAGTGTTCTCACCAAATAAAAAGAAAACTGAAGTGGTTTTGCTTAAAAGTTTTACAATAAATTGAGTCTAACTGAAAATTGAGAGGTTAATTTTTTGACGAATTGTTTAGTCTGTATAATTAATTTTGATTTCCCATGTTCTACACACAACCTATGGCAACACGGAGATTATCAAAAAAGAAGCCACAACATCACTCTTTGCAGTCCCCTCCACACAACAGAGCAATTTTACAAAAAACCACTATTTTCAAAAATGCAAACTTTTCTGCTTGAGCAATTATCACTCTGACATCACACTCCAGGTATGCTATGTTGTGTCTTTTGACAACTGTTTGCCCAGTTTGACAGGGCACGCAAGTACCTTAATTAGGACTTTTTCTTCTCTACAAGCTCGTGTACAATTATTGTGGCATCATTCTACCACATTTACTACACATGGGAGAAAAAAATGACATTATCGCTTTTTAGCTGTCACCTAAACTAAACAATTCACAGGTATATATAGTTATTTCTAGAAAAAGGATTACCATTTCTATTAGCAAGCAGAAACAACAAGAAGATTAAACATTTTGAGAAAAACAAAATCTGCCCTATTCCTTAGGCACCTACCCTATTTCAAGTTCAAGAGTATGTCAAGATAACTGATTATTTTTTTAGGCTTCTTATAACCCACATACTTCTATCAGTTTAACATAAGTAATAACAAAACTAAATTCCCTATACTACCACTAAGGCTGCTTAAAGGACTTGCTTTGCTGCAGAAGCCATGACATAGGGGACTGAAATCTCTAATGAAATGCCTCGTACATTGATTTATGCAGCTTTAGTGGTACCATTAACTGAAAATTGTTCTTTTCATGGGCTTATAGAGAATCTGGTGGCTGTCATTGTTCATGATTCAGTGAGAAGACTGGGTCTAGAATTACTATTGCATTTGGGTGGATATGGGAAGGATGGAAATCTGTCCTCGTTTTGTGTTAATATTTCATATAACAACAAATATAAGCCTTCTATATCTAATAATATATTAGATTCCATCACTAGCACAGCTGTCATTTAGTAATTGCTTTAAAAGTCTTCCTGGTTAGGAAAAAACACAATTTTTTTCCAAGTACTAGTAAGGTATATTTTTTGAGGAAAAAACTATAACTACACATATATATGTATATATAAAAATATTTATATAAACACGTATGCATATAGAGAGAGAGATATATATATATGTAAGAATAACCAGGCAGTAAGCATTTAAAATTGTATTTCAGACACTAATGCAAGCAGCTAATCCTATTTACATTCATATTAGCCCTGGGTATCTTTTTCCCTAAGATTTACACATTTGTATGCTTGCATGAGTTGAACTGCTTTTTGCATGATATCAGTACTTTTGTAATTTAAATCTATAAAAGGCAATTTCTTTTAAATATACTTCCTAACAGTGGGTGAAAGAAGCACTAAACTTATTTGAGAGCTGTACACATCAGTAAACATGTGCACTGAACTCCAGGCAATGTGCTGTGAGAGAATTAATCTTATACTGTATTAGCTAAACAGAAAGATTCTGGGACTCCGAATAACAAGCACAGGAAATGTCCAAACGTTTTCTTCCTATTACCTAGAAAATGTGTATTTTTTAGGATTATGATTTTAAAAATCCAAGCTTTTTTTTTCAGTGAGTGGTTAATTTGATATTTCCTTACCTTACGCATTTTAAAATTTCTAACAAAGATAGTCCATAAATAGCACTATTTAATTTTACCGATCTCTAACTTTGAATACCTTCCTCTAATCTATTACCTTAATTCTAAGCAACAACACGGGCACCATACGTTTATTTAAAAGTCATCATCTGCTGGTACTCTCTACAAATATATGAAGGCTAGACTTAAGGATGATCTTCTCAGTGAAATTATCAGGAATTAGAGGGAAGTCTTTTTGTCAGAGATATAAAAGTCAAGGCATTTGTATGAGAAAGTCCATTTCAAGTCTTACAACTCAAGTAGTATCCTACTCAAGCATATCTGAAGACTGTGTGCAGTAACTGATAATGCCTTTTTAACCATTTCTTTGATTTTATAAGTTTGTTCTGTATGACACAATAAAATTCAATCATGGGGGAAGAGACTGATTTTAAAAACCCTTTCTAAAATGGTCACTAAAATGAATTTTCATCTCCCATTGCCATGTTCCCCAGAGGCTGGTGAACACCACATTAATGCCTTTCGTTCGTAGTTTTAAGTCCATCCACTGCCCTGGTCTTCTCTCCTACTTTCTCGCAACTCCTTCTCTTCTTATTCCCTGACGCCAGGCTCTTCTGCCCAAGCACCCCTGTCTCTACCCACCTTGCCATACTTCCATGACCCTCCTGGCATGCTCTCTCTTTCCTTTGACTTTTGGAGCCTCTCCTACATGCCTCTTTCTGCCTCACCCGTCTTGCTTGTCAATGCCATTTGATAACAATGCCTTTATAACTGTTGCTGTGATTATTCATGCGTAAAAAGATGTTGGGAACTCGTTGGAGACAAATATTCTCAGATTCCTAATGCCCTTTCTTAAAAAAAAAAAAAAAGAAAAAAATCAGCCATTTGCAAAAGAAAGGAGGAAGTGGTGAGGATTTATTGCTCCTCTCAGCTCTAAATTATGCCAGCACAACCTTCATCTCAAAACAAGACAGTATATATCCTCTGACATAATCTGATAATCCATCTGTTGCCACACATAGATGTGTATGTGTGTGCTTCCATTTCTATACACCTAAAAAAAAAATATATTATTTTTTTTCTAAAAGAAAAAGAGGTCTTGTTGCCTGGAAAACTACAGTTGCCAAACTTCCATAAATGAGTGAATAGTCTAAAAGCAGACGAGAATTTCACATGTTGTCTCATCATAATCTTCAAAATAATGGACACATACCGTCAGTAGTTGCAAGGACACAGCTAGTGGCTGCAAGTCTCAAGACCTGCATTTAACCACAGCAGCACCGCGTTATTTCGTGTCCTTTTTTTGCCTTACCCCTAAAGAGGTCAAGAGCATGATACTGGAAAGAAATTCTTACAGTAAGAAGGGCTCTTGCAGGTTGCCTTTGAAGGAAGTGTCTTTCACGTAGGGTGCATCCAGAGCTGGTTTAACGCCACCTCCCTCCTACCCACCCTTTAGGAAACAGCTCTGCAAAGCTGTTCTTTTATTTCAGTCCTAGCATTTTAGACTTGAAAACTGGATGCACATATTGTTTTACCAATTCCCCAATCACCCAATGGGATCAACCAAAATTGATCTCCGCTCTTTGAAATTAGCAGGTTTTACACAATCTTCCTTGTGTGACAGACTTTTTTTTTTTTTCCCTTCACCCCTTTTTTTCGGGTGGGGAGGGAGAGATGGGAGGGAGGTGAAGAGGAGGAGTGGTGAAGGGCAAACCAGCAAACAATGGACAAAGCAATGGAAAGGGACTGTATTGCTAGTTTTAAGTGTCTGGTTTTGTTCCAGCCTGTTTTAAGTACTGATATGGATATGAAGTCACTGGCAAACTAACACCCTCAACTTTAGTTAAAAGAACTATAAATCTGAAATGAATGTATAAATAATATGCAACTGTCTAGACAGTATAGGTCACTTGCAAAGAGACTGGGTCAGGAAAAGATTGTCCATCAGTCAGACAACCATAACTGATTCTGATGCTAAATAATGGTTTAGATATTCAGTATTCTATATATGCGAAAGGCTTCACTGAGCATTGGATCTTCCCAACCAAAGTAGCCTTCTACTTATACATATCTTTATGCAGCCGTAAGAAAATGCACATGCTATTTAAACATTAAAATTAATGCCAAAAGAAAAAGATATTTAGCGAGGGACCGGAACCAACCTACATAATTGGCTTTTGGTAAAGCAAAAATAACTATCATGCTCTACCCTCGATAAACAACCTAATCTTATGATACTGATAGAATCTAAGAGAGGGCAAGAATTAAAACTTTAAGCTGACAATGAAACTTACTTCCACTTATAGAATCAGTTCACAGATACGTTCAGGGAATTGTGTGCCATATAGTTCTACTCTGGCACTCCCATTTCAGAACATGCTAACTCTCAGGTATCACGAATGTAATCACAATGACTACACGTGCTTTTGGAATTATTCCGCATAATGTAATGCACTGTTTGCCACTATTTTAGCCGAAGAAGTAGGTGATCTTCAAGGTAATGATACCGCCATCCTAATGCTTTCAGGATATACGGTAAGTTTTGTCAGGACTCGGGATAGTAGCCAAAACCTATACAAAATATTTCATTTATTTGCAACTTATAAAGCACATTTATATATTTGCTAAAAAGGAAAAAAAGAACATACATGGGTAATAAATCTGGCATACGCACCAGCTGGCGCAGCTGAAAAGCAGGTGTTACAGCTGCAAGACGCAACCAAGGGCTGGGTGTGAGTCCCAGTCCCAGCCCAAACGCATTCCCGAGCCAGAGGCTGGGCCCTGTAACCCAGGGGAGGCAGCAGATCCCTAACTCTTTCCAGAGGTGCTTTGACTTCAAGGGGGCTCCACATGGCCGCATCGCTGCATGCCTGCGCAACATCCTGCCAAACATATCTAACAACATATTTGGGTACTTGGTAATAAGACTTCCATCAAACCAAACTGCAATATCAGTACTATAATAGCTCGTTATACTGGCTACATTACAACGTGCCTTCTAAATCCTTCCGGAGTTTATTCTGAGTGGAAACACACAAGTTATCCCGATACACAATTCCGAAACATGCTACTGTGTAGTAAGTATATTTTTCAAAGGATTTAAGTTGAATTCCTACGAAAAAAAAAAATAATCAAATATCTTGCCTCTCTATCTACAAATGGTATCAAACATTTCTGCACAGAAGCTGCAAACCTGCGGTTTGATCTTAGGGTATACACACCTACCTTAGTTCAACTGGAATACCAGACACGAGTCCTATTAAGAATTTAAAGTGCTACATGAAAACAGAAAGAAAAACAATTGTGAAAGGTAAAGACAAAGCTTGATCCTGCCAACGCTGTAGCTACGAGTAGTGAAGATTGCACTGAAGTAAGAGGCATTACATTCAGCAGCGATGACAACCACCCGCTCAAGTTGAGTGCGAGAGTCCCTTGCAACATACACCAAGCAGAAGCAACTTCCAAAAGTCACATCCACAAAGCCAGGTCAGGAAGTCCCTCACACACACACAGCACTGACAGGCAAAGACAGTAAAGTCCTTGTCTCCAAACCCGAAGTGAATTTCCTGCGTCTGGGGATCCATACGCTGGCAGAAAAATACAGAGACGGACATGCCCAAGTTTGTTTCTTCTAGGGCCCTCCAAAACCTTTGCCCATTTGTATCAGTGGAGCATCGTTAGCCCTTTCTCTTATCTAAACCTCTATATTTTTACTCTAAAACCAAAAATGCTTAGAAGTCAATACTAAATACAAGATTTGAAAATGAAAGACTTGGTTTTAATCAAGGCTAAAAAAAATGACGAGCGCCTTGAAGTTATCATTTAAGCCGTGTGGGCTAACCTTGTTCTTGATTAAAAAGACTTCTTTCCAGTTGAGAAAAAATAAAATCAGGATATACACAGTTAAATTAAAATGTTACATTCTGGGAGTTTTCTGCAGGTTTTGGAAGGAAGAGATTTCGTGAGAGATCCTATTAGCTGATACTATTCTTTGTTTCTCCTTTAGCAGCCTACAGGCAGAGATTTAAGTCTCGGATACAAACAGATTATGCCAAAATAGCTGTTTCTGAATAACTTTACGTGTGGACACTTTTATTCTGGAATAAGAATACTGTTATTCAGAAATACCTAGCCCTACTTTAAATTCAGACCCTGCATTAATCCAAATTAGCTTTCAAACACAGCCATCCCTTAGGCTATTAGAAGCCTGATTGTGCCTGGTATTACAACCTTGTGTAAGAGCCCTCTCCAGCCAGTCTGCCTCTAATCAAATTTATTCCGAGTTGCACTGTGGGGAAAGCAAACTCCAGCTTACATGGTAAATGCTTTTGAGTCCTTGATTCTCAGTTTTTCTTGTACCTTTTTTATAATGATCTCTGTCAGCTGTCCAAAGTGGCCCTGTCACTGCCATCAGGTATCCCTACTTCATCTGATTGATTTCATAAACCAAGGTTCAAACATGCACCGCTGGACTGGAATTAAACACATTTATTTGGAGTCTGTAAGACACAGCTCTATAAACCTAGAGAATATTTTGGGGGCAGTATAGAGTCTTCAATGCTGCAGTGTGGGTGGAAAGGCTTTTCATTTTGGATGTGTTACTATCATTTCACCGATTTTAAAGTATTGTCCAGTCAGGCACATAAAGAGGGGTTTTTTTGTAAGAGAAAAGTAGAAAAAATAAAAAAAATGTAGTTATGCATCTTTGGAAAACATCACTTGTCTCTAAGTATGTTATTTTCTTCCAGATGCCATAGCTACTTTATAAACAGTTTAGTAAGTAACTCCAAAGGCTTGTCCACACTTGAAAATTAATTTGGATCAAGACAGAAATGTGAATTTATAGTACAATATGTTTTTATAAAGTTGTTCTCTTCACAATGAGCCCTCAGGTGCTTTTTTGTAAATGGATATTCCTTAATGAAAAGTACCTTGGATTACATACACAGCATGTAAAGCAAGGAAGCAGACCCTTTTTACATATTTTTTTTGCTAAACGCAGACAACCACTGGAACTCCAGTTCCAGTTGGGGGAAAAAAGGAAAGAGAAGAGAGTCCATGTTACTCAGAGTAACGTTAAACAAGTTTCAAGTATAGTCCCGCCCTCAACACTCCCTACCCAACGCTACATCAGTACAAAGCTAGGTCATTACTGACTGCAACCTTAAAGTATGCTTATTTCTTAAAAGGAAACAATAAAAAGCAAAAGAAAATGTAACAGCCGCTAACCAGCTGGGGAAGTAAAATGCTGCAATCTGGTTTTTTTGGTTTTTTGTTTTTGTTTTTTTTAAAAAAGAAAAAGGGTGGGGGAGGAGATTTTAGGGCTGCAGGGCACAGATTTTGCCAAAATTAAAGGGCCAGCTACAAAAAAAGCATACAGGAAAAAAAATGACATTTTGAAAGTGTCCCCACACAAGGGAGGGAGAACACAATCAGAAACAAGGGTACGTTTCTGTGCAGTCCCTCAAAAAGGGCTTTTCTCTTCAATGTAAATTGTATAAGTTACAGAAGCGTACTGAAGTGTTCAAAATACTAATGACAGAGTATGACATGAGCTGTCAAGGCATTTACATGACCATTCCCTTATCCTCACAGTCTGAACTGTGGTTTACTACTTTCAAAAGCACCCAGCACCAGGCTAAAGGCACTCCTGTCCAATGGGAACCAACGCCCAGCACTTTTAGAAGACCTATGCCCAGTTAAGAACAGTCATCACCACCTTGCGTGCTAAGGGGGGGGGAAAAACCAACACAAAACCAACCAACCAGCCATAACTCTGACCTCTTAAAATACACTGCCCAGCTCAGCCAGAACAGCAGCGATTCCTGCTCTGTCCTGTGACAGAAAGGTCAGGTGCCCACCTTCAGGAGACAAATCAGGGCTCCAGACTCAGAAAGATATAGGAACTTCCTTGTGAAACGGAGTAAGATGCCTCCTCATCTCTTCTGGATTTTGTACTGGCAAGGCGCAGACACTGATTTTGTCCCTTCATGAAGTACCTAACTCTTCCCATGCATGCAGGGATGGCCCTAAGCCAACATGACCACTGCAGTGACATCAGTCCTTGTGCTGAAAGGGAAGCTATGAAGATCATTGCCTTCTAATAACGCTGTTTCCACGTACCTCCCGACCACACAACCCAGACCTTACTCCACTCCAAGTGTGTTAGAAGCATCCCAGACACTTACACAGAAAGCAAAGCCCTAGTGGCATTGACTCACATATTTTCATATATTCCTCACCCACAAAAATCCTATACTTGCAGACACATTAGCACAGAACAACAGTATTGCAATAGGTTTCCAGCACAGAACAACAGCAAATATTGTAATGTTATGAGCAACTGAAGAACCATTCACTTCACGGTTTGGCTTCAGTTTACCATCAGCTTAGAGCTCGCTGGTGGTCAGAGCACCAAAGCCACTGAGCAAGAGGACAGGAATGGGTAATTGAGGGTGGAGGACCATAGCAGGCTGGAATACTTTGGCTTAAACTGATGTGAAACCAGATGCAGTGGTTGCGCCATTGCAGCTCCTGGCTGCAGAGGTAGGGGCAGCTTCCTGCTTTGTTTGCAGTTTTGGGCATCTCTCGACATTTTCTCACACGAGGCACGGCAACGTGCCACACTTGCGTAGCCAGAGCCACTCACGCTGCTGGTATTTTGTCCCAGAAGACTGAAAAAAGAAAGCCATAACGGACAGGGACAAAAACTGGATCCCTGGCAACAGCAACATCCATTCACATTGCTGAAAACAACTCTACTCCTTTAGGAATGTCAGGGCATCTGCATGCGTATTTGTATCTGTTCTCGCTGTTCAAACAAGGACGGTTATCCCGAGGGAGCCAGGGGATGGAGTTTATGGCACTGCTCTTCTCTACTTGCTTCCTGAATTACATTTAAGCAGTCTGGCTAGTTAACCGTTTACTGCTTTAGCATTGAAATTTGGCAAATGAGAAGCTCTTTTTGAAAGAAGATTTTATTGCCATTTTAAACTAAATTTTAAAACAACTCTTGGGGCGACTGTAAATGTGCAATGAATTTATTTCTTCACAGTTAATTCAGTTGCCTCTGCCAACACTGTTTGGTTGCTTTGGGTTTTTTTCTGGATCTATTTATGTTTCACGCAGCCGGTGACCAATATACCTTTATGATCCAGAATTAAGAGTTTTCTTAGAGTTACTGCTATCTATCAAGGAGCAGGAAAGCAACATTAAAAGAAAAAACACCAGTCTTCAATGTGTTCTTAAAGTTACATTTTTCTCTCTAACGGAGGGAAGAAAAAACCCTTCAGCTTTAATATTTTTTTCTATATATTTTCTTCCTCCTAATTACTACTATTGGGGTGCATTCTATAATCTTTTGTGGAAGGGGTTGCTGTTTTTACTCAAAAAGGATAACAATCTGTTACAAATTCAGTGACGGAGAAAGAGGTGCCAACTTTCCTGTAGGTGAAGCATAAAAGTGGTGTCATCAGCTGACCTTAGAAAAAGAGAAAGATTTGTAAGTGACAGAGATCCACATAACCAGGGGCATGAGAGGAAACTCTCCGGCAAAACTGCTTTGAGCTTAATGGTATACGGAGCATCGTGTTGTACGGTCATTTAGACCATGATCTCGAAAGACTCAGCGAGGCTATTTTATGCCGTATGCCATTGAAAGTCAACGCACGGTATGTAAAATTAAACATGAGTAATCCTTTGCAGAACTGGGGCCATATTTAGTTAACCTTTCACAGAAAAAAAAAAATTCTTAAGGTTATTTTCTAAGATTCTATTAAGTCCTGCTGTATTTTAATAGGAATGAGGATTTTGTTTCATTTTTGCCACTCAATATTTACGTGGTTGAAAGGAAAACAAAATATTAATCCAATCTAATCTTTTTAGGATCAAAATCCCAAACAACACATGTGAGAAATGCTGAGGAACTGATAAGCAAGAGGGAAGGTCTTTTATATATAGCCTTGCATACAGTCAAATCCTTTTTAAGAGTCTAACCTTAATGAGAGCTTTAGAGATTAAAAAAAAAGGAAATTTTTTTTTTTTTTTTTGCATGTAGAACACTTTGAAGAACAAGTTGCCTTCAAATTTCTGTCACTGACGACAAGTCAAGGATAACATTAGGAAATCATGATCATAGAGATGACAGAAAAATTAGTCAGAATGTATCATGCTGCCAGATCGATCTGCTTCCCCAAACCAAGAACATGGTCTGGACAGCGGAGAACAGGAAAAACACAAACCACATTTTTAGGACAAGAAACCATCAGAAAGTCGGTGTTTTTTATTTTTAAAAAGTTACAAGCTTTTGATTTCTGTTTTAGTTCTGGTGTTTTGTGGTTGGTTTTGGAGGCAGGGTGGGGAGAGAGAAGGAGAAAGAAAATGCCTGCCCAGTAATAAATCCCAGAGTTTAAAAAAAGGAATGTGCATTTCACCTCAACTGTCTGTCCTGGAGCAAAGGGCCTCTCCCAGGGACTACACTGAGTTGTCCCACACCACCCATAAGGCAGTTCATCATGGCCAAACTTCAGTTTCCCAGTGTTCATCTGAACTGTTGCCTCTACAGCACCTCTGCTTTGGCCACTGAAATAACTACTCTGAGGCACAACTTCTGAGGACACCATTGTTGCTATTCTCTAAGAAAGAGTCCTATCAGGGTGGAGAGTCCGTTTTCTCTTTACTACTGAACCACCTCTTGAAAACAATGATGTTCATTCAAATCAAACTCTAGCTAACACACCTCTAAATCTTTCAATTTGTATTGAGCTACGAACAACAATGAAAAATACAAAAGAAGCTTAAAGACAATGACAGTTGTATTCTAGCCTGATCTCCTAGTTATCTGTGGAAATCTTTAACATACAAACATAAGCTGGAAGAGTCCAAGGAGGTCTCCAGAGAGAAAGCTAACAATGTATATGTGAAAGGAGCCATTATGAGATATAAACATCCTTTTCCAGTTTGACCATCTTTTGTGTTATGTCAGTTCAGTAAACAATGCTCAGGGTGGAAAAAAAAAAAAAAAGTATCTGGGAAGAATATTGTGCATTTAATATTTTTCATAATACGGAACAAGTGTTCTACCAAGATGCCTTCAGGAAGCTGCAATGAGTGATGTCAGTCAAGTAGAAAGAATATCTAAAACTCAATCAACACAAAGGAAGTATTAATTAACCTAGTTTAGGCAACAGAAAGGAAATGTCCTGAACCCTCACGTTCACAAGGTACCCATAGCTGATCAAGACTACAAAGGGAACCTGTCCAGAACAGCCAAAGCAGTTCCGGGTCTGAGCCCAACCCCATACCCATCAGTGATTCCACTTCTGCAAACAAAGGCTTTTCATGGCAAGGGATAAGGACAAATTCATCCCTGCTGACTTTCTTTAGGCAAAGCAGCTAAAGCAGGTTTGGTTCCAAATTTCCATTCTTATATGGGAAATGACGTACAATTTTAAGTCAGGCATCTCAACAAAGTGGCAGTAAAATGGATAGCTGCCTTTGTCCCCGCTACCGCGCTCCTTGTCATACACTCTTCTTGAAAAAGTTATTCAGCAGCTTTCTGACAATGGGTTCTGAAAAGAAATGTGTGATCTGAAGCAAACTGAACGGGGTACTGTTCTTGTCAGAAAGGGATCAAATCCCACGTCAGTCAGAGCACAGCAAACTACCTTCCACTCTGTCAGCTACAATTTGCCTGTTTCCTTCCAGCCAACTGTCCTCAAAAAATAAACATCACCACACAAAAAGCAAATCAAGCTGCAGTACCGCATCAGATTTAGCTTATTCCCAAGTCACCTGTCCCAGATTCACTGGGCCAGATCACTGCATGCTGGATAATAAGGTAGATGAGAACACACACAAGCCACCACAGAGAAGATCATTGCATCCACACTGCCTACTGGAATGAACAAAATTATATATGGCAAGTTTGTAACTCAAGAAATTCATTCTCTTTATTCGCTGACAAAATGGGTTGGACACTGTTTCTCTAAATTGCCTTCCAAATTAACTCATTTTGCAAATTACTTTTCTCCAGGTGGTCTACACATGGCTGATTTCAGAAATACACACATGCGGAATGGTCCTGTAGATTATAAGGCATTGTTTTTGTACAAACTTCCCTCTTGATGGAAAGAAACAAGAAGAAAAGTCATGAGGGCTACTGAAAACTCTCAGCAGGAGAGAGCCAGAGCTGACAGAGACACTAAGACACATTTAAGGTTGCTAAACCTTCTGCTCTTAGGACAAGAGCGGACATGCCCAATTCACGAGTTATTCCTCGGACAATTAAGTAGAATTTATATTTTAATTCCTTGTTACCTTTACAACACCACAGTGGTTGTGCACAGACATAGTTCTAGTTGTGAGGTATGACATTTTTCCCAGTTTATTTAAGTGCTTCCATGCAGGGAGCGGGCGAAGAGCCTTGCAGACTCTGACCTTTCTGTGTCATGTAGCATCCCTTCAGAGTATAGCTAATGCTAGTACGAATACTGGAGTACAGAGGAGTACATGCAAATCCCAGCTTGCGGTCCTGGGAATGAAGTTCTCACATGTTTACAAGCAAAGTCATCAGCTTGAGGTTTTTTGTGTATCATTTTACATGCAAACATACATAACTAACTAGAGACGTGGAAGGTAATAGTGCCTCTTGCTGTTAGAAGACCGGCACACATATATTATTTGAGTGATTAACAGATCACAGAGAACGTGCCCCACTTTGACCTCTCCAAAACCGAGCTTTTTCAGTCCATTTCAGATGGCCATCCTATTGCTTTTATGATTAAGGGAGAATTCTGGTACGTTCAGTTCTACTAAAGATATCTAATTATCTACTCTGAATATATGTATAAACACAGTGCCAGTGCCCAAAGAGGATTCTGTTTGATGACTGTCCTGTAATTCACAGCCGTATTTCGTGCATCATTGTTACAATTCAAGTAAGAATAAGTCTTCATGCAACATAAATACGTATATATTTATTACCTGGATTCCAATATTAGATATTGGAATGCTGAACTGTTTCTTGGTGGGATCTTGGTGCTCAGGAAGCCGGGACTTTGCCCATTCTCCGTGGGCACGAATTGGAGGAGACACCTGTCTCCTTACACCTGCCCGTTTAACTGGAGAGGTTCACAAAGCTGGCAATCGATCCCTACAGTTCAAATTATTGCCAACAACATCAACAAGATGCTAAAAAGGCTACTCAGTGACCAATCTAACCTCTCTCATTTGCTTTGTCATTCTCAGGTCCCGTCTTAAATGACTCAATATTTCTTCCATTATTCACATTTGGCAATGGTACTATACTGAATGGGAGTAAACTGCTATTTGTTTCAGCTTTACACTGTTGTATCAAGCTAATTTCTCAAAGGTATTTGAAGAAATGTTCTTTTCCAAGATACTGAATATACTCAACTAACTGTCTGCGAGCAAAGACAATAAGGTATCTGAGTAGGTCAGCTATTTTACTCTTCCCCG
Organism: Larus michahellis; assembly: GCF_964199755.1. Lineage (NCBI taxonomy): Eukaryota > Metazoa > Chordata > Aves > Charadriiformes > Laridae > Larus > Larus michahellis. The sequence goes on from NC_133899.1 coordinate 18,638,441, forward strand.
CTACATTACAAAAAACCCACAACACAATAAATGCTAAAGCTGAGTGCAAGGAGCAAGTTCAAAAGTGAAATGTTCCCAAAATCCAGTAGGTATCTGTAACAGCAGGTTTCACTTAAAGTGGATATCACTTTACTGGTTTTAACAAACTTCAAAGTAAGTGTCCTAATGCTACTCATTTTGTGTGTCTGTTTTACATCAGTCACAATTCTGTACCACGGTTTCACTTCTTCCTGATACTTATCATAAATTTTTGTAACTGGAAAGCACACTTAGTGTATGGATTAAATTAAGAATGGTTTTACAAAGCAGCATGATAGCAGACATTTATGTTATTAACTCACTTTTTTTTACATATCTGCTGATATGTTGTTAGAGCATGTTAAAATATGGTATGGTAATCCATACCACATACATCAGCAAGATAAATACTTTTAACTAAAATAGAATCAGAAATCGGTTTTATGGGGCTCAGTTTCAAGTCACTGAAATGTAGGGAAAATTTTCAAGTAAAACTATTAATTTTTAATTCATTATACCACTTTAATTCAATGGAAAATGACTAATTTTAATAAAACCAAGCGTCAATGCTGATGGTGAAATCTTATACACGCAGAAAGTTAGTCTCCTAGGAACGCAGCCTGGGAGCGATATCTTGGATACTGAAAAGATATTCCCCAACGTGGAAGTTTTACACTATTTGCCTGCAAATGGAGTGTCCTGGATGATGCATAGCCCTTGGTCCTTCTCACCTTGAGAAGCAAGACCACGTGCAATGTCTGCATATACAGGGCAGCTTAGGGGAGTTAAGCACACCCCTGCCAGTGAACTCGCACAGGCCCTGTGCGCCAAAGTTCCTTTAGAAAAAGTCAATCCCAAAAGAAGTGTTGTGGGTCTATTTTCCATAAGGAAAAGTAAAGCAACAAACGAAGAAGATTTGGGTGTAGAGTACTGCCCTGATTCTCAGTTATAACTTGTAATTATGCTACCAAGTCCCCTCAGTCTTCTTCCAAAACTAACACCGTTGGGCTCCTCCAAAGACCTTACTGTTTTGGGGTAGAGAATGGCCAGTGCAAAGAGCGTAAACTGCATTTAAAGAGCTGTCATTAAAGGGACTTAGCACATCTGGCACACGAGGCACTTTGAGTTCAGACATAGCCTTGAAGACGTGATAACAACATAGTGACCAATGGGGAAAAGGCACACCATAGGCTTTGCTAATGGGACACAAAACTGTCCCATTTTTTCAGTCACATTCCTTCAGGTGCCAGCATCCCTCAGTGCACTCAATCCAGCAGCAGGGCAGAGCAGCAGAAGTACATTTTGCTCCATTTCCTATGCCTTTGGTTCAGTCTGGGTAGGATATTCACTGCTGTCATTCAAAACTTCCCTTGTTTCATCCTGAAACCTAGTTTTTCCAAGGCTAAGGAGCATGTCACTAAGCGGTTGTTTGCAAAACATTTTTGACCTAGAGAACCTTTTTCCCCAACCACCTCCCAAAATGTCGACTCATTAACAGATCGTGTAATTAAATCTACTGTAAAGCCTGTAATTTTGCTAGAAATACTTGATTGTGCCTGGGCCAGCTACCCTGTGCCTCCTCTAGGATATGCACACAATTGCCAGTCACCAAGGATCAGGAGCAGTCACTTCTAGAAGAGAAGGTAGAAACCTTCTTGGTGATCTCAGAAGCAAATGGTCATACCAAGGCAAAATTAAATTGTTCCTTAAGGCTGTAACAGAAACCAGCCATCAGAGCTTATTTTAGGAGCATTTCGTTCATCTAACAGTATGAAAAAGAAAGGCTGAAATCCATTAGAAGGAAAAATTTTAGCAGGCACACGCATATTTGGGCTGCAAGACTGAAACCTGTTGCATTCCCCTCTCCTCTTCCCCCTCACTACGTGGGTCTCATCCCTGGAAGCAGGCAGAGGTCTCAGGAAGGCTGAGAGTCTCCTGTACAAACACATACATCATGCCACGGTGTCACATAGTCACCTGCCTTTATTGTAGCAGCTATGCCTCCAAGGACTTACGTGGAGGGACCTAATGAATAGCAGACTGCACCAAGGCTGCAGTGTTCAATGCCAGCTCTGCCACCAGCAGAACTTGACCACAGGCCAGTCGATCTCCCTCCTTCACGTGCAAAGAGAGGGGGAACAAAAAAAAAAAAGAAGAAGAAAAAAAAAAAGACTCTTCCTCCTTGCAGAGGTCCTAAGTGCTGCCAAGTCTGATCTGCAGTACAGGCAAAACAAGGAACTTTGACTACAAAAAGCTAACAAGATCTTTTAGGTAGCTATTACCGCTCTTTGTCTCCATCCGACACCCTTTAAATGAAATTGCTGCTGGAGCACCAGCTGATGGTACAACAGGAATATAGCCACAGCATGAACATGCAGAATGCCCCATAGCAGGAATTGTAATTGTTTTCCTGTGCCCTCCTCCAAGTACAGTATTTAAAACTGTCAGACATCAGCAGTTAGACACATCCAGAAGTCATAGCTGCCCCCATCCAGGAGGAATTATGATTTATTGTAAGTTTGAGATTATACAACAGTTATTTAGTCATTTTAGAGTACAAACAACTACTTTAATAAGCTTACAGATAAGTTATTAGTGCGGTAGAGAACTCCTTTGAAACAGTAATTTAATTACTCCCTCCCTTGAAAAATCTACAACATCTAGCACACATAAAAGGAGGCATCTCACGTACTAACTTGTCCGACAGTTATAAAAGTATAGGGAGACATGAAAAGAAGATGCTGAAATATGTATAACCACAGAGTTCCACCATAATAGGAGTCAAAACGATAAGATATCAAGGATCTTCGCAGTCTTTAAATACCGCTAGAGGCCACATAAAAAAAACAAAACCAAAATTGTTTTCGACTGCCTGTATCAGTACTTTGACTCCTATTTAGACTACGTGTTTTTCAGGGGCAGAATCATCTCTCTCAGACTCAGGCTGGTCCACATACCAGGCCCCTAACCCAGAACTAATGCCCCTAGATGAGTTACTGCAATATCTGTACCTATTGGTATCTATCTATATAAATAAAAGAATGCTAATAATAAAGAGAAATCAGTTGCAGGTCATACCCCCTTTCTGTACCAGCACATCTACACCACCAGCAGCACGCCTTCAACAGACAAAGCACCTAGATGTGGTGCCTCAAGGTGCAGTAGTGCAGGGCTCACCACACGCCAACCACCCGGTTTTACAGCCGGCTCAGACACAGCATTAGCAGAAGCCAGTGTGGCCATATCCACACCATGTGTCAGGCCAGCAGCTACAGAACCCCTTTTTCTGCTCGCCTTTGAGCTTTTGTTTCTGCCGCTTGTTCCTAGGAATGACTTTTTTCTGACCTGCAGAGCCACATGAACAGGTGGGGACATGAAGATACCACAAGCCAGAAAACTTGCACGAGTGACGTAAGGTGTAAGTTCAATTCAAAGAGTAAAGACAATGCTTTCAAAAGCAGAAGTTCATCCAGTCTGTTTTAAAATGGAACACCAATGCCAGACTTATTTATTTTACACACTGGTTTAGGCAGAAAGCAATTGTCATTGTCAGCATTTGAATCCATTCTAAGAGAAGTTTGAGATGTGCATCCCCTCAAATATGGGTGAGTTTCTCAGATACACCGTGGCTAGAACTGACAGACAAAATTATATAGACAGTCCTGTGTTATATAGAACACAATTGATCCGAATGACCTCCCCAAAGGTTATATCCTGGTGCTACGCGTACAATAAAACATCATTTCCTGGCTCAGAGACTAGTTCTGGTGCCCATATGGCTTGTACTAACCAACCCACACAGAGAGACTTACTGTTTGGAGATACCTGCTTGCATGTGTAATTCATGCCGTATACACTACATCGGTAACAGTTAACATGTACTAAGTGCACTAACGCTTAACAAAGAAAAATACTGCTTTGTGCCCAATATGAGGGAAACAAACACTTTGAAAGCAGATACATTCCTCAAAGACAAAGCATGTTACAGTAAATATCTATTCCTATTAACTAGGAATGACTCCATTTATGCCTATGTTAGAATTCGGATAACTTATGTGCAAATTTATATTTTCTTTTAAAAATAGGAAACGTCATCATCATTCATCGCTAGGTCTTCAATAAAAACTACTGAGCATTTGGACCGCAACATCCTGCCTATCAGTATACATGAAGAGGAAGAGCAGTGCTAGACAAGAATTTAGCAGCCCCTGACTACACAATGCACCCTCACACTAAGCTCCTCATCCACAGACACCATAGGATACACAGTCCTTGGTTTTCCCATGGAAAGTCTCTGGGGAACAAGAACTGCTAGCTTTTAATAAAAGGAAGGGAAAGTGATGCAACTGTGAGACAGTAAACATCTTTGGCAACTGTCCCATATAACTTTCCCTGGGCTTTCATTGTCTTACAGTCTACAGAACTTACTTTCTTGTTCTTACTATCTGTGCATCCAACAGTCACCCAGAGCCCTGAAGGACTTCAGGTGACCAGCATGAGGCAATACAAACTGCTACATCTTTAGGGATAACCCTTGAATTCAGTCTCTATTTTGATCAGTGCACCAATAAACGATAAGTCTTACACTGACCACCATGACAAGCGCTCTAGCTGTACCAAATTCAGCATGTTACAAGCTTCATCGGATATTCAGTTGCTTTCCTTAATCAGCCATCACCAACTGGACCCCACTCAAATCAATCTTTCATTCATGACTCAGCTGACATCAGGTACTAGGGAAAGCAACAAGCTTTCACTGATTTGGTCAAAGTAATTGCCCACAACCCAATAATTTTATCATCGGAGATACTGTCACCAATTCTCTCAGGGGCCCCATAAACTTAAATGACTATTCAGGTAAGGATCAGCAGATTTCCACATGATGCAAACCTCAGAGAGAAGCATCCTGGGAACGCCAGTAATCACAGTCACTCTCTCCTCCCACCTGTAGGCAAGGCAATACCACAAGGTACAGAGAACTGGGCAATAACGGCAAAGGTACTTCTTGCTCCAAACACTCATAAAATTACACATAAAAGAAAGGGAAGTCATCCAAAGAGAGGAAGATGTAGCAAATTCTTTCATTATATTTTTATATTTCAAGTTTATGGTGGCAAAATTGAGAGCTTATGCAATTCATTTGGATGTAGGGCCTCCATCTGTCCCAGAGACAAGAGCTCTGTCTCTAATTGTAAGATTAGGTACTTGCAATATTACTTCAAAGAAATTCTTGACAAATGTTTTGTCAACATTTCTGAACTCAATATTTGAATGAGCCTTCTGTAGAAATGATATATAAACAAACAAACCTGGTATGATGAGAACCTAATCTTAACACTCAAGAAAATAATTATATGAGGCAAGGAATTCTGGATTTGTTCTAAACACTAAACATTTTTTAAAAGTAATCTACTTTTCAGGTGAATTTTACTGGAAATATTTTACAAATTTGCAGTTTTCAAAAGACAAACCAAATGCTGACTTACAGGATACAGTGAAAGACTGGATTCATTGGTGGAAGCTGAGCATTTGAGACACATTTTAGTGTCTTTTTTTAAATTCAAGTAGGAGAGTTCACTGGCTGTGTAATAGTTCCTCCCAAGGTAATTTGCTATGATGCTAAAAATGGTCCCAGAATATCAGAGGCAAGATTTTATTTTACGATAAAACTAAAAAGCATATAAATTATAGTTGGCAAAATAACCAAGGATAACGCTAATTTATGTAAATATGTAGTATACAATACAAAGAAATATTCATTTTTGAGGAGCATATAATAAGATTAAAAATCCTGCTGATTAAAGGAAATAGCTTTTTTAATGCATTTTGGGTTAGATGCAGAATGTTTCCAACATGAAATAGAATTTTGCTAAATCCAAAATATAAATAAAAGAAAATTAAAGAATCAATTAGAAACAACAAGCTGTATTTCTGATCACAGCCAAGAACACAAATCAGATAAGATAAAAAGGAATTTTATATCAAGTATTGTCTATCACCCACCTCATCTGCCTGTGTGATCACAACTTCTGGGATGCTGCTGCTGCTGTCATCTTTTCATCTTCATGCTGAGCTTCTTCTGTTCCTCCATGAACCGATAGATCCGAAGAACCACAGTCTAGCACTTCACCAACACGCTCCTCATCTTCTGGAAAGCCAACGCTGACTGAAGTCTCAACGCTTTCTACAAAGGCTGACAGGGACTCTTTGTTAGCACCATGCGCACTGTCAGAGGTTACCTGAGCCTCGTCAAAGGTCTGGTGTCTCAGGATGACAAACTTTGTTCCCTGTTGAACAAAGAAAAGACAAGACATAAAAGGGCCTTTCAATAGGACAGTGACTTCTTTAGCTTTGCCATGAACTATTTTTGATACATAAGGGAGCCTAAGCATGTACGATGCCGGAGAGTATAACATTTCAAAGCTTGTACGGTATCTTTCTCAGGGAAAGGATTCTGCAAAACAAAATTATTACAGCAACATTCATCTATTTCCACAGAGAAATCCTTTACACACCAAGAAAAGAAACCCGCACACATTCTGTATCAAATAAACAAGCAAGTCTCAGCAAGAGGAGGAATCTTTTGAACGCGCTCACTACTACCACAAGGCTCCGACTACGCTCCCAAGTGGGAGCATCGCAGGGATTTCCCCCCTCCCCCCACAAACACCTGGTGCGGGCTGCTGCTCACAGCGGCAAACTGAGCTACACAGCTCCGTAATCCGCCAGGGAAACAGGTTCGGCTGTCGAGGAGGGACGTCAGAGAGGTATTGGCACTACACTTAAACTCATCTCATTAGCGTTGTGTTTATACACAAAATACAACACATTACGCATCCAAGTAATTCAAGCTCAGGGCAGTGTTATTAAACTCCTTCCTTTCCCACATATTTGATGTTCCTTCTCCCACCAAACTCCAAGTTTCGGCATTGGAAGGATTCTCATCTAGAGCGTGCAGCGTCCATCTCTTCTGTAGCCTGCAAACATTTATTGCTGGACATGTGTGAAAATGCAACCCTTTTATTTTTTAAAATGCAGGCCACAGATATGCTATGCAACCCTCTTATCCAACATTTGATTATAAAGAGAAATTATTTCATCACAATTATTACTCTGTTTCTGCTCTTAGCTTTTGACTAAAGTAACTTGACATTACTTTTTTTTTTTTCCTCTCCAAAAAATTGGCAGAGTATGCCTTTCCAAATGACACAGGACATAATTTACTACAAAAGGGAAATGTTCTGTGACTAAAATGACATAATGTTGATTTCCATGCAAAGCATGGTCTCAAGGATTTACAGAAAAGACAAGAATGACCACATATAAGTCTAGAGTTTCACTTAATAAATCTGTGTAGCAGATTTACACCGGTCAGCTCTGTACCCCAGTAAAGCCATGATGATTACTCTTCATTCAGAGACCAAAACTGACATCTGCATTTGGGGAGAGTTCAGCTCTTTGGGAACAGCAGAATAACCTCGAATGTGTGCAAAACTCATCCTGAGGGAGCATCACCACAACACAATGAGCGAGTTCCCCTTCCATAACAGTAAGTTAGCAAGGTATAAATGTTCACTCCTTTATGTGTGCTGCCTAGCATTAAGGTTACTGCTTATAAAGCAGCTGTGCTGATTAAAATCTAAACACCGGGTACTGTTGATCTACTACGTTTTCATGGTAAAACTTGCAATTACGTCAATCTTTACCCACAAAATCAGCATAAACTCAGATTAGATCCATCCAGTATTTCCTCAGGATGCTGCAGATGCCCAAGTGCTTCTGATACATTCAGAAAAGCAATGCACAAGTTGCAGGACCAGCTCAGTTTCTCAGAAACAGGTCCAGTTCAGTTCCCGCCATCCACCAACATAGATACTGGAGAGCAAGGCCTCCCTGGGCTGTGGTGTGCAATAGCAATGTTGTAGCTGTGACAGAGTAAGGCTATGAGTGAATAAAAGCTTGTAAGAAGCAGCATTGTCTTTTCCTAAGTAACTGATGCAGCAAGTTCTGAACTGGCAAGCTCCTGGTCACAGAAGTCCTCCTCCAGCTCTGGATCCAAAACGTCAAGCTGAAGACAGCGAGGAACTAATAGTCTGAAGGAAAAGCTTCCTGAGTCATCTAGGACTAACTAGGGCTGGGTTGCTACCAAAAGGTTTCCAGCTCTCCTCACTCTCAAGTTAAAAAAAAAAAAACAAATCAATGAGGCAGGAAAGAAAAGAAGAAAGAAGATTTCACAGCAGAGAAAGAGGAGGAGAAAGAAACATTATGCCAGTTAGTTAAAAGCTCTCTCTGCTGAACATTCCCCATGGCCTGACTAGCAGCAAATAGCTGCTTGAGTGGAGTCCTTGGCTTTCCTGTCTCAGTCCAGGTGGTCTTGGAGCACCCTGGTGCACTGCACTTCACTGCAGAGCACCACCAGCTACCTGCTCATAGGCAATAACTGGCGCAAGACAGAGAAAAAGCCGCGGTTTCCTCTCTAATTAGAGACAAACTCCATGCATCAGGTTCAAAGGAGTGCGATGCCCGACAGATACTCTGCTTGCATACAGAACAACGGGCATCTGCCCAAAATCTCCCATTGCACAGGGGAGAAAGGAAAATATTGATTAAAACTGTGCTACATTGGGATCTTTCATCTTTAAAGAAATGTCTTGGCCTCACCACAATCAGGCAAGAGCTATGTCTTTGCATTTGACTGTAACTTTAGAACAAACTGGTAAAAGCATCACTGGGGAGACTTTTGTGGGTAACGTATTCATTTTTCAATGACAAAACCCTAGACCATCTTTTTTTTGTTCTAGATGCCAAAAATACTAAGCAGAACGTGCTTCTGTGTATGGACTTAATGTCACGCCTAACGACCTGCAACAAACAGCATCTTATTTTTAATCATCCTGGACAGAATTCTCTTCAGACAGATAGCACCCTTTTCTTAAAGGCCTATTCAAACATACCAGAAAATGCCTTGGGTGCCTTAGATACATGGAGTAGTTTAAACTAAATTCCAGGCTTGTGTAAATGTATTATTTACACCGATTCCGATCATGTAATCTGTTTTGATGGGCAAGTTCACTGTTAAATACTAGCAAATCATATGCCCTTACATCTCCGTGAACGATCCCATTTGCTGTCAGTTGTGTAATACGGGCAACTTTCTTACTAGTCAAGCGGAAAAGACAGGGGGGGAAGAAATCCTGCGCACCCAGTGTGACACGGCACCGGAGGAGCGAGCATTAAATTAGAGTGAGAGGTTATAAGTCTGACAGAAACCTGATCTGTATTCCCTAATTATGGAGGCTCACTTGCACAAAACTGACACAAATGTTAAGCCAAATTAAATGTTGTCTAATTAACTATCATATACAAGACTTCAAAGTGGGATGTCTACATGTTATTTAGCAAAGTAACTGGAACACGAGGACTCGCGAATTATCAGTCAAGGCAGAGCTGCCATCCCAGCTAACTGTTACAAGGTTAAGCCATCTCATTCTCACGCATCCCTCCTGTAAGCGCGCTGCTTGTAATATTTACAGAAAAAGGCACGGCAGTAAACAGTGTCGTACAATGAGGTGGGGGAGTTGGTAGGGCACGATTCAATGGCACTGATCTCCCCAATGAGCTGCCAGAAGCTGTTATGAATGGCCTGGCTGATGACCGATAAAAAGAGAAAAAAAAACAAAAAAACAAAACACCAGTGCTGGTAATTCATGAAAAACTACACACTGGCATGACAACTACAAGTGCCGAGTGACAGCTGTCAAGGTAAATGGAGTTTGGGAATCCTTCTTTCTTAAAGGATCATCTACACACACGTCGTTTTGGGAGGAGGGCAGAATCTATTCGATTTTTCAGGTCTGTTCGCTCCCTTGGGATGGAGGGGAAAAAAAACTAATTTACAGTGCTCTTAATTTCAGTGTAATCATTCTGTATTTTGAATGGAAAAGACAGAAAAGTATTTACTCCCTTCATTTCAGATCACTGTTCTCGTGCAGTGCCAAGACCTTCATGCGGCATCGACACGAGGAAGAGTCTCGGGCGCAGGGGAGGCTGTCTAACCAGGCGACAAGGTGCCGAGGGCTCTGGCTGCAGGAGCCCTGGGCACGGGAAGGGAGAGAGGTGGAGGCAAATCACGCTGCGATATGGCATGGGAGAGCAGCAAGAGATGCCCTTCATGTGGGCTGCGTTATCTGCAAGGGAGACATCCATCCAGATTAGTCCCAGTGCTAATGGGTCCTTACCATAGTCTAGAACTGGGAGGAGCCAGGCAAGAGACAAAGCAACATCTCAGTGTGGGTCAGCAGGCCTTGGCACGACTGCTTTCCCACCGGAGGGGGGAAAAAGCTCGGCTGCACCTCTGCGTGGGTAGCTGGGCTCAGCCAACATGGATCCGATTGATTTGAAGGGGTTTTGTTCGTATCACAGAAGGAAACAGCTGCAGCAGTCCGAGCAAATCAGCCACCATTTCCCATACAAATCACTTCTTATCCTGTCTTAGCTTCCCAAAAACATGATTTTGTTTGTTTAGGAGCAGCCACATTAAAATGCAATAGCCAGAGTACTGGAAAATTGATTTGTGAAAATTTTAGAAGATCTACATCCAGCCATGGTTTAATGGATAACACTGACCATGCACAATACAACCACACAGAGCTCTACTGTTTACATGCTCTCAGAGCATGGTAGGAAAGGCATGTCACAAAAAAAAAAAAAAAAAAAAAAAAAGAAAAAGGAAAATTGGGCAAGGAAAGTGTGAACAAAGCCTGCTATTAACATAATTCTCCCTAATTGTTTTACAACTGTTAAATTGACAGCATAAAAGGCTCTGCTATTATTACCAGCTGTAGTCTATCTCTGTCTATCCACCCTAAGCTTCCAAACACTCTAGTTCCTCAAAAACAAATTGAGCTAAACATTCAAGCTGAAGTCAAACAAAAAGGAGGATCTTGAAAGTTTAACACCCACCTACCCCCAGGAACAAATACAACCTTGCCAGGACCTATCTTTTCTGTTATCTCCAGTAACAAATCCATCCAGGCTGATTAAAGTTTCCATTGAGCGTTTTCTTGAACCACAAGTCATAAAATTCCCGGGGCCTCATTCATAACAGATTGCAGCCACAGACAGACTTTCCACGTCACTGTCCCCAAGAGGTTGTGTGTTAGGAGCTCGTTCTCTATTCTCACTAACCATCCTGTAGTCTGATGAAAAACAACAGCGCTACAGGAGCCAACTTTAAGCATCTGGTCTCGCCCACCGGCCACTGCACTGCAGTCACATCCTCGCCTACGGCTGCTTCTCCAGCGAGGCAACCACAGGGCCGCATCCTGACTCTTGGCACTGGACAGGAGGGTGGTGTCCAAGTTCCACTGGTACCACACCATTACTTCACAAAACCATCATACATACTAAACATCAATGTTGAACACAAAGTGGTTGAGCATAAACTATTAAAATGGAGCCCAGTGGCTCCCCTCTATTTTTTACAAAAGATGAAGCTCGTCTCCCCTTCCCATCAAGGTTCAGAAGAGCTTCAAATGTCTGTCTAAGGAAACCTGTCTGAATGGGGGGCTGCTGACAGCACACGGGGGAGACTGTGGCTTGGGGAGCAGCTAAAGGGGTTTTTCATTCCCTTATGCCACCCCAAATGGTTATTTCCCTATTGTTGATAACACGGGGATACAGAAGTGGTACAGGTCTGGGCATTTTAATATACGCTACTGCAGCTTTCTGTTTCTCAACACATCACGCTTACCAAAAATAAATAGAGAAAAAAATTAAAGCCACTTTTGTTTTTAAATAGATATTCTAAAAAACAATATCTGACTGCACAGAGTGGAGCGAGACAGGAATAAGGAGAAGACACCTATCTGGGGAAGTGAAAAAAGAACGGAGAAACAGACAGCATTAAAAAGGAAAACAGGGGTCCATTTTTTGAGCCAGGCTGCAGTTTGCCTCCACTCTCACAGCTCCAAGACTTCCAAGATCAACACAAACACGCAAGCTTCTAACACCTGAGTATCAGCATACATGACCTGACTTGTCAAACAAAAGAAACATTAACAAAAATAAAAGCATTTTCTCAAGGGAATCAAACACACCCTGTTTCCCCTCCCACCGCAGCCCTACGCTTGACTTCAGGGCCTCCCCATAGGGACCTCTCCCTCCCCCTTCTCACACACACCTCCTCCTTCCCCTCCACCACCCCGCGAGACCTGCATCTTCTGCCTGCCCCCCCCCACCATCCCATGGCCAACAGCCCGTCCCGGGGGTGCACATCCTCACCCTCCCTCACCCAAAATCCACGGGTCTAAAAATCTTCCTGTGTTGTGTGTTTCCTGACCATGCCAACCACCTCAACCCTGTGAAGGCAGGGACAGCAAACACTCACCCACTGTTCCCTCCCCCCGGCTCGAGATCCTCCATCTACATTGTATTGGAATAACTCAGGAGAATGACAGATAACACATAACTAATAATGGCATAATCCAATATCCAAAGCACAGAGAGAGCAGACCACTGACAACTCTCAAAATCTCTCCTAACACGACTGAAAACACTGTTTGCAGCCCAATGGGCAACTTACTGACATTTGGGGTTCCCCGACTGCTCTTTCTTTTCCTACACCAGAAATTTTTATCCAGGCAGAGTTTATGGGCTTTCTAGTTTTCTCTGGATATCTGGCAACCGGGTCAGGACCCAAACCAGATCAATCGGGTTTGGATCAACTCTCCTGTGTCCCCATAGTCCCCAGGGCTTTCGGGAAATGCTCTGCTCATTGATAATGTTCCTTGACAAAACAAGTGGGAATTTTTCCATCTAGCACGCTACAAACAAATGTGGCAACCTACTGCTGAGGTCCCCAAACAGGTCCCTTCTCCATTTGTAGCTAGTATATTCTCAATGATACCCAAGTTTAAAATATCCTTTCTATTTGGATTAGGGATCCAATGCAAAATTAGTAATAAGATATTTGGAAGATACCGCATGACGACTCAAGTTGTGTTACAAGAGACTGTGAGAGAAGAAAAGCAGGTCATCTAATTATTCAAAAAAGTTTTTTAAACAAACAAAACCTTTAGAAATATGTAGCTGGGAATTTCTTTTTACCAGTGAACATTACAGAGGGGAAGCTGAACAATTCCCGTGCATTTGACTACTTCATAAAGACACAGCAATCTACTGAAATGCTGAAACAACTTTACCAACCCAGTTTGCACAGATGATACCATAAACACATGCTTGTGAAGATCTAACAAACGTAGCATAGCTTGTACAACAGAACTTTGTTAATATCTGTAGTATTAAGAAAAACCCCGATGTTTGAAAGCCTTCCTACAGTGAGAAACTGCTGAGGTCACCAGCCACCAGAATTCACTCTGTAGAGGACAGAGGGGAAACACACCACAGCCAACAACCAGCTGTCCTCGTGCTAGTACTTGGTGGCTGAAATACTCTTTTTCTGTTGAAGCAAGAAGCAAATAAAGTGTGTCCCTTTTATCTGTGTCTTCATAGCATCATTGCCTTAGATCTTATGTCAAGGCAGCAACATTACGGTGAGATTTCCATATCCATGGGATCGCATTACAAAGGAAGCCCAAGGCCAAGTTTAAGGAAGGCTGTGCAGTGATCTCCTGTAAAAACATCCTTCCCAGCTTCAGCAGTTCTGCTAGCGGAGAGAATTCTGTACCCTGAGAACATGTTTTCCTAGTGGCCACGTAATCACCTCCCTTTTTGCCCCCTCCCTTCACCTTCTCCCTTTCTCCCCTAATCTCACTTTCTCAGTATTGTTCTGTGTAATTTTTTCCTCCTGTGAATGCTGCAAACACAACAGCCTAAGATTATCATATTTTTAAGGACACAGACTTATTTTGTTTGTTTTAGAGAAACACACCTCAATGTTTAGAAACTAGTATTTTCAATTCATATTTCAGTTCTCCTTGGCTTGAACTCAGAATTTTTATAGAGGATAACCTGCTAATCCATGCATTTTTCATTCTTGCGCAAATGATGTGCCTCTCCTTTTCCACACCAAAAAAAAGATTTAATAGCAATCTCAGCCACCCAAAGAAGTTTGTAACATTTCTATTACAAACTTATTTCAACCTACAATTACCAAATAACTTAATTATCATAATTATATATGAAGCTTTACTGCAAATTAAGATTAAACTGGGTTGCTGAAATAAATGCTAATATATTTAATTGTGGAATGAATTATCTTGGCTTCATTGCTATTCCTCAACAGCAAGTCTTCCAAATAAGCATGACTGAACAATGTCTTTACATAGAGTTACCCAAGCTCACCATGCAACAAACAAAAGCAAATGTAGTGTTTCAAGCAGAGGGTACATTTTCCCTGGGTACCTTGACTTCTAGTGAGTAGCTACAAATTTCCACAGGAAGCTAAAGGTTCTTGATTTTTATTCTCAAAGTTTAAAATTAATCTGATAACGGTTGCAATTTGTTCTACCACGCTACTGGTAGACACAGAGATCCCCCTAGAAGCATGGACTGAAGCAGAGAGATTGGAAGAGGGCAGGTCTGTTGCTAAAAATGAGAAGCTACAGCCCTAACAAAGCAAAAGGCAACAAGAAACAGTTATCAAATGCGTTTCTACCTCCACTCCACCTTGCCCAGCTCTGCAGCAGGCTGCCTGTTCTAGTATTTATCTTTCTCAAGCTGCAACTGAATTCTAATCAAAGTTAATAAAGGGCATGGGAAGAGGCGACTATCAAACCGCTTGTCCCTCATAACCTGTCTCAACATCAGAGTCCAGATCTCTGCCGCTGCAGTAACACTCTCTATTAGCCAGTGCCTGATCTATGCTGTAAGCTTGTTTAGTATATGTTAAAGGTAGGTATGGTAAATTTGATTTGCAACCCGTCTTGTCTCATTTACGTGATGAAGCCATTGCAATAAAATACTTCTGACACATTACACTGGCCTATGACATGATGCCAATGGAAAATGACATGCTCCACCATGCTGAATATGATAACGTTTATCTGAATAACTAACATCTCCTAACAATTCTAAATTTAGCCAGAAAACATAAGAAAATAAAATGTGGATTGAATAAAATAGCTCTTTTCTCAGCATCTTCCTCAACTTCCTTCAAAATCAGCACAGGGCTTAGCAGGTGGGGTCAAGACACTTTCAAAAGGCATTGGGAAGTTTTCATATGTCTTTTTTAAGTAAACGTACACACATAATTCATCATAAAATGGAAACATTTCAATCTTTGTTTTCAATATTCTTTGGGAATTTCTTTTCTGGAAGTCCTGGAATAGCATAGAGTAGATTTAGGTCCATGATAAAAATGAACTTGTCAGCCACAGTCTTTATTTCAGCCATGGGGAGTCAAGGCCCAGGCCTCAGAAGTTGTACATGAATCAACGTTAAGACTTCACGGACATGCAGCATTTTCCTCTGAAAGACCTCAGAATACTTTATAAGCACTAATGAATTAAGTGTCCAGCACTTCTGTGAGATAGGGAAACACCATCCTTCTTTTACGGACAGTGGGCGGAAAGAGGTTAAGTGATTTGTACAGGGTCACAAAATAAATCTGTGTAAAGCAGAGCAAAACTAATGTATTCTGTCTCCAAGTCACGAGCTTTGGCGTGAGACCATTCCTCATCTCCACCTCGGTCATGTGAGGGCTGGTGCTAGAGTCACCAGGTGTTTGAGAGACAGAACCTCTCACACACACAATGCCTATCTCCTCCTAATTGCTCAGATTTTAGAAATATTCACATTTTTACATATTTTTTGCCACGACAAAGTTTTGCTAGCCTTAGAATTTGCAGAAAGGTCAAAGTAATTATGTGTAAATGTGTCACACACGTTATAACACCCTACAGAAACCAGTCAGGACTCTCAAAGGCCAAACTGATGAGGACTCTGTAGGAAACTGGAGAAGGCTCCATCAGAACCATTGTAACCCGGGTGTTGTCTGCAGACATTTCCCTTGGAGACGCGTGTGTTTGCAGACTGCTCAGCGGATCCTGAGAAAGCAGCAAACCCCGATTCTGAAAAATATTTTGTTTTTCCTTGCCAGCTCCAGTAACAAGATTAAATTAAAGAAAATTTTAAATTGAATACCCAGGGCAAGAAACCAACTTCCTGGTACTCCGATGTATTAAGCAACGTAATCTCCCAGAGGAAGCGGTAGAGCCCAGATTGCTCAGAGCGCTTAAAACCAGACAGGACCAAACAATCAGTTCCCTTGTCCTAACTGAGACAGACAATTTCTCACCTGCAAATGGGCATTTTTCCAGCAGACAAGCTCTGCCTTTAACAAGATAGGATTTTTTTTTTTCCCCTTTGTGCACTTACAAACATGACGAGGCAGGCACAGCCAGTGGAAGGGAATGTGGACTGCCAACAAGGATCCTGTTAGCTTCCCCAGCGCGCCCACTCCAGCACTTACCCCGAGCAGATAAGTTCACACACTGGGAGGTGGCACACACTTGTCGATAACAAAATTGATTACAGAAGCAAAGGAAGTCCACATAAACTGAAGTGAAAAAACTCATATGTTAAGTGCCTCCGTGATCGTGTGCAACATAGTCAAGCGAGATTCTTTTAAACAATTTTTATTTAATGGAAAACATTTTCATTCATCCAGTTTCATTAAATCATCCATTATCTAGAAAAGGCCAGTTTAGACTTCAATTTCAGTTTGAAAGCACAGAAGAAATCTACTTTTGATATGCTAGAGCAAGCAAACCAGAAGAAAGAGTGACAAAAATCAGAAGGGGAAAGAAAAAACCAACCAAACTGATGCTGCTTGTTCTCGCTCCTGGCAAACCCAATATATTTAAAACACATGCAGAAATTCAGAACTACTTACAAAATGGACTTGAGCTGATTCTGGTGAATATCAAATGAACTATGAATGGTTTTGCAGTATGTAAAAGACATACTGGGAGACTACTACGATCTGCCAGACAAAACCAGCCGTAGTAAACTGATCCCGAGAATCTCAGGGACCCAGCTGCAGCACTAAACCCACCGAGCGGTGTGGGTCCTGTTACACCCGGCTAAAAGGTTGCGGCTTCAGATGTTTGGTCTTGCACAAGATTTTAGAAACCTGAAAGAATTTCTCAGATGCTTTTTCTAACAAATGTTTGAGCTGGGAAGGAAAAGAAGGGAAAGCAATTTATGTGATGCTACTTGTTTGGTTGGTTCTTTTTTTTTTCCTAATTAAAAATGGTCACTGTGCATTATTTACTGTGAGTTTTCATCATAAAGTTTTGTCCCACCAATTGTTCTCAAGCCACAAGGATGCTTGCACCAAAGTAAATCTTTGCTGGGGAAACAAGCCTTGCCTGCGCTCCCACATGCGTGCTCCTGCAAAGGTAATTCTTGTTTGGGGACTGTAAGGAGAGGAAACAGTGCAGTAACAACCAATTATGAGACAACAATGGGAATTTTCTACCATGTTCTTGCACAATCTGCTGGTCACATTCCACAGATTATCTAGTCAATCGTTATTTCACTTTAAAAAAAAAAAATAAATAAATTCACTGTTAGATGGCCAAAAAGTTCAGAAACAGAAGAACTGCAGAGCATCCTGCGCTGTTGGTGTCCAACTCAAGTAGCAGGTCCACTTGCCAGAAAACATCACCTTTTCTTCTGCCTAAACTCCACTGACTATGGGTGTGATACCAAAACCCGTGACTACAAATAACATTAGCCAGACTGGGAAAGACAGCCATCTGATTTGGCAATATCAGTCACACATAGCTCCTTTGCATGTGGGCCACGTAAAAGGGCAGGTTGCACCAGGATGCTTAGCAGCATTAGAGACACCTAAGTGTAGCAAATGAATGAAAACACAGCAGGCAGTGCTGCTGAGGGAGATAATCTGATTTCAGATGTAAAAAATGAGGCTGTGAACCAAATTTGCCAGAAGTCAAAGCGGGGAACAAAACCCAAATCCTTTTACATCCTTTATTCACAAGTTACTGAGCTATTTCTGTGCATTTCCAGAACTGTGCTGAAACACAGACCGAGGGCACTGTGCCGCAGGTGGCACCTGTGGCATCCTCCCACCTCCCAGGCTTCAGAGGGGCCTTGAACTGCAGCCGTAGCAGGGCACCCAGCTGGAATAGTTGTGAGCTGCTCAGAGCTGAGCACTTAGCCAGTTGATCAGCCCAACAAATGGCCTTATTGTCTCCTCTCCCCCACGGGCACCTAAATTACTGCCAAATGCAGCAGACGGGGCCCTGAAATTCCTCCACATCTCCCTGCACAACGACCAGGGACCAGGAGGTGCAGCTCCTCCTGTAGCACTGTCCTGCTTCAGCCATCACCCTTCTCCATGGTGGCACCTGCGGCACCCCTAGCATAGGGTGGATCTACCTGTCCACAGGCTGCACCTGAGGCACGGCATCCTGCAGCAACAGGGTCACAAACAGCCCAGCTGGAGGCGTCTTCACTTCAGCCCCTTCTCTTTCAGAGAGCTCAACACACCTGTGACTGCAGGAGGAGCCAGGCTCACTCTGCCATGGAGCTCACCGTAGGGTTTATACCACAAACACCTATCCAACAAGCCATGGGTTGAAAAACACACCTTCCTTTTTCCCCAACTCCAAAATCAAGCCAACATCAGGAAGTGATGCTGCATGGCTCCAGCGGGTAACCAGAGATAAAGGCCCAGCCAAGCCCTGCTCCTCTCAGTTAGCTAAGGCTTCATTTATTTTCCTCAATTCAGGTTGGTGGTGTGATTTCAGCTATTTCAAAGTTCAGCAAGAAACGTGTAATATTTCTGTTTTCCAAGCATACTAAGTTCCTTTACTACAATGCGTCTGATGGGTCAAACCCCTACTAAATCATGCTCATCGTAAAGCAATACTACCATCACATAAATTTAAGCCTTTTAGTGCAGGCCTTTCATCAACTCATAATGCTGTCCATGCAGCGAAATCTAGATGCTTTCGAAAGCCTAATTGTAAGTTCAGGCTATGAAATGCTCATTTTTCTCTTAAAACCTCTTTTTATCACCATTTCTTGTTGCCCTGTGGTGTATATTGATTTTATATATTATACAGCAAGAGAGATAATTGTGTGCAAAGAGCTGTGTGTCATCTAAGAAAAAGGAAAATAAATAAGTCTATTTGGCAAGACCACGAGACGAGCTGAGTGAGTAGATATCACTCTTCCTACAAAAATACACAGCGGTTGCAGGCTCTACTGTAATCTGAATTGTAACAATTAGAAAAGTAATTGTTAAATTACAAAAATACATCAAACTCACAGACCTCCCAGGGACCCTGTGCATTTGGCTAAACAATATTCCAGCATTCGTCCATCCTCTGCAGCAAAATGAAAGGTGGGTGTCCCCTTTGTCAGTATATCATGAAAACTGGACCAGGTGGCTAATCCTCCTTGGGGAACTTGAACCTTGGCAAAGCATCCACCAGAGGCTGAACAGATGCTTAGGCACTCATTAACCAATTCATTTCGTCGTCACACACATGATGGGAGTGTAACATTAAGAGCCTGACAACCCTGCTTCCACCCCCACAACCCAGAGCCGAGACTGAAAGCCTTCCCCTTGCTTGTTCAACATGGCCCAGGCCGGTTAACGTGAGTTTAACTTTTCCAACTGTCTGGAAACACATACATCAACAACGCAACACAGCAGGAACCCAATTTCAGAGTTTTCTGAGCAGTTGGATGCAGGTTTTTGAGGTCCAGCTTCCCTATTTATAATAAAGCAGTAGCAAAGCCCTCTCTCCACGGGTCCAATCCTGCAAGCACACCTGTGAGCTGCCACCCCTACTGCACTTGCAGGGCCATTTGCTGTAAGCAGGATACCCAGCAGCAGCGGCAGAATCGGGCCCTGAAGACTGTAGATAGCTTGAGGATGGCTTGAAAATTCACATTACCCTTCAATGGCAATAGCAGGATGGCTCTAATAACACTAGCAGTTACCTGAGGATGGGGTAAAAAAAAAAAAAAAAAAGGAAAGAAAAAGGAAAGCATACAACAAAAGCCCTAGGAGATATTCAGAGGGGATCTAAAATACTGCGGGGGGGGGTAGGTGTGTGTATAAAATATAATTTTAGTAATATAAATACAACAGGGGATACAGGCAGCAAGTCACAAAGAGCAAAGCTGATTTTTTTCATGGCATAGTTTTAGGAGTTTAAGCCATTAAGAAAATAAGAGGCAATACCTAAAAGGGACAGGGGAAAAAAAAAATAACCCTACCTCAATGAGCAGCTGAAAACAGAAAACCTCTCTTGTCAATTTGTAATTTAAGGAAAAGAGTCAGTACCAGCAGAAACCACAATTTAAGAAGAAACAACAAGTAAGAGACTCCTGTACACAATTATACTTTGCTTTCAGCTCATTTGCTTTCTTCTAGCATGGCATCAAAAAAGAACGGCTCCATGACCTATGGAGCCCAAGGGAAACGCATCACTGGAACACCATTCAGTACAATACCTTGGTAAAACCAACATGCGATCGGACATTCAGTCAGGGCTGCAGGAAAACTGCCAGCAGTGCCCAGGTATTTTGCAGTTTAAGTCTCATTTTTCACACTAGGTTCACGCTTGTTTAAGCAACAGAAACATCCATCAGTACAGTGCTGTGATGTTCCGTTTGGTCAGTTAGGAACCTCTGAAAATGTTGGCTGTGACTGATACCACACACTCACATCCACTTTAAAAAGGGGAAGCAGAGTTAGTCTGAGTCCATATTGAAAGTTATACTTTGAATATTTTTATCTATTTTTATTTTCTGAAAAAAATTATCTTAATTGGTAGAATATAACGAAGTGTGCTAAAACTAAATCCTGCCTTCGGCATCAGAGGCTGTTAGACCTGGCAAAGCTGGGCTGGCAGCAGGTCCCAGGGAAAGCTTTTGTTTGAGCTCTGCCCGCCTACCTTCTGCCCAGCAGCCGGAGAGCTCAGAGCATGCTGCCGCGCTCACCAAGCAGCGGCCAAAGCTACGGAGAGCCTCAAAAGTAACTTTGAGTGTCCTTTTGCTAGGACTAACCTTCTCTAAACTTTGTATTTTTTAGTCTATGTTTTAAGGTAAAAGTTGGTGATGAAGTAGCTTATGACGTGCTTCCAAAGAGATGATGCTGGTGGATTTTGGCACAGAAAAGGGCATTTAATCCCCAATTTAAAGGATGTGAAACCAGCAAGGGTCAGAGACTGCCTTTGTGTGTTTTACAGTGGTGGGCACAGTGGGTACAGAGACTGGAAGAAGAGATGCTAAAGAGCAAAAATAAAGCAGGAGGGGAAAATGCCTTTACAGCTGCCAATCTCCAGGCAACTAAAGCCCACAGCCCCCCTCCTTCCCCCATCCTCAGACTGCAGGACTTAGAGGAATTGATCCTGGCAATGACAGACAAGATCCAAGCCTCAAAAACCTTAGGAGAGAACAGCTTTGGAGATACGGACTTTAAATAAATAAATAACTTGTCCCAGGCCAGAATAGAGACTTCTTAGATCCCAGATCACTGACACAATAGTCATCAATGGTGCTATCATGTCAGGGCAGCTGCTTGCTCACCCACACAAGAGGCACAACACAGCCTTTAGATGCCAGGACAAAAAGCCCATTCCAGGTGCAGCTCATCCTGCCACGAGTCAGGGCCACCAGCAAGACCCCAGCAGTACTCCCATGCTGGCTACTTGCATCAAAGGCAAGGGAATGGGGGGAAACGCCACGATTTTATTTATGGAAGTAAGAGCTGATGAGAATTTACTTACACCTAGCAGTAATTCACAGTTACATCAAACCCAGTTCTGTGCATTGGACACGAATTACAGAGCACGAGGGGCTCCCAATTGCGAGTCTCCGGTAAGCGGGGTAAAGCTCAGAGAGCTGAAGCGAGCAGGGCACTGGGATGCCAGCACCCGGGGAACCTCAGAGACACCCCACAAGGCTTCAGTGTGCACAAGGTGGGCTCCTAGCTATGCTTTGAGCCCAAATTCATAAACCTGTTAGAGAAAGGCTAATTTTCTCAGAAGCACTACCTGCTCAGGAAACACACAAAACTGAAGCTCCTAATCCCTCAGGACCATTGCTGTGCCCCAGCAGGTCATCAACAAGACAGAGGTGTTTATTTATAATCCTGACCTTGTTCTTAACCATTTTGCACTTACCTGAGTGACTTCCACAGGTTTTGGTGACTGCAGCCAGGTACTTGCCAGGTCACCACCGCTCCCCGTTACACACCTCCACTGAGCTCCATTGACGGCTGCTCATCGCTTCACTGAAGTTCAGCAACTTCAACTAAAACTAGACACTGAGGGGAACCTTCAGCTAACAAGTCAAAACTACTTCTGAAAACCAGGCTGAAGAAAGAACACTGCATTTTTAGAAAAAAAAAAAGAGAAGTCCTTTCCTTACAAGTTCCTTCCCCAGCGAGCAGAGGAGCAGGAACCCAAGCTGTCCTGGCAGTGCCGTCTATACCCACCCAGTGTGGGGCAGGTGTGATTGGTGCTAATTGTGTGCAGCTGGGAGGCTCAGGGGCTGGCCAGGGCTGATGGCAGAATCACCAGCACCTGGGCTGGGGCAACTCCACCCCTACCCTGGCTCAGCCCAGGGGCCATTTGTCCTGCCATTGTTATTTCAAACATCTCAGGACAAAGACCCTTTCAAATTTCAGACCCAGAGATACTCTTACAGGCTTTGACACCGTTTGCGAAGTTTTGGTGTGAAGCAAAGTCTTTCTTTCTTGGTTTGGGTTTGGTTTTTTTTTTTGGCAGAGTTAAAACAAACTTCTCTGCTCTCTGCAGTGACCTGCAGCAGAAATAAGTGGCTGCAAAGCAGGAGAGCAGCAGCTGGGGCATCTCTGCCTGTGCTGGATGTGGCACCACACAGGCACAATGCCGGTCCTTACCTGCTTCTGTCAAGAAACAGGATGTCCTGGTGCTGTCTAGACAGTATGTCCTTGCTACGTGCTATCCTGCGAGCAGGTGCCAACTGGAACGAAAGCATCTTCATTCCATCTTTCCTGCCTGATTGTCCTATTTCTAGAAAACAAATCAGTGCTTTAAAAAGGCAAAAGCACACCTTGCCCAAAGACAGCTTTCTTTAATTCAAAAGATGCACAACTGGCTTCAAGCTCTCCTCCTTCCCCTGCCATCCCAGAAAAACAAAAACAAAACAGAAGAGACATGGAGTCAAATATGCTTTATTACTTATTAGCTGGTAATGTAATACCTTCTGACAAGCTGAACAATTGTAGCAGGCGGCTGTGGAAGTCGCTACACGGCCTGTTTAGAACGAAACCAGGGATGAGAGACAGCTCTGAAAGGGAGTTTTTGAGCACAGCTCAGCCATCCTACCGTGCCCAAACCAAGTACTTTTATCCAGTTAATTTAGTGAATGAATCCCTCAGGGTCTCCAGCCATCTACCACTACAGCTCATTAGAGCCCAATATCCGACTTTTCACGTTGTATCACTGAAAGCACTTACGTTTAAAATGTAATTAAACTTAAAACAAACAAGATCTCTTTTCCTCCCTCGGCAGCCCCGGGACCTGCCCCCCAGCCCCTGCCCGCACTGACAAAGGCACGCACCTCCGCCGCGTTATTTGGAAAAACACGGCGCTGACTTCCCCCGCTGACGGCCTGACATTTGCCCGACCATTCATCCTGTGAGCAATTAGAAATCTAAATACTGGGTGTAATGCCTGGCTACTGGGATTTAAACTCGCAGATCTCTTACAAACGAGTAATGCGGTGAGACTTGCTGTCCGACGAGGTGTCTTATTGAAATATCCCAGGCTGGTTCGCTTGTCACAGCTGTCGTTTCAGCCATTTGCACTTACACTGTATTGCTTTCATTACAAAAATAGAAATTTGTGTCCTAAGTGCTGTTACATTACTAATGCTAAATATTTAATTCCCCGGGGTTCTAATTATGGTTGAGCACTGGCAACACTGATTCTACTTTTTAATAACAACTGTAAAAGCAATTTGAGCATTTTTCAATTAATTAAATACATAGTGTACGAGTAACCTCTTGTCATTTTGCCCTCCAGGACCTAAGCTAATTTGTGTGGAATAAAATGTTTTGAAAATTAACTGATATACTAGTCTGATCATTGTTGTTCTGTTAAATTATAGTCTGCCAAACGAGCGGTGTATAATAGTTACATACCATACCATTTCCTTATTTATGACGACGTGGTGGTTTTTTGAAACAACTTCTCCAGCGCATTTCTAGAGAGCCAGTTGGAGAGGGCTAATTAGCAGGCAGGAGATGGTCTATGTACGCGGGGATCAGCAGACTTACAGCGCTGTGAGTCCTCAGCAACAAAAAACAAAGCCTCACTCCATTCTTCAGACCTCATTTTCACCTTCTTTCACAGCTGAAATTAAAAGTGTTAATTAAATGACTTTCTCCTGCATAAACTGCTACGGATTAGTTAGTAGTTTACACTTTAACACATGGGAATTGACTCACAATATTAACACACACAAGTAGTTTAGAAACCAATTTTTCATCTTCAACTTGCAGAACCCAATATGAAAAGATCTGCCCATAAGATGAGTTTGTTGGAATACATGGACAGTCAAAAATACCTAGCCTGCTCATGCAGACATCCAGGCATAAAACTAACTTCTACCGCATACCTAACACGATGCTACAAGTAAAAAGTATATTTTTGGTTTAGAACACCGACACACAACAGCACCTTATGCATCCTTGTAAGGGAACCTAACCTCTTCTTTTCCGTGCCCCACATTAAAAATAATGCAAAATCAACTGGGAAGAACGAGCAAAAACCCCCTACATTTTTAAAAATATTTTTTACACATTTTTATTCGTTGCTGATGAATAATGTTCTTTCAGCATGTACTCTAATAGTGTGTTTTATTTTATAGTGTGCAGTTAAGACAAACATACTGCTTGAAAAGTGCTTAAGGTTTAAACATCCCAAAATACACAGGTGAAAGTTTGATGGTTTGAGCCAAATAATACACAGTAAAGGCAATGTTCTACTCTGAAATCATACAAAATATGGAGTATCGATAAACAGCCAGCGCACTGCTAAGATTTCAACACTGACAAAGCACTTCAGGAAGCAAAAATGTCTTACTAATGAAGACTGGTAGCACAGGCTTTCCAGCTGGAAGTTGCCTGTGGCTTAATTACTGCTGTTTAAAGAGAAGATTTTGGAAAAGGCATCTCCAGCCACCGTGCTACTGTATTGAGACTGTCTCTCTTGTCAGGGAAATGGAGATGGCAGCACTGAGAACTGGAAGCATTCACAAAAGACGAAACGTCACATTTCCAGTACCTTGCCTGGTTCCCGCTCCCAGCTCGTCCTCGGGCCGCCTCTGCTCAGGGCCGCCACTGCCGCCCACCACAGGGCCACAAACCTGCTCAACCTTCGCACTCTTGGCACTGCTTGGCTTTGAAAGAGGTGGGGCTGTTTCTGACAGCATCCGTCAGGCTCTGGGGTCACTCAAAAGAAGGATCTGACCCTCTGATATTTTATTATGCCCCCTCTTTCAGGAAAGTGCTTAGTGCCTGTATCTATCCCATGCATGGGCACTGACAGCCCCATGTGCCTTGCTGTGCTCAGACAGACATAAAATTATTCCAGTGCGCTGGAAAAAGAAGGGAAAGGAACAGAAAAAGAAGATCGTATCACTAAAAATTACAATATTGGTAATTATATCTGTTTAATAGACTTTTTGAGGACATTTATTTATAATGCGTTTGGTCACTGTGTGTTGTAATTACAAGTCTGTTTTTTCACAACTTGCAAGGCATTACGCATGCGGAACATTGCACTCATCATACTAGTTAAAATGAAACCAAGCCTCAGTTCACGTTAAGTAAGATTCCTTATGTGCTACACCAAGACACTCACACACTAAGGGCTGCAATTCAAACTAAGCAGGATTGCATTTCAGTTTTAAAAAAAAAAAAAAAAGTTTTAAAAAAATCAATAAACCACAGATTTCTTTTGCCGCCAAGCAAATTAAGATTCTCAGTCAGCATTACAACACTATTTTTTTTCCAAAGAAATACTAAATAGAATATACAATCACTGTCAAATAAAAGTGCTCAGGTCTTAAGCATTTGTGTGTAGGTGTGTGTGTGCATACATAAAACATACACATGCCCAAAATACGAAGAACATGAGCAATGTATTGCAATAGCTCTCTTCTTAAAGACAGATTTATATAACGGTGTAAAACTTGAAGTTATCTTTACTACTATTAAAAGCTCCACGGTATCTCTTGGTATTTGACTTCAATAAATCCTGGAAACATTCTGCTCACATACTGAGTTTTCAGGAATGTGCAGCATGTGTCAACTTCAATAAAAGTGGTACAGTTCTTTAATTACCCCCTTCACCCAGCAGCTGCTTTAATGAAGTATTTTTCTGAACATGTAAAAATGTAAAATACCCCAAAAAATCAGTCATCTATGTGCAAGGACTGCTCAGCATCTAACAATAATGGATATACTGGAGGACAAAAATGTGAGTCATGCCAAGCCCATAATTCTCAGTGACTGACTGTAAAGCACTTATAGACGCCATTAAGCTTTTAAAACTCTAACCCTAATCAATCGTAAACGAAGAAATAAAGACCTCATGGTTATTTTTAAAATCTTAAACACTAGTACATAACATGAAATAATTTTTCTGCTTTTTCTGATTCACACAGCATTCTCCCAGGTAAAATACGTACTTCTGCATGAAAATAGGCTAGTACATACAAGTTAAAAAATAACAACACCTATTTAAACACATGAGCTAATTATACCTGGCATTTTGGACTTCAGTGGTAACACACTGCTTGCCACAGAGCAGAAAAAATCCCTGTCAGCCAAAACCAAAGGTGCACAAGATTCAGAAATCTAAGTGCAGACAACCTCTCCCCTTCTCCAAAGGCTTGTGCTCCTGAGTCTCTTCATGGTGCAGGAGAGCCAACACCATCTCCCCAGGCTGGGGAGAACCTGGAAACGTACAACATGCACACATTTATTTCAACCTTGGTGACAGCACAGCAACAAAAAGCCCATTAATAAGAAAAAAGGCAGATAACCGGATGCAATCAACTTGCGATCATTTTTTTTGTAACGTGCTAGTGAATGGGTGCCAGCTAACTAATCGTAGTAGAGAACAAACCTAATTTATACACAGCAGGATGCTGTCAGATTATTTTAAACCTAATAATTATTTCTAGCAGCAAGGCAATGTTACACTTTGTAGAAGACATTTGCTCTGAAAAAAAAGGTTCATGTGCTGTTTGATTAATTTGGTGGGAAGGGCGGGGGGGGGATGGATGAACGAAAGAAACCCACCTAAAGCCGATGAAACGTAACACTCGGCAGAACCAAGCAGCCAGGTGAAAGAGGAGCTTTGAAAAAGGCACGGTGTTAGGAGACGGGCACCTTGCCAAATTAGTTAAGCGATGCCGCAACTCCCCCCCAGATCTTTTTTTAGAGAGAAGTGTAAGTAACTCTGAGTAACTTCAGTGGAAGCTGCTATGCTGTGAAGGTATTTGTTACACCAAGATGCCTTCCTCCCTCCCAAGCCAAAAGGAGGTCTAAGATGACCCAGTCTGACCCCAGGTGTAGCAAAAGCCACAGAAGCCCATGACGAATTCCCCTACCCCACCCAGCCGTTTGTTCAAGCATATACCTCTACAAAAACATTTCATCTTCATTCAAAATCTACTATTCCCTTTCCAATCGTTTCTAATGATTCATTGGTCTTATTAAAAGTTTGCACCTTAGAGTTTGTCATGAACTGATTTTTATCTCTGTGTATTGTCAACACCTATTGCCTTGAAAATGTTTTGCTATGTCTGGAGTTTGAAAACAGTCATAAAATCAGCTGCCACATTACAGACGTAAAGATTATCTTCAGGAATGCACATTTTATTCAACCAAGTTTGAACTGAAGTTAAAGGAGTTAGAAAGTAACCATATAGTACCAGTTAAAAAGGTAAACTATGTTTTGTCCAACATATTTGTGGAGAACATACATAGAAATCATGTGTTTATAATAACAAACACATGATTACGCCTGGGATCTTGATAGATTCATACTGAATGCGGCAATCACCGAAGAGCCAGGAAGTCTACTTGAAACCAACCTATTATTTGGAGTATTTATAAGAAAAAAAAAGCTGTCTGCTCTGAAATTGTATTTTGTTTTCTTTGTAGCGCTACATAAACAGTATGACAGTCTTAACTATAGTATTTGATCACTTTAAATGCCTGGATGTAAAATTTTACTCATTGACGTAACATATCCATGACAGCGCTCAACGTAAGACATATGTTATTTTGCAATACTGCTTTAACTACGTATTACCACTTAAGCAGGCAAAAAGATTATTAGGCAATCGCAAGCATTTCATTAAATATTTTAACCTCAGTACTACAATAGTCCATATTAAGATAAAAGAATTATGTGAACTATGGGCTGTCTCAGAGAGCTGTGGAGGCTCATTTCATGGTCAGGGGAGGACATCTGCCAGTCCTTTGGAAGAGGGACATCACTTCTGAACTCGGCACTCG
This sequence comes from Larus michahellis, assembly GCF_964199755.1. Classification (NCBI taxonomy): domain Eukaryota; kingdom Metazoa; phylum Chordata; class Aves; order Charadriiformes; family Laridae; genus Larus; species Larus michahellis. Next base: position 18,666,990 of record NC_133899.1, read on the forward strand.
GATGTGGCTCAACCCCAGGCTGGTGGCACAGGGCACAGCACTCACACCTGGAGCCACACACCCCTTCACCAGAAAGGTGCAGAGATTGGATCGGGAGCAAGTTGAGGATTTTGGAAACTATGCGGTTGGCGCTTTGCCTCCTTGAACTATGCATGCACCAAGCAAGTACAGGCTAACAAGGCTAAGACAGAGTTTGACTGAAGAGTCCAACATTTTCTCAACATATAGCAGTACATAGCCAAGTAAACTCAAAACTTGGCAGAAAAGCAATAGGTTTCACACTCTATCATATCATTATCTTTTTTACATAAAATTTTAAAATAATAGCGACTTGTAAGTTTGTGCACATTCCCAAATCTCTTTGCAAGCCTTATTCCTAAAACTCGCCATGCCTCATCTCTTCATGTCACTATTTTTCAGACCTGCAGTTCAGGGGACAGCAGATGCAGGCCCCGCTCTGAAGGCACTGTGATGTGCTGCTGAGGATAAACCAGCCAGGCAGAGCAGCGCCTTCTCCTCACATACCAATTCCTTTCCAGGCATAGTACATTATTTTACTCCCTTACACATGGCACATAAGAGAGGCCAGGACATACTTCCTCATTCTTTAGCACAGGGCTAGTAAAAAGCTAGTGGATGCAATGCCAGCTGAGCTGGAGGCTGTGACTGAACCAAGTTCTTTTCATCCAGCAGTGCCCCCAGAGGAGACACAAGCAGCGCTGCTGCGCTCAGGTTTCTGACAGATCAGGAAACCTCTTGTTCTTTGTAGGCCCAAGCCGTCTGCGGGACAGCACCTACACTCCACCGCCTTCCCGCAAGAAGGGTCAGTGTTGAAGGAGCTGTTTAGTGCCCTGTTTTCACCCAGTATGCCTTCCAGTGCTAAAGCCCATCCACACCGTTCTAATTTTGGCACACGGAACATCAAGAGCTTGGACGCCTCACCAGACTCCAGCACCTACTGATGCAACATCAGACAGAGAAGCAGCAGTGCAACATCATGCAACATCAGACAGAGAAGCTTCTCCTGCTGGACGTGTTCTCCCCTCTTCGCTAAGACCAGCTCAGGGCACCGTGTGTCTAAAACAGGTCACTTGAGGCATGGGTGGGTTGAGGCAGCCTCTTTGATGAGTAAAGCCAGACAGTGTGTTCTCTAGGTAATGGAAACATTTGTACCATCCGTGCAGCTTGAGCAGATACATTTTCCTGCAATAGGTGTCCTGTCACCTACACACGCTCACACCATCTCTCCGCACTCACAGTGGCACACGCAAGGAATAAGTCAAAGAGCACAGATTTATTTTATATTATCCATTACGTCCCTGAAATGTGAATATTATACATGACAGAACTGCACAGCTTTGTAACACATCCACTTTGTACCATAGCTTAGAGATGTAGCTGCACCTGTTGAAAAGATTACACCAGCACCAGCTCCCCAAGAACCCTCCTGTCAATACACCACCCTTCCAGATACACCGTCTGTGCATTCCCTGCCTTCCCATCTAAATGACCCAGGGTGCTAGTTAACCAACATTTGATAGCATGAGTAACTTGGGCTGAAATAAGTCTGGGTGTGCTCAGGGAAACAGTTCAGTTTGCTTCCCTAGGAGGGGCGATAACCTCCAGGAGAGAGCGAGTGAGCAAGCGTGCATGAAGCCTCCTTCTTTAACCAGCACAGCTGCTGACCAAGGAGGCTGTATCTCTTGCCTTCTCTGAAGTTAATCCCAGCAGTTTAAGGCAGACTTGTGAAAAAAACGTGAATCTGAAGTTACTCTAAAACGCTACTCCAAGGACACATTAGTTCCACTAGAGTCAAAGTATAAGCCAGACGCAATAGGTCGAGTTCTAGTCGAAGAGATTGCAGAGAAAGTAAGAGCTAATAATTCTTAATTTGGCATAACATGACATTCCCAACAGCTTCTGTCTCGCCTTCCAGTAATTGCGTCTTGGCAGTGTACATATTAAAAAAATCATAGCACAAAAGACATTTTCTGTTAAAGAAAAAAAAGGCAAAAAAATGCAAAAGTACCTTTCTTTGTAATACTGTCATTCTGAAAACTGAAGACGCTTTCACTGAAAGGAAAAATATGCCGATCAAAACACGAAAGGGACAAAACTTCATTCATTCCTTATTTGTTTAAGAATTACTAAAAAGAAACATTTTTGCGGGAGGCTAAGGCAACAGTAATTTAGACAATAATAAATTGAGCATTGTAAGAATAACTATTCCATTGAATAAAAGAACTCTGGCAAGAAACTTTTCACATGGCATTCAACAGACATTCAAATAAATGAATGAAGTATGCAAGTTAAATTACTTCAAAAATAAAGACTTTCCAGCGGTTTACCATAATGACAATATTGTATAGAAAGATACAATAGCTCTTTGTAGCCTAAAAATTGTCAGTTTTATTTTACAAAGATGACTTCCAAAAGCATCTTGTCATGACAATCGAGTTTTGAGGAAAAAACAACCTGTCATTTGATAAATAGATGAAATTAACTGTCATTAAAACCACTTAAGCACTCCTCCTTCCTGTTATCCTTCTCATCTCGGCAGTAACTGATAAGAAGATTTCAGGGAGGCTCAGTCATTGATGGCAGGATCTAGAAAAGAAACAATTTTGCATACAGTTATCATTCTCATTCACAGCTTCTAGTTATTGCATTTCACTAACCTGCATTTAATTGGCTTCCTTCTGCCACTGGCAGGAGCACAATGGACCGTCTGCTTCATACAAATCACCACTCACTGCTGCAGTTACACCTTACACCATGAAAATATTATAGTGGCTGCCTCCTATCGTGTTAATAGTGCATACAAAGGTAACATTAACAAGGTCCTGTTATCCACCAGCTATGAATTGCTAATACCAGCCACTGCATTAGCCAGCTGGAACCGGACATTACTCGTTATCATGCAGTTCATTACTTATGGAACATGGCTGAACCTGACATTGGTAGATTTCTCTGCAACTTCTGGAAAATATACCACTTGTCCACGGAAACATACCACCGAAATAAGTGAAGAAGGACCAGATGCAACAGTTACAACAGAATTAGAGAAGACAACGACTACAATCGCATGTTTTCCCGAAGACCATTATCCAAGATTTTGTTTGGCTAAGCAACCAGCTTCTTTAAGAGGAAAGGAGGGCATAGATTGGTCAAAGAAAAAGACCTGAGCTTTGCATAACCAGACTAGCTCCCGTGTGTCTCTGGAAGGCTGTGTGCACGGCAATCCCACTTCCAACATACAGAGTAATTAATTGTATTCCCACATTAAAGCTACGATGGCACACCTCCACCTTGGCAGATTTCTAGCTGGCTTTAATCTTTCCCATCTTCCACATGCCAGGTTCCTCACACCAACTGGCCCTCGGTGACAGCTGAGTTTTTAATGCAATACACCCTGATGCAAACAGGCTTTGCCCTTTCTTCCACCTTTGGCTAGACTACGCTGCCATTTAGTCACTGCACTGATGTAACAACTGCACTTGCTTCTACTGCACTGCAGCTGTACGTCTCCTGACGTGACAACGGGAAGCAAGGGTCTTCATCCCTACAGGAATGTAGCTGCCTTTTTGGTTAGCAACTTGCATCTTTTTTCATGCCGAGGACAGAGCATATGGTCCTTCAAAGGGATATCAAAATAAATATGACAGGTCAGTGCAATCATCACACCGAATGAATTCAAACGATGCCGTATCTAAAATGAAATGTGTGCACATAATAAAGATTCAAATAACAAAAAACAAAACAAAACAAAAAAACCAAAACAACCCTACCCTTTATCCCTCTCTGAATTATTTATGAATTTTGCAACTCCAGCTGTTGCCACCAGCCCAAGGACATTACTTCATTTTGGGAATGACACTTCATATTAAAAGATAAGTTAACAAAACAAAACAAAAAACCCTATCCTTACAAGGCCGCAGCAAAGCATAATACATCTTTTCCCAGCATTTACAAAGGAAAATAATCAACAATCAATTCAGTTCACGTTTCTCAACTTGTTTCCATAATTCCAGACACAGATTTCAACACTCATACATTAAGTCAGCTATGCCTTTTTAACCACTGCAGTTAGGCAAGACTTTCAAGGAGTCTTGGATCCTCTTTGTATTTTTTTAGGGTTATCGCCCTCTAACAGTTCACCGTAAACCATATGCCACCATACCAAAGACTGTGTGATACTATCGGCACTCAAGTTAGTGAAAGCTTTTAGTACATAATATGGTCATTCCAAGAAAATGTGAATATTCTGCATACGTGGAGTTGCTTTTGATAAAATCAATTATTTGTTCATAAATTAAAACAAAAAGAAACGCAACTTCAACATGTGTAGCTTAGGGCACAAAGAATTAGTTTCAACTAACCATGACATTTAGATTAGCAAATTCTACATAGTGCTGTCTGCCCACTTACAGACTGCTCTGATTCAGGCCCCATCACATATTAGTTCTTAGATTTCAAACAAACAAATTGAGGAGGGGAGGGCTTAGCCAGTGAGCATGATTTCCATTGCCTACATTTATATGCCCTCCCCCCTCCCACACCCTTTCCATCAACTATAACAAGTTCATAGTTTATCTGTACAGCAAAGAACATGGAGGTGGAATAAATAGGAAAAAATTGAAAAATAAAAATCAACCATTGGTTTTGGTTGCCACCTTATTCATAGTGGAATCTGACAATTAAATAGGTATAGAGATCTGACCTGTTACCCAAAAACACCCACACCACTAACATTGCACCACCTTCCCGCTACAAGAACATACTGAGATGCTGTCTTCATGTCAAGGGACATATGACCCCTAAATATTAGTCCTTCATGATTTATCAACAGCCTCTTCTCCACCACAAAGGAGATTACTCTGTTCTTACCTTGTGACCTTCATTTCACAGTGTTTTCTGCTTTTATCTTTACATAACTGAACAGCAATTGGGTTTATGCTCAGCTCCTAGGAGATGCCAAATGCCACAATAACTTTCAACTGATTAAGGATCTGGGGTGGTTGGTTGTTTTGGTTTGGTTTTTTTATCTTCCATAGTCACCTGGAAGTGGACCAGCAATTGTAGCAGTTCTAACCCTAAAAGGAGATGTGTGAATAAACTGCAGAACCTTCCAAGGTACCATCAGCAGAAATCTCCGGTATCACCCACAAAGCTCGCAAGACATTTGTCAGCTTCCTGCAGCCAAGAATGCACCATTTGCCACAAGGGTCAAGCACACAGTTCAGGTCTGAACCAGAACACCAGGCAGGCGGGTATTTTATAAGCAAACTCGTCTTTGGGAAAGGCAGCAAAGCAAGAGACGTTATCTGTCTTGCAAGTGAAACAAGCCAATGGCTTGTGAGCAGAGTCCACTTTGGTTTAGCCGTCAGCAGTACCTCCAGCAGTATCCACTTTTGTTTAGTTTGGTACCACTGAGCTCATGCAATGTTATTCATGAAAAGGAGATGTAGTTAAACATTTATTTGCCCTTCAGTCTGCATCATAACTGGCACCCAGCCCTGAACAGTCTCTCTCTTACTCGCTACCGCAGGAAAGCTACCGAAAGAGGACCTTCCCTTCCCATGTCGTGCTGTTGGCCAAAGAAACAAAAGGTACAGAAACAAAGAGAACAGGCAGAGAACTTGGGATGTGTACAATACCACTGAGCACTTAAATGCTACCCTTTGAACCTTAACTTCCAACAGCCCCAAATTCACCAGTTGTCACTGCCATATATTTGAGGTTATTACTCCCTTACCATTAACGATTCTCCAATATCTTGCAAACCCCAGGTGTTATGCACAAACCCCCTCAAAACTACAATTATTTACAGTTGTAACCCACTCAAATGTACATCACATCACTTTTTTTTCTGAAAATTAACAAATTAAAAACAGGAACATATCTCACATTCTGGGGCTGCCATTTAACTCTCAATGCCACAGGTTCTCCAGTGCCTCCTGAAATACTTTCTAGCTGTACTAAAGGAATGACATTTGGAAAAATCACCTGTGTGCAGATAGAAAAACATCCTTCTGAAGATTTTTCACAAGCTAGTTGGATGCAATTGAAGTCAGTCCTCAGAAAATAAGGAAAGTCGTCTTCGTGCCCAAACATGCTCACTAAATGCTCCTGGCTATGACATTATTTCATAATTGACACACACACAAACACCTCAAGAAAATACCTTTTTGCCTATGTCTGGATTACACAGCTATATATACCCAGTGCTTTTGCAGAGCCTTCCCTATGTTGCACAATGCTCTCGAATACAAATGAAGAATTGATCCTTTCAGATGACGATTTTTTTTTTTTAGTGTTCGATATTTTTAATGTTAAAAAAATTGTACCTCAACATGGTCTTTAATCTAATCCTTACCCTGAACAATTGAAGTACATCCGTATTAATCTATTAGATGCTTTTCCACACCACACCTATGGCACTGCATAAATTACTGTAATTTAAATGAATTACTGCTTGAAAATTCTCATTTGGTAAGAAACATGCAGTGTTACAAGGCACCAGAAAGAAAAATGTGCACTACGGTAACTAAGTTTTATAACATAGTATATCTAGGTTCTCATAAACCAGCTATTCTAAATTGTTAAAGGACAAGAATATTAGACCGATCACATAGAACACACATCAATATGTCCAAGAAGTCAATAATATGAAATTAAATCTACAGTTTATTTAGATACATTTCCATGCCCATATATGCAGAACCCACTTTAAAAATGCCATTAGGCTGGCTGAAGAATATTATTGCAAAAGACATTAACACCAATAGTAATTCTATCTCTGCCCTGGATAACTTGCATTTTTCTCTTTAAATGTCTGATCTGCTGAAACACATTGAAGAAAAAGTACTTGGGGAAAAAAAAGAAAGAAAAAACCCACAACCAAATAGAAAAAAAACCCAAATTATTTTGTTACATTATTCCACATATTACTGCTGCTTAAGGATGACTTGTTTAAGACTGCAGATTTCAACTACCTAACAGTAAAGAATGAAAAGCTTCTTGCTACAAGCTAAAAAGAAAGTCTTTACTATGCTCCTTGAAGAGCTCATTTTCACATTACTCAGGCTTCATTATGCTGAATCAATATTCGTTTAGTCACTGGGGTTATTGACATATTTTAAAATAAAAGTATACCCTTCAGCTACTGCACTCATTACGGGTAATTTGTCTTGTCAGGGAGCAGGGAATATTATCCCAGTCTTTCAGGGGCTGACAGCCCATGGAAATACCTCCCCTTGGTTACAACTGTAAATAATTTTAAGGTAAAATATTGAAAAATCAATGACTGTTTCCTGCAATCTGTCACAAACAAATCAATCATAATCTGCACAGCCAGAGAGTATGATTTGAAGGAGATGAGAGCAGATGTAATTCTTGGCTGGAATCTCTCATTTCAAAATCACTTCACATAATGGTGTCATCATTTAAACACTTAGCAGTCACTGCAACTGCCACTCATAACATCTAGTCGGACAAAACCGCAAGGAAGAGGAGGAGAAATGCCACTGCTGTTATATAAACAAACACTTTATTTAAACGGTTGCAACATTAGCAAATTTCACAGATAGAACAGCTAGGCTTGTCTCTCCACAGAAGTCCAAGATGCTTTTCTTTCTCAATGGAAGATTGTCTATAAACTAGCCTCTCACAAAGCCTTTTAAAACAAAACTAGGCTTCACAAAAGGTGAGCAATAATACCTGCTACTAATACTATTTCTAAAAATATTTCAATTTCATTCACTCTCAATTGCTTATAACAGAATTACGCATCAAATTCTCAAGAGATTAAGAAAGGAGAATTGTCTGAGATACTTTTGTCTTTTTAAGAGCAATAAGGGCTTCAATGCTTCTTTGTCCTCTACATATTAAATTTCACATCTAATTTTCATTAAGCACACACCGACGCAACTTTAGTGTAGGTAACCACTGCAGAGTACAGGAGAAAGAAAGTCATAACCTACACAAATTAATTGATAATATATTTTCAACTTGCACTCAAAGAGATTAACTGTTGTATATGGAATTACATTTGTATAAAGGATCAATTTATACATAAAGAATTAACTACTCTGCAGTCAAAATGCTATAAACTGATCTTTGTAAATGTGAATCATTTGTGTAAGACTAATCTATTTTTATAGAGTAATACTAACGCTTGGACTGAAATTATTTCCTCATTTGTCCCCCCACCTCACCCCAGACTACATTTTCACCCTGACACCACAGCGTTCGAGAGACTTCTGTGCAGATCAGTCAAGATGAAAAAGCAGCACACAGGATGAAATTGTTGTGCAACCGCAACCGTGGGCCTAAGCCTGCACTCCTTGTACAAACAAAATTCGCAAATGCTCAAGGAGTGTTTCACTCTGGAGTCTATAATTTGAGCTCTTAATCTTTAATGTGCAGAGCCTGTTATCACACATTCATTTTAATCACATTAACCTCACCAACTCATATTTCTGAGTATTTATCTCACAACTGTGAGAATAAGAAAAAAAAAAAATGCAATCAAAAAGATGAAATTATTTTCTCTTTTCTTGCAAAAAAAAAAAATTCCCTTAATACTGTTTTTAAAAATTAAAGACTAGGGCATATTGTACATCTAAGTAAACCTCTCCAAGGTTTGCCTTCCTTTAAAGCAGGCTTTAAATCTCTTTATCTTCTACACGGAAAATACACATCTCTAACTCTTTATTGATACACATCAAAAACCACTATTGTTTGTAGCAGCTGGACAGATTCTCTTTCTTAACAAAATAAACTATTAAAAAAAAAAGAAGAAATGAAAGTCTTAGCCCAGAAGAAACAGTTACTGCCTTAGAGGCTAACTAAGTGGAGGAAAACTGCAAATACCAGCCGTAAAGTGAATCAGCTTATCCTGGGGAAAGGCCACTCTATTGTGAAAGGAAGCAGGAGGAACAGAGGGTAAGTAATTGCTGAAAACAAGAGTAGCTCCTAGAAATGAAGTTGCAGTACCTCACTTTTTTCCCGGATGAGATCTATAATGAAGCTATCCGATAGAGAGAAGCCTCAGGCTCATCAGCCCTTTTAAATCTCCTCACTGGCCAACCGACACTCGGAGAGGGAAGACCCAGCTTACTACGTTAAGCCATTCTGGGACGGAAAAGCAGTGTGCCACACTGAATGCACCGGCATCCTTCCCCCGTGCCGTTCCCCTGAGCCAGGTTGTTATTTCTTGTGACAAACACCTAATTAGGTGGGTCAAGAATCACAGAAGATGGAAGAGATCCATTCTTCCTACATGCCAGACCTCCTATTCATAAAAATGAAGGCAATGACTCTTCCCCTCCATTGTAAGGCACTTAATAAATGTTAATAATAATTAAGACAGTCACATCTCCCAGACAACACTGTGAGACATTTTCTTGCAATACTTGAGAACTATTGGGCTCAGGAGGGAGCTCCCACAAGTTCCAGGCAGAAAAAAGACACAAATTCCATCCTTGGATGCAAGAGGCCACAGAGGGCTGCACCACAGCAGACATTTCACAATTGCTCCCCAACAAGGGAAGCCCTAAGAAGAAAGGGCAGCACACGCTGTGACACTACAGATGTTTACGGAGAGTTCACGGATCAGCACAACAAGTACTATTTTCTGCTGGATAAAGCATTAAGATGCTGTAACAGCTAAGAGGACTGCAAAGTCTTTCTGGTTAAGAAGTTGAACTAGCTTCAATTTCTTAAACTAAAAAGTATTTTTCTTCATTGTATCTTTCTCAAGAAAAAAAAAAAAGAACTACAGGTTATGAAAGAGCTGAAAAAAGAAAAGACACTGGCTTAAAAAAAAATCTAGCAGCATTTCCTCTAGAACCCACCTTTTTGGTTTACTGCTCTCACTCATAATGTTCATTTAAGGCAATAGTATATGTTCATTTATTTAATGCAGCTCCACATGATCACTGAAGAATAAAGCAGTGCAATATTACATCATGCTATATTACTGACATTACACTATTATCAATACTCTACCTAATGAAGTTGATAAAGTCTTTGTGTTATGGAAACGGTGTGTTACGGGTGTTATGGAAAGAATAATAATCATGCTTTGAAATAGCTCCCACCTTCCAACTCTGTTCTTCCCTTCTTCGTCATCGTTTAGACCATTCTCACTGAGCTCATCTGGAGAGGACAAAAAAAAGAAAGAACAAAAGAGCATACTTATTACAGTGCTGGTCATCTGCACCATGTGATCCTCTCAACAGGACTAAAACTGATGTATCTGGAAACATTAATTCTGCATTTTGTGAGAGACAGAACCCAGTACCACAAAGGAAAGTGCCACTACTGTAATGCCTTACTTAATGAATCATAACATACATGAAACAAATTACTTACCATTAACTCTGAATAGGACTTAATATGGTTAAAAAGAGCTGCAAGCCCAGATGTGATCTGGCTTCGTATGAGGTCTCTTCCTGTACTCAGGCAGGTACAGGATAGGATGGACTGCTGGATTCATTTTCCTCACCGTGAGCCTCACTGCTCCTGCTCTAGGGTGCATGCTGTAAAGGCAAAAAATGGACATATGGAGAACGGGGAAATGGAACAAAAAGATAGTGTTTGTCACTAATTTAGACAGCAGGTTTCTCTTACAAACAACGACTGCAGACTGAACAATGCAAAGGTTTCTTCACCCGTTGATCTAGCGTGTCTGTTAAATCCCACAAGACCCTACGTCAGTACCACATCCCACTGGATGGTGTTCAATTCTGTATTTTCTAAGAGGCGAACCTAAACAGGTGCCCATGGAAATCAAAGATCTGTGGAATATGGAAATTTAATGGCATTTAGCTAATGAATCAGTAACAGCATTAATAACCTGCTTTTGCTCAAAAGCACAACAGTCTAAGAAATTATATGAGTACAGATACCAATTCAAAGCTGAACGTTTCTGAGAAAAGCAGAGGGTTCCAGTTAGGTAAACAGAGGCACAGAGGTTACTGGAACAAATCTAGGTCATAGGATGTGCCACAAACAGAATGAGAAAACAAGCCCCAGATTCAAGATCCCTAGTCCCTTTCCTACTAACAAATCCTGCCATCACCTTCTCAGCCAGTATCACAGTATCAAAGTCTCTCAGCCATTCTGCAGCCTCCTCTCAGACAACTATCTGGGTGACCTCAATTTAAGTTTCACGTAGGGACACAGTAGCAGAGTTTATACCACAGATAATATCAGATTAATTTTAACTGAAGCAAGAAATTAAATACTGAAATAAATTTAAGAAAAAGCAAAGAGCAAAAAATACTTTAAAAATAGCTTTTGAAACTTAAGCTTTACAGAGCTGTCCTCTTCCTAAGAGACATTCCTGGACTCTTGATGCCTACAGAAGCTGGGAGGGGGTAAGGTCCTCCCGAGACAACAGCCAGGAAGTCAGCACAAAGAAAGTAATGCTTGCACCGTTAATATCATAGAGAAGTTGTAGGCACCTTTTTATAATGACAGAGTATTCTTAATAAAAGCTTCAAGCAGGTTTTATAGCTGCATATTATCCAATGAAACCAGTAATAAACAGCACTGTAGCATTATTTAGTGCAACTCCAATACACCAAGAGTCGCAACCTCAGTTTTATTTATCACACAGGCTAAAATGTTAGTTCTTGGCTTTACAGTAGCAGCCAAGCCTGTAGCTATTTTCTCCCAGCACGCTGCCATGTGGATATTGATACTTTGCTACAGGATATGAAAGAAGAGCATAGTTACCTAATACAGCTTAATTGAAAACAGAGGACCTACATACTATACCATGCATTATTCTATACAAAATTAAATCTGAAGGGCATGAAAAGTTCTGTAGATGTCAGCAGAGAATATTTCGGAGGTAAATGCCGGGTTCTTGATCTGCAATAGAAATGCTGAGAAATACTGTGGAAAAAGATGTGCTTATTAAAAGAAAAGGCTAGTTTTTGCTCTATTGTGGAAAAAAAAGAGCTCAGGAAGATGCATCTCCTTCGGGAAGAGCAGGAGAGCGATCAGTCACAAGTTTATTAGTACAGCAAAGTCTCTGTTACGACAATCCGCATTCACCTTGAAAGGTCCGACTGGCTTGTTTCTTTCCCCTCAAACAATGATTTATATTAAAAAAGAAGATTCTAGCTCTACAAATACATTCACTTTAATCCAGAGAAAACTGCTTCAAGAATCATTTGCATCTGCATTATCCACATTAAGGAACAGAAACTAAAAAGCTCTAATCTTAATTAAAAAATCAGAAATTATGAACTCTTACAAAAAATTCTTTGGGTGTAAGGCTAGAAAGGCTACCTGGCTTTACGTTTCTCCTCAGAGAGGTAATGCTGAGGTCTTGCAAACACCAGTCATAAGGACTGCAAATATATGTAAGTAAAGCAGATAAAATACAAACCCTTTTGAACACAACGCTGCTATTAGAAGTCACCCACCTCTAACACCCACACTGGAGGTCAGTTTCCAGCTATGGGAGCTCTCACCGTGCTGCAGCACCTGCCATCCAAAGGGAATTTGCCACCATATGGAAAGCTACGGGCACACGCACATCCCATAAAACGGCTTGGGGAGCCACAGCCATCCTTCCCGCTGAGGAGCCAACTAACAGTAGATGTGGCTCTAAGTAAAAAACTTGTTTAGACATGAAAGAGAGCAGTTTTTCATTTTTTCCACTAAAGTCGACCATTAGAAGAGTCTATTTTCTGCACATACCCATGGAACTGTAAGCAAAATAAACCCTAAAGACATTCTTAACTTAGTCCATATTATGCCAACAAATTCAAGCAAATCGTGCTATTTAAGGTAATTACAGGAAACTTCAAGGAAACTGAAATACAGGCTCAGGTTCTCCCATGATACTGTCAAGATCTTTGGAGTTACATGCTCAATACAATAACTACATGCTTAAAAGGCTTGCCAGCTGCACTTCTGTGTATGGTTTTATTACACATACAGGTTTGCTGATACAATTTAAAAAAGGACTGAGACCGATAATCAGGTTTCTTTTAGCAGACAAAAAGTGATTTTTACATAGAAAGGCTTGCTGAAAAAAACCAAAAGTCTACCTAAGCTACCTAATACCCAATTGCTAGACACAGGAAAGAAGAGTTATTCTAGATGTTCGCAAGTTTACACCTCGCTCTCAAACCGCAAACACAGGGAGTGCTAACAAGTAGAGTCTCGAGCAAAGTAAGTGCAGGCAGCAGAAACAGCTGAGAAGCTAAGGGTGCCTTGCAGAGCTCTTCCAGAGATCATTCACCCAGGCTAAGAGCCACCAAACACCCGTACCTCCACTGCAAGTGCTGACCCTGTAACTCCCAGTGCCTCATCTGAGGGAAGCAGCAGCCACACACACACACGAGTTAAGTATCTGCAGGAAAGCGCCCCGAAGTTTTACTGCCGATGCATCAGCCAGTATTTTAGATGCATTGTTTTAGCTCTTGCTCACCTAATAATATATTGATTTAACATAAAAAACCACAAGTCCCTCCCTCTGCTTTGCACGCTAATTAGTTTTACTTCTATGGTAGTGCAAAGGTGAGAAAAGGAAATTTTTTTCTCTTCATACTTAATTAAAAAGATAAATATTCATGTGCTTTTTTTCTGGTCATTAGTATGAGTTATTAATACTTTAAAATACCCTGTATAAAACATCTCTTGGCCGATGTTTCCAGCAGCAATTTCCAATACATCTGAGTCTTAGTATTTTGTTTACAGGGACAGCTTTAAACAGAACAGAGAGTAACTGGGGAGGGATTATTATTTTTTATTTATTTTATTTTTAAAGAGGATTCCCTTTAACTTCACATACTTGGTAATATATTCACAAATTGAAATGGAGAAACAAATGATTCAGTAAGTGTCTAAGGTCGGGTATTCTGATAAAGAAATATCAAAAAGGTTTTGAGAAAATAGCCTCCTTCTCATCTACCCCTGTAAAAAGAAAAAAAAAAGTTGAAATGATCTCCTAATGCATCTCCCTTCATAACTCATGCCGAAAGATGACATTTTCTCAGGATCTTAATTAAGATAATGATGAACACCTGTGTCGGCATTCTTTGGCAAGACAGCATTATCCATCATAATCTTTTAAGTACTCTCAAAAAAACCCAACAAAATCGTATGACGGAACCAATCTGTTGCCTCTCCTTGCACTAAGTTTTACATCTCAGACACACACAAGAACGATTAGATCTTTAAAGACTGCAATAAAAGCAGGATCGTTAGATTTTAAAGTTTCAACAGAAAGTAGCTATTAAAGTAATTAAATTAAGGTGTATCATATCCAAGATACCCAAGTTTAACTCTATCTACTACAAGCCACCTGCAACTGAACCACTTAGTCAGAGACAGCAGTGGCTGTACATTTAAAAATCAGTTTGCTGTTACTTTCAAGATCACCCTGCCTATTTTTCCACCTCCCAGAAAGAAAATATACAGCTGATCCCTATTATATGTTCAAGCACTAATTTATTAAGCTATTTTACACTGTACCACACATGTTTGCACACCGTAAATGAAATTATGCAAATGAAACCAGTGTAGAAAAACAAATATGCAAGTTCAAATATTGCTACATTTTGGGTCACCACATTTTGTGCAGTCATCTCAAATACAAGTTCCCCTCATGTCAAAAACCCTACTGGAGTCCAACTACTAAAGTAAACAAAGACTGCTCTAAACAGCTTTGCAGGACCAGCCTGTCTGACTGAAAGCTGTAAAAATAGTGATTTTAATTACTTCTTTATACAAACTGAATTTAAATTCACAAGTCTTAATTTAAATAAAATGAAGAGCGCACAGCCAGCCTATAAATCCTACCCATCGTTAAGTAAGAATTGAACAATAAATGTTTCTTCCATTGCATTAACAGTTCAGCTTCCAGGAAATTATGACAAAAATATATACAGTATAGAATTTTAATATCATTTCACTGACTGCTAGAAAGCAGACAAACACCTGACAACAAGAACTTATCCATACCTCCAAATGTACATATCTTCAGTAAAACGAAGAAAAGAAGCAAATGTATACTCAAGCCCCACATTTGTTAATAGAACTGACAGAACTACATAAACAAGACTAGCGAAACAAACCTCTAATTTCTCTTTAACCAAAGATCTGAAAAGTCCTGCAAATCAGATTAGTCTTAGGCTTTCACATTTTAACATGCTTCTATCAGACGAAAAAGTTGCTGTGACTAGTCATTCAGTGGAGCTATCAACGTGCAAATAAAGCAGAAAATAGAGACATCCTTAAGAAATGAGTCTCAAATTTGATACAAAGTGAAGGTGACAACCACAGCAACAGAACTATAAACTAAATGTTTCAATATCTTGAAGAATTATCTACAGTTCTTTTAAAATTGCAAAGAATATAATAGTGACATAACGTAGTGAGAATGTCGGTTTGATAGACACTTACAATCCTGGTGACATAAGAGTCCTATCGCTACCATTTATTAATCAGCTCTGGTATTATGTTGCAATGCACGAAAGTATGCATGAACTCACCTCAGTTTCCAAAATGTACACCTACAGAAGCATGATTAGTAGAACATCAGAAATAAAGAGGATAATTTTACATGACATTAACCTTACCTCCTCCTCAAGAAAGTCAGATGCCATGGGAAGACGGTTAAAACTTCTGCTTCTCCCTACAAAGAAATGGGCAAGGAAAAGCAGTTACTCATTCTACTCACATATAAAATGAACGTTAAATGTATAAAACTTTACCAGATGATATCTCACTCCTCGAACAAGGGGTATTGTCAGAGGATTATGACAGAAGCGCTTTTGAGTGGAAAAAGAAATGCGGTGCTTTACAGCGATAGCTAAAATTAACCCAGGGACAAATATCGGTGACACCGTGCAGCTGAAAACTGATGAAAGTGCACACCTGTGTGGATTCAGCATGTAAGAGAGCGTGCGATCCGGTGTTAGACCCTGCCCGCTTACCGGGGGCACAACCCACACGGATTTTAAAGAGACGAAACACCAGACACTTCCACATTAAAAAACAAAACAAAACAACAAAAGGTAAAAAGAAGCGAAAGGAGGGAAACGCCAGACAAAGCGCTGCTCGACAGCAGCCCCGAGGAGGGTGCCGAGACCCACCTCGCCTCGCCGGGTTTCCGTACGCCGCTCCCCGATCGCCGCCTTACTGCGGGGCCCGGCACGGCTCAGGGCGACATTGGCCCCGGGAGCGCGACCAACAACGGCCCCGCCGCTGCCGCCCCCCCGGCAGCTCCTGTCCGCCGCCGCCCGGCAGGGGGCGCCCCAGTGCGGCGGGGCAGCGCCACCACAGGGCCCCGCGGCCCTGACGCCCCGCCGGGCGACGCTGCCGCCCCGCTGCCTCACCTCGCCGGACGGGGCCGGGCCGTCCCGACCCGCGGCTGGGCTCGGCTGGGCTGTGCCGGGCCCGACCAGGCGTTGGCCGCCTCGACCCGCAGCGCCTCCGCGCACCGTCCTGTCAGCGCCGCTTCCGGACTCCCCGGTAACCGCGCCGCCTGCCGCCGCCGCCACCCCTCCACACCCCCTCCTCCCCGTGCTGACGGACGGCTCCCCGGGCCAATGGGAGAAGGGGGGGACCCACGGCCGGATGGAGGACAACCAATCAGGAGCCGGGAGGGGCGGGGGCGGGCCTGGCGGGGCCGCTGCCTGCCGGGTAGTGTAGTGCGGGCCGCGCCTGCCCCGCCGCCCCCGGCCCTGCCGTGATCCCCCCGCAGACACCGGGCAGAGCGCGCCGCCCGCCCCGGCACTGCCCGCCGGCCCCGCGGCGGGGCTGCTCGGGAAGGCTCAGCCTGTGCCCCGCGGTTCGTCTTGGGGGCTGCGGCCGCTGCCGCCGGGACTGAGCCCCGGAGGGAGGGAGCGGCGTCGGTGTCGTCTCTTCGGCGACCCGGGGAGCTCCTGCCCGTTTTAAAACACACACATACACACCCCTCCCCGCGTCTCCGCGTCCGGCCCGCTGGGGCCAGCGGCGAGAGGAATTAGGTCTGGGAGATGGCAAAGTTACAAGATGAAAAGAAAAAATAAAATAAGATAAACCTAATTAAATCCCCCGCCCAGGGAAACGGCCGGCGGGTGCGTGGCGGGTCCGGCCCCGCAGGTCCCCGGTGGCCGGGGGCGCGGAGCTGCGGCGGAGGGAGCTCCCCTCACCCGCGAGGGAAGAAATAGAGAGGGGGGAATAAACCGGGATATGTTCCTGTTGGGAAATGTATCTGGTGGAATCACAGGAGATTATATCTCCCGATCGGCGGGGGTTTATCCCCGTTCATATGGTTTTAATCTGCTTTCGCCTCGGCCCTGTTGGGAGCCGGGGAGGGGGAGGATACCTGGTGCGATCCTCAGATCCGAACGGATTCTGCCGCCCCATCTCCGCCCCTGCCGCTCCCCCTCCGGATTCCCCTTCTCCCAGGACCGGCACTGGGAAAGACTAGATCACGGCGTCCCCCCCGAGCCCTCCGCCACGCCAAACCCCGCGCCCCGGCGACCCCCCGCCGCCGCTCCGCTCCCGCCGCCGCCGCAACAGGTCCCCACGGCGCCACCGGCCGCACATTCCTGCTCTGCCGGACCGGACCGGGCTGCGGCGGTCCGGAACGGAAAATCGCCTTTTTTTTTTTTTTTTTGTTTAGAGAAGAAAAACTAACACCACTGTACACACCCCCGTATATCCCCCCTCCAGTGATTTAGTGGAAGGAGGGGCAGGGGGCAGAGAGCAAGAGGAGGGGTGGCTGCGCAGAGGGGGAGCCGGGCGGCTAATAAATCTTATTAAATATCTATTTTTTTTTTCATATACTGATTGGCTTGCATTCCGGCGCAGCGCGGCTCCGCACGGTATTTAGCACATGCAGAAAGTTGGAGCTGATCTTAAACGGCTCTCGGAGGTGACGGCAATCCAGGAGCCGGCGCACTTGAGCCTGTGAGCGCTGGGGAGGGCCGGGGGAAGCGCGGAGCCCTCCCGCTGGTTGGGCCCGGCCGCGGCAGCCCAGCGGGGTCCTGCCAGTCCTTCCACTGACAACACCCCGCGAAGGAGGAGCCTCGCCGGGCCGCGCAGAAGGCGTCAGGAGCTGCAATTTCCAACTTAGCATCTTGGCAGGACCCTTCGGAAAGCGAGAGCGAGGAGGAAGGGGGAGAAAAAAAAAAGCCCCCCAGTGCAAGGGGGGGAGAGAGAGGGGGAAGGAAGAAAAAAAAAAAAAGAGGGGGAAGCGAGGGGGGAGAAAAAGGAGGAAGCGGTGCCAGGCTGCAGGCGAGCGCGGAGCAGCAGCCCCGGCGCAGAGCAAGGTGCCGCCGCTGCCCAGCTGGCGAGGGCGGAGAGGCGCCCGCGAAGCCCCGGCCGCAGCGGCCCCAGCCCGGCAGCGCGGCGGCTCCCTCCCGGCGCCTTGGGCTCCCGGGTATATGTGTGCGCCTGGCCATGTCGTATCCTCAGGGTTACTTGTACCAGCCGTCAGCGTCCTTGGCTCTCTACTCCTGCCCGGCGTACAGCACCAGCGTGATCTCCGGACCCAGGACCGATGAACTTGGGAGATCTTCTTCGGGCTCCGCTTTTTCCCCTTATGCCGGATCTACCGCCTTTACCGCCCCTTCCCCGGGTTACAACTCCCACCTCCAGTACGGCACCGACCCGGCCGCCGCCGCCGCCGCCGCCTTCACTTCCTACGTGGTAAGAGCAGCCGCGGGCAGCCGGCACCGTGCCGGGCACGGCGGGATCCCGCGGGCGCCGGCCACCCCCCCCACCCTCGCCTCCCGGGCCTGCTTTTTTGTTACGATTTTATTTTTGAGATATCGGCGGGGACAAAAGGGAGCGCGGCTCCCCGCCTCGCCACCCAACTTTCCCGCATCGCCGCCCTGTGCTGCCGCACACTGTTGCTGGCGGCAGGGCCGGGCGCGGGGGGAGCCGCCGGTACGGCCCGGGCGAGACGGGGCTGGGGCAGGCGGGGACGGACCTCATTCCCTCAAAATAATACTTTTTTTAAATATTTTTCTTCTTATAAAACAGCAATCGCAATTCCGCAACAATTACCTCGCTGTGACTGAAAAGGGAATGAACAGCAGCGGCCGGCGATGGGAAAAATCCGGGCGATAAACCCGGGCAACTTTCCCCTGCACGGCGATAATTAGGCTGCTTAAATATTGCAGAGCTCTAATCCTATGGCTGCGAGCCGCTCCGCGGGCGCTGCGCGGGGAAGGGAAGGGGAAGGCAGGGCACTGCGCCGCCCTGCGCGCCCGCGGGGCAGCGCGGGGCCAGCCAGGGGCGCGGGGCATCCCCGCCGCGGAGCCGCGGCCAGCGCCCCGCAGGTCCCCCAAAACCCGGGCAGTTTCGCTCAGCTTTTCCCCGCTGTTTAGGTTCTAGGCAGAGTTCCAGTCTCTTTTCTTCTCTTTTCTTTTCTTTCTATTTAATTTCTCTATTTTCTTTTCTCTTTTGTCTTCACTTTTTCTATTTTCTGTTCTCTTCTCTTTTCTATTTTCTTTCACTATTTTTCTCTGTTCTTTTCTTTTCTCTTCTTCCTTTTATTTTTTTGTCCTCCCGCCCCTGGCCTGGCAGAGGAGCGGCCCGGCCCGGCCCGGCCGGTTGCCCGCCGCGATCGCAGCCCGGGGGGGAAGGGAAGGGTTCCCCCGCCGTTGACCGCCGCCTCGCCGCGCTGCCCACTTGCTTTTCCGCGCCTGCATTTGGGGGGAGAGGAGCTGGATTGCGGCCGGCGGCCTCCTGGGGCCGGAGCGTCCCGGCCCCGGCGAGCCCCCAGGCTCTTCCGCCCCCTTCTCCCGGGAAGGAGCCGAGGGAGAAGCCGAGCAGGGCCCGGCGCCGGGGGAGAGGCGGCGGGGCGCGGGCAGGGGCGGCGGGCAGGCCCTGGCGCTGCCCTTGCCGTGTCATTGCCGCCCCGCGGCCGTCTGACCTCGGCCCCCCCCGGGCCGCTCTCCCCTCTCTCCCCAGGGCTCGCCCTACGACCACACGCCGGGCATGGCCGGCTCCCTGGGCTACCACCCGTACGCGGCGCCGCTCGGTTCCTATCCCTACGGGGACCCCGCGTACCGCAAGAACGCAACGCGGGACGCCACGGCCACCCTCAAGGCCTGGCTCAACGAGCACCGGAAAAACCCCTACCCCACCAAGGGCGAGAAGATCATGCTGGCCATCATCACCAAAATGACCCTCACCCAGGTCTCCACCTGGTTCGCCAACGCGCGGCGGCGGCTCAAAAAGGAGAATAAAATGACCTGGACCCCGCGGAACCGCAGTGAGGACGAGGAGGAAGAGGAGAACATCGACCTGGAGAAAAACGACGAGGACGAGCCCCAGAAACTGGAGGAGAAGGGGGACCCCGGGACGCCGGACACAGGTAGGGCAACGGGCTCAGCTCGGCCACCGCGGCCGCTCCCTCGGGGCTGCCCCCGGCCCGGTGCGGTGGCGGCGCGGCCTGTCCCTCCGAGCGGGCAGCCGGGGCGGGGGGAGCCGGAGGGCAGCGCTGCGGACCCGGCGGCGGCGGGGCCGGTGTGGTGGACGGGGGGGGCGGCGAAGTGGGAGGGCGGGTTTGGGGGCGCAGGGCGAGCCTGAGAGCTGCCCCCCCACCCCTCTCTTTTCCCCCTCCCCAGGAGCGGCGGATCCCAAGGCAGCGCCGGTCTGCGAGCGCCTCCAGGAGTCCCCCAGCCCCCGGGAGGCTGAGGGCAGCCTCAGCGACTCGGATTGCAAAGAGCCGGCGGAGGAGCGGCTCGACGGGCCGCCGGCCCCCCACAAGCCGCCCGGCTCTTCCCCGCTGGGGCCGTGCCCGCCGGGCCGCGGGCTGCCGCCGGCGAGCGGCGAGGAGCCCCCGCCGTACCGTCCGCCCTCTGCCGCCGCCGGGCCGCCGCACGCCGCCGACCTGCACCCGCTGCTGCCCGCCGCCACCGGCGCCTCCGTCATCCACTCGCCGCAGCAGGCGGCCCTCGCCAAGCCCAAGCTCTGGTCGCTGGCCGAGATCGCCACCTCGGCGGACAAGGCGAAGGAGGCCGGCGGCGAGGCGGCGCCCCCCGGCCCCGCCGTGCTGGGCGGCGGCGGACCGTCGCGCTCGCCGCCGCGGCCGCGCTCGCCGGCGGCTCCGTGCCCCTTCCCCAACGGGGCGGTCCTGCCGCGGCCGCTCTACTACACGGCGCCGTTCTACCCCGGTTACACGAACTACGGCTCATTCGGGGCCCTGCACGGGCACCCCGCCGGCGGCCCCGCCGCCGCCGCCCCCGGCGCCCACTTCAATGGATTAAACCAGACTGTCCTCAGCAGAGCCGAGAGCCTGGCTAAAGACACTAAAATGATCAGGAGCCAGTCCCAAGTAGACCTTTGCAAAGACTCACCTTACGAACTGAAGAAAGGTATGTCCAACATTTAATATCGGCTTCTCCTCCTTACCCCCCTCCCGGGACTGTGTTTTTGTTCTTTATTTTTTTTTTAATTTATTGAGAGAAATAATAAATTGCTTTGGCAGTTATTTTTCCACTACCAAAAGAAAAAAAAACAAACAACAAAATAAAACAAACAGAAAAAGACCAGCTCCCTGCCCTCCCCCCCCTCCCAGCACCCCGTTCAAAAGTTTATAGAGTCTATTGGAAATGGCTGGGTGGAAACCGCCCAGAAATGTCTTAACCAAGTGAAAAGCAAAGGAGTGACACGCTCTCTCACACACACACAAAGAAGAAAGATTTGTATTAAATCTTATTCTGTATATTTAATGTAGCTTTTTGTATTTAAATTGATAATACAGTATCTTTGAAGTAAATTATGAAATCAAGACACCTGTACAGGCATTAATGTTGTTTTCGTAATATAAATATATACATTTCTGTGTCTTTTTCCGAATTGTTTCATAGTTTTAAAATATATATATACAAGTTTAATTTAATTTTTTATGCCTATTGTTTTTTTTTCCTTGGGTGTGAGCTAAACTATAATGCAAAAAAAAAAATAGGTTATACTTATTAGATACAAAAAACTGCAGCCGCCTTTGTAAAATGCAAATATTTAATTAAAAGAGATTTTTAACAGAATCAAAACCACTCCTTTTTTGCAACGGGTAGATACGTGCATAGCTGCGGGAAAAAAAAAATACACGTTTTAAAAGAAACGCGAGGCTCCGTTCAGGACCTTATAGCAGTACCTGAAGCCCTTTTCAAAGTGCCTGACGATTTCTAAAAGGTCGGGCTCCGGCGGCAAGAGCCGCCCGCGGGGCCGGGGCGAGGCAAGCGGCGGCGGCACCGGGACGGGGACAGGAGGGACGCAGTTTCCGGAGGTAAAGGCTTAAATCAGGCCATGCACAAAAGCACTTGTTAGAAACACCAAATCGAAGCGCAGTCCCATCTTTTAACCTAATTACTTCCAATCAGTGTCGCGTTTTATGCAAAGCAATCAGCTGGTGAACTTTGCTAATGAGTTCGATTTTCTGCCAGATTTAGCCCGCGTCGCTGCCGCAGAGGTGCTGCGGCGGTGTCCGGGGATGGGGATTGCTCGGGGCGCCGGGGGACGCCTCGGCGCCGGCCCCTTCACCCCCCCCACCCCCCGCGTTTTGCACCGCTGCCCTCGGCCCACGGGACGGCGCGATCTGGGCGGCCGGCCGCGGGCGCGCAGCCCCGCGCAGGGTCGGCCGCGGGCGCGGTGTTTCCCGGTGCTGGCAGGTAGGTGTCACACTTGGCCCGGCTTTGGCTCCCGCCGCCCGGTCGGCGCTGCGTGAGCCCCGCGGGGCCGCCGCGCTCCGCTCCGCGCAGCGTCCGCGGCGGCCGCCGGGGCTGGAGACGGGCCACCGGGGCGCTGCCGGCCACCAGGCTGTCCCCTGCCTACGGGGACAAAGCGCGCCCCGAGCCTTCTCGGCGCGTTTCTGCCGCTCCGCAGCCCCAGCCAGGGGCAGAGCGGGCCCCTGAGCGGGCTCCGTGCTCCCCAGCGGAACCTCGCACGGAAAGTCAGTCCCCGTCGGTGCGGTGACCCGAGCAGCCCAGGTCCCCTCCCAACAAATAACGGCGGGGAACCCTTCCGGCACCCAGCGCCGGGGACGGGTTTTTCCCAGTTCAAATCGGATTTTGTGTGTGGCAGCTGTACGCGAGCGCATCGCTGCTGCTGGTGTGATGGGAATATCGCTGGGACCGCTGGAGACGGTGCCGAGACACCCCTCCGTTTTGTTTGCGCTTTTTTTTTTCCTTTACGAACCAGATAATTATTTTGTAATCTCTTCAACTTTGTCAGAGCCATTTATTAGCTGTAACAGGTTTATTCATGCATATTTACTTTTTACGGGATTTTAAATAATAGTTTGTATTTTATGTTTTAAAGATGCAGTCCATGTTCACTTGGCTATACGATCTTTGTAGATAATCTGGTTTAAAATCAAAATTGTTTCAAACCGAATGTGTAAAGAATCAAATATTCTTAGGGTAATAGTATGTTATTTTGTCACTTTATAGATTATAAATGAATTTTTAAAAAACGCTCGAATTCCTCGGTTGGGTCTTTTATTTCCAGTCGGGGTGACCTGCACGAAGGCGTTATTTTTCGCGCAGCAGTGAGCTTTATTTGTCTCACCTGCCTTGTTTGAAACGGGAGAAAGTTGGCGCGGTGAGGGGCAGGGGCAGGGGCAGAGCTGGCCCGGGCAGGAGCAGCTCCGATGTGCGGGGCCGAAGGCAAACTGCCGCGGGTCTCCCCTAGCCCGGGCTCTTCCACGCACCTTTGCTCCCGGCGGACATCGCCTCTGACTGAACTCGGGCGGAATTCCCGAGCGCCCTTCGCTATAGGGAGCCGGCAAAGCCCCTCCGGAGACAACAGGTCCCGCAGCGGAACGACTATGTCACAATAAATAGGTTTTAATTATTCATCTAGCTATGGAATTTATTTTTTTTTAATTGTCGCTCTACCTTTCCCCAGCTGATCTTCCTATCTCTGAAAAAGCTATTTTGCAAAGCAGCTTAGGAGCTTCGCTCGTTCAAAAGACCCATTCCTTATAATCGGGGCTATTTTGAATAGGTCTATCAGCGATCTCAATACGGTTTTCGTTTGATGTATAAATTCCTAAGGGAATTAACCGTTTCCTTTAGGTTGCAGCCTGTCGCCTGTTTTAAACCATAACTATTATTGTACTCCCATCGATTTCATACAACAATTTTACTCTTCACCCTTTTCCCCTGCTACGGGAGATGTAATGTACAGCCTGTCTTTAACATAGGCACGATTTTCCCAGTTTCTTTTTTTCTAACAGAGCAGGGGGGAGGGGGCAGCGTCCGCCTGTTTTGCCTCTGGCATGTTAATTTGTTGCTCAAAAAAAAATTTTTTGAGGATATCTTAAAATAAAAATAACGTCTGCTGCCAATTAAAGCTGCCGTAAGTTACTCGTCAGCAGCCTCCGCAGAGGCCGGGAGCGACGCTTTACGCTGGGAGCGGATCCCTGCGCGGGCGCCGAGCAGGGCCGCGGGCCGCCCCGCGGGGCCACCGCTTCCGCGGAGGTCTGGGGGCAGGAGGGTTTCGTTGCCGCCGCGGAGCGGTTTGGGGGCAGTCGAGGGGGAAGAGCGGGGCTGGCGACGGGGCCCTGAGGGCTGGGGTCCCCCCATCGCGCCTGGGAGCAGGTGCTTGCCCACGGGCGCAGGTGGGAACGGCCCAGCCTCCGCGGGACGACGCTCCGCGCCCGCGGGAAACAGCTCGCCCCTTTCCGCCCCGCTCTCCCCCACCGCCCCGGACGCAGGGCGGCAGCCCCCACCGCGGCCCTTGATGGGGTGTGGGCGGGCCGCGACCCACTCCGCCGCCCGCCCCGACCCCGCGGGTTAAGCGGCGCAGGTAACAGCGGGGTGCGGGGCATAGGCCGCCCTCTCCTGCAGGTGACAGTCCAACATCCCCCCAAACCCCCCCGCCGCGGCCGAGAAACACGTTGGCCCGGCTGTCCCGGCGGTACCCACGCGTGGGGCCGCAGGAACAGCTCAGTCTCCAGGCCGAGCCGGCCGGGAATCCCGGAGGGGGCATGCGGAGGGTCCTGGCGGAAAGCTGCAGCCCGTCGGGCAGAGAGCGCAGCTCCCGTCGGGGAAGCCGAGGCGGCGCCCCCCCTCCACGCCTGGCCCAACCAGGCGCCCTCTCCCCGAGGAGGGAAGAGGCTTTCCCACGGAAAGCCCCCCCCCAAGTGCCCCGGGGCCGGACGTGTCCCTCCCGGTGGGCCCATCGCCTCCCCGGTACGCCCGGGAAGACGAGACCCGGGGCGGCATCCAGCGGTCCCATCCACAATAAATTCCCCTCCGTCCTGGGGGAAAACGGACCGAGCTGGGGGTGCGGCTGGCAGGCGGCACAGCCCCCGAGCCCCGGCGGGGGCGGCGGGACCCCTCTGTACCTCCATCCCCGCTTCTCAATCGCGGAGACGGAGGGCGGGAGAGGCGGGGAGCCTGGCGCAGCCCTGCTGCTTCCTCTTTCACGCTTAAAAACAAAACAAATCCTAATTTAGACCCTCAACACCCCGGACCGTGTTTACATCCCCCCCGCTGCTGTCCCCGCGAGTGTTGCTTTTCCAATTGTCCCGATTAACCTACGGGGCTCCCGCGCGGCGCGGAGCCTCCGCGGCGGCCGGGACGGCGCGCTTGCGTCTAATTGGCTTATTGGGCTTGTCCCCTCCTGTCCCGGTAAGAGGATCTGAACAGCATCTTCTCTTGTCGCGCCTACGAACGACTTGAAAGCCCCTCCGCCAAGAGAACACGGGAAATCACACGGTCAGCAAGTTTAAAGGAGGCGACTGAAAAATATCACAGGCGTTTGCAGGAGGGAAAAGTACAGGAACTTCAACCCAAACCCCCTCTTTCTGCCAAACTCCAGAGAGGGCACATATATTATTATTTTTTTTTTAAATAAAATAAAAAAAACAGGAAAACTCAGCCGCACAGCGGCGGTCCTCAGCCGGGCATTCCCGGCCCAGCGGCCCCCGCCCGCCCCAGCAGCATCCGCCGTGCCCGGGGCAGCCCGGGAGCGGCAGGGGAGTGCCAAGGGAGCCCCCCCCCCCCCGCTCCCCTCTTTCTGTGACCTGCCTAGATTATTAGTAAGGACATCTGTGGCTGGCAAGGGAACAAGTGTTACCAAAACCAGAACCGGCTGTTTTTCCAAATGAGCAATATGTTAATTCCTCATCCCCCCTCTGGTTTCTTTAAAACCTGGCACAAATACATCAATAGCGGAGAATAAGGAGCCTTTGCAGAGAACAAGTGGCAGTTTTGAATTTAC
This sequence comes from Larus michahellis, assembly GCF_964199755.1. Taxonomy (NCBI): domain Eukaryota; kingdom Metazoa; phylum Chordata; class Aves; order Charadriiformes; family Laridae; genus Larus; species Larus michahellis. Next base: position 18,693,192 of record NC_133899.1, read on the forward strand.
CTTTTGTGTGCGCCTCAGATGCAATCTTGAGGCATTTTTTCCCCTCTCTCCCACAGAAAAAGAGTGTTAATCTGCCCTATCTTGGGACCCAAAAGGATTGGAGTGGAGTAGATATTCACTGGAATCACATAGGGGAATAAGGGTCTTGCTTTATTGAATCATCAAATCCCAGGAATGAAGCTCTTAATTAATTATGGGTGCTAAAAATTCAGGCCAGCTGTTTCTTTTTACTTGGCTCTGACAGCGAAAGACAAAGTCTACATCGAGATCTTCTAAGGCGCATTCAGCATAAATCAGCGCCCTCGGCGGCGCTCCCGGCCGCGGCGCGGCCCGGCGGTGACAGATGGCGCATTGTCCCCGCATTCCTCCACCACCCCTCCGCGGGCGCGGAAGCGGACGCCCGGCCCGGGGACCTTTCTCTGCCGGGGCGAGGGCTCGCCCGGGGCCGGCGAGGGACGGGCCGCGACTGGCCGAGGTGCCGGCCCTGCCCGACGGGGCGGCCGCGGCAGAGGGCCCCTGCGCGGGCGCTGCGCTGGGCGCCTCCTTCCGCGCCTGCCCCCGCTCCCAGGCTGCGGCCCAGGCGGGTCACCTCGCAACCCGCCCCCTCTTTTTGGGGACGGTCGCGTTTGTTTAATACCCGTTACTCAACGGGAGCGCCCCGCGTTATTTTCACGGACGATACGCAGGGGCGCCCGCGGCGGGGCGGCAGCCGGGGGCTGCCCGAGCCCCTCTCGCCTTCCCTCGCACGTTTGCTGGCAGGGAAATCTTTGCCGGTTCAGCCCGGCGGGGAGGCCGGAGCGCGGGGCACCCAGAAAGTCCTCGGGGTCCTGCCCCGCCGGAGCAACTCCCAGCCCCGGGCTCCGCCGCCGGGTGCTGCCAGCCTCCTCAGCCAGAGATCTCTTCACCTCCAACTCCCAGAAAATAAATGTCCTCCGCACGGCGTTACTCATCTGTTATAATTAGAGCATGTGTGAACTCGCAGCGTGCCGGCAGCCCGGTTCGGGCTGATGCAGGCACTTGTGCAATAACCACCTCTTTCTGCCGCGGCGGGGCTGCGCAGCCGGCCCGGCTCAGGGGCCCGGCTCGGGGCCGCATCCCGCCCGGATCGGCTCACCCCTGTGGCCGGGGCCGGGGGGGGTCTTGGTCCAGACACCTCTTTTTCCAGCGAAATGGGCTTTTATTTGCTTTAAGCAAACCACAGAGCTCTCCACGCTCATGCCTGATGGATGCAAATGTAAATGTGCACTTATTTAATTGGATCAGGTCCCAAGATAAAAGAGATAAACGGCTCCCAGTTTGCCAAGTTATTTTCAGAGGCATGCAGTGATGTGTGGAGGGAAAGTTAATGAAGAGGAGAAGAGACGCACAGTACTTAAAATACCTCGGGTCTAGACTCGGGGAGGGGGAAGCCTCGGACTCCGCCACGGCGGAGCAGCGCTAGCCTCCGCGCCCCGGCCCCACTCTGGTCCCCGGCACGGCGCGCAGCCCGGAGTGGCGGGTAATGGCGGGTAACCGGCTCACCTGAGCCGCGGCGGGGCCGGGGGAGGCTGCGCCGTAGGAGGCAATTAATTCTCTGCCCCCCCCTTCCCTCCACCAAATTGTTCTCCGTTACCACTGTCTCCCCTTGTTCCTCCCCGTGTTCTACATCCGTATGCATGAGACATTAACAGACGGTTATTGATACAAACATAGTTTTTGTTGCTAAAGGCCTTCCAAAACAAATTCTCCGGCTGAATGCCAATGTATGCATGTTGGCTGGTGACAGCTGATTAGTGAAATGATTTACGGCCAAGTTAAAAAAAAATGATACTGTCAAACGCAGCAATTTGAAAAAAAGATAAGACAGCACAGCCTCAAGGCTTCCCACTGTAAAGCCACCCAACAAATCTAAACCTACACTACAAATACCTGAAACACTCAAGGAATCAATTGGTCGCAGATTAAATGCAGCCTCTATTCTGACTCGCCCTGGTAATCCGCAGCTCTCCACAGGAGTAGCCCCTCCGTTTGTGCCTCCAGCCTCACCTGCGGCAGGGCCCGCTCCTGCCCTGCCACCCCACTGGCCTCTCGCCGGCCCTGCAATCGGGGACTTAGGCCTCCTTTTTGTTTCAAGACTTTTTCTCTCATTAATTGATTAAAAAAATCCCCCCTTCCCTCATTTCTCTGTAGCTCTTCTTCATAAAGAAAGCTTTTGCTCTGCAATAAAGTAAGAGACTTTGATCCCAGATCATCCTCTTAGGCCTTCCAGCTGAAATCAGTGGAGAAACTATGTGGAGTTATTGTTCGCACTTGCTGCACTTCTGATTCAGAAAGGGCTGATTTATTAGCTTGTCAAGGGAAGCATTGTTCAGGAAGGCAATCAAAAAGCACTTACCTAGCTAAACTAAAATTACTGCCTTTTCAGTGGCTAATTTGTATAACTCCCATGGAGGAACTTGGGAAGTGTTTGATGAGGCATAAAATGATGATTAATGAATTTATTGGCCTGCTGCTCATCAAATAGGAGTAGTATATCTTTCCTCTATTGGGCGTTGGGTCTAATGCTATATGTCTGTGTAAAGCAAGTCCAATATGATCTCCTTTTTAGCCCCCTTTTAACCCCCATGACCTGAAGAATATCTCCGTGTAACAGAGGCAACATCAGGGGACTGCAGAAACAAAGAGCCTGTTTGATAAAACGGTAAATGAGAAACGCGAGGAAAGTTGCTGCAGGGACAGATCTGCTCAGTTTTCGGCTTTCAATCACTTTGACTACTGAAGTGGGAAGAATGTAGAAACTAGATAAGGTGTGAGAAGCGAAAAGAAAATGACAAACCAATTTTAACTTCCATAAAGGATCCAGCCAAACAACTTCATCGCTACTTGAAAGAACGAACGAGTGCAGGAAGTGCCAGGATTCCTGAGCGATCAGGCATGCTGCAGCCCCTCACCACCCAGCCGCACAGGGAGAGACAGGCAGCATGCCCCAAAACGGGCCGTATCCAGGGCTAGCCTGTAACCTAATTGGTGCTCCCATCAGATTTGATGCAACCATTTTGAGCCCATAAATTTTATGTTATTTTTCCTCCACTGAAATAGCTTGGGGCTTTCTCCTCCGATCGGTGTTTAATGCTTGAATCACTATTTTGGGGCTAAGGGCTTCTGAGAGAAATGACATACTTTCCCCCTTTTAAAAGCCCATACTAAATTACTTGTGATTCAATGCCCACCTGCACACACATGTGACCAACGAGGTAGCTTACGCTCTACACATTGCCACTTTGAACAGGTTAAGAACCCCAGAAGATCAGAAACATTGTTGACATTCTCAAAAAACGTGTTAAAATAAATTTGCCTGAGATTTGGAGTCAGAGATCCTCCCAGGATTGAATCAATTTAGCTCTTCGCTTCCACGCACCATTCCCTGTTCCAGCAGCTCGGAAGCTTGTTGAGGGATCTGCAACTCGCACATCTCCCAGCGAAGGTGCACACGCCTTAGCTGGAGCCCGCTGCCAAAAAGGCAGCTTCTCTCATTACCTTCTGGGGCTTCACAGAAGTACCCTCAGGCTTGCGTGTCAGCAGCCCACTGCGCTGAAGACTGAGAAGGTGCAAGAGGAACGTTTTGCAGAATCCATGTAGCGATCAACACTCGCTGAAATGATGTGGTATTTCAGGCTCCAATAAAGCTCGGAGGAGCAGGAAATGGTAGCACGGAGGTGCCTGGTAATCACAGCAGCCTGTCTTCCCTCTCTGCGCCTTCCTTCCCTTTGTGCTTCTGCATGTAAAGCCAGAGCATGCCCGTTTCCCACTCCTTCAGAGGGGAGTCACAAGAACTAAAAGCAGGCTTTAGGTGAAACTGGGGGAAACTCCTTCCTTTTGCTGCCTCTTTGTGTTACAATTCACTCTTGCATATTTCTCCCTTTCCATGACCCGTTCTGTGCTGGGCCGCACCAGAAGATGTCTCTTTCTGAAGGCCTCCATGAGCTGCATGGGAACTTGTCTGAGGCTGGCCAGAACCTAACCCTGACCCCATCAGACCAATGAGCCACTGTACCTATTCTGTAGTCTAGTTCTCAGCCACAGAAGGTAGAAGAAAAGCTCTCAGTAACTTTAAGGGACTTCACCTCATATTCTCTGTGAAGGGCAAATTCGGCTGTCCCATGCTAGGCAGTAATCGTCATTTCAAACATTCTTGTTTGCAAAATACAAGGAATACCAAGAATGGTTAATTTTCCAGATCTGTCTAGAAATGGCTTCTGGAATGGTAGAAGGAACAAACTCCTGGCCAATCTTTCAGTTCCCACAGTGGAGGCTGTGGGAACAAATCAAAACAAAACTTTCTTGAGGCTCTACGTTGGCTTCCTTGACAAAAGGAAAAAAAGCACCCACCTTATGTTTACAAGATCAGAAAATATTTATTTTAATGCTACCAAATTAGTATTTGTCTGAGACACTTCTAGCTGAAATGATCCTCTGTAAAATAATGTTTATAAACATCGTTGAACAAATAGCACTCTCCTGACACAAGCCTACCATCAACGTACCGCTCAACAAGTTTTATCTGCAAGTCCTTGACCTGTGACTGCTTTTACAAAGGCTCTCTGTTCATTAGCAATTTCAGGTCACTTTAAGTACTTGTGTCATGAACACATAGCACAGCTGTAAAATATATATATTAAATAGCAGCATTAATATAGGGGCTTATTTTCCTCCACTTGGCTCCCAAAAGCAACACGATCTTACACATCGATGAAAAAAGACATAGTTGTATTTGCATAATTACAGTAATATCGTAGGTCTTTAGTGCAACAGACCTAAGAGTCTGATTTATGATTAAATATGTATGGCTAAAAGTTACCATGCTGGGTAGTGTGCATAGCATTAGACAATGACAGTTTTGGGGCATAATTGCTTTAATGTGGGCAATTAAGACTAAGTGCATGTGATTTTAGTGTCTGCCCTACATTCCTCTGAATGATTACAATGATCAATACACATGATTTGTAAGTCGCTTCCTATTGATCGAATGGTAAAATGTTTGACCTTCCTTTGAGGAAGTAATTTGCTAAATTATGACACCACGTAAAGTCTTTCTTGGTTCAGAGGTGAGGGGTAATGGTGCTCAGAATTAGAAAAAAAAATAATACCATTTTTCCCCCTTTTCCTGAAAGTAAGTCTCTGTAATGTCCCTGCCAATTTGCTGACCTCACCTGTGGAGGGAGGAGTCTGGCACATTTGTCTTTGAAATTATCAGAGGGGAAAGAACAGAACTGTAAACTCAGTCCATCTCTACAAGAAACCCTCTTCATGAACTTTACCCATTTACACCTCTATGCAAAATATCAGGAAGCTCTTGACCACAAGATCTCTGTTGTTTGCGAGTGGCTGAAGAAAAATATGCAGCAGCAAAGTTGGGGAAACTCTGTGAGTGCTGCGAGCAGCTGGGACACGTGGCAGGGCTTCCTGGGCTGCCTGCCAGGCTTAATTTTGCTTTGCATGCAAAGTACCGAATAGCCTTTGCTATATCACATTAGCAGGTACGAAAAGAAAAACAACAAAGTGCTCATGAAAACATGTTAGCTGATGAACAGTAACTTAGTTATGGCTGAAGCACCTCCTCCATACTACAATTGCTACTGTGTACTTTCAGGATGGCAAATACATCAAAATTAATAGGTACCAATGCACCAGGGGCTGTTCTGTGCTGCCCAAGGGAATGGTGATTCTCCCCATCCCCAGCAAACCACATGTACAGAGCAGAGCGACCACATCGAAAATTTATATCACCTAAGGGATTCTGGTACCCCAGATGGGGTTGGGAAGACCCATACAGAGCCCATTCTCCCTTTAGGAGCCACTTCACCAGTGTTTTCAAACAGCAGTAGTGCTTCCTGGCATGCCCTCCACCGAGTATACATGTGCTGGACCGAGTTTAGGGTTACAGATGTCATAGTTCAATACCAGAAATTTCCACACTCCTTTGCTTTTGTTTTTGAATTTTCTGGGCTTCAAGCTTCTAGCACTTCACTCCATTAGGGTCTGGTAGCAGTGCGGCCATGCACGGCCCTCCTCAGCCCAGTTAGATTCAGTGGAAAGGCCTAAGGTCCTAAAGTAGCCAGCTGGATCTTGAGTCTCACAGTCACTTGCAAAAGCCCTCTTTTGATTAGTTGTGCACACCAATCCAATTGCACTACCCAGGCAAAGTCAACTGCTCAGCCGTCCAACTAACAACTGTCCAAAATCTACCTTCCAACTATTCAGATTTCATCTTTTCATACTAAGCCACAATGTGTCTACAAACTTTCCAGATTTCATCCTTTCACATTGAACTGCACGCTCACTCTTTCCACTGCATCTCACAGAGAAGCCTTCACAAAGTTAGACATTCTTCCTACAGCAATACACCAACATCAACAAATGCCTGCATGAAGGCTTCCACAATAATACTCCAACATCAACCAGGCCCTGCATCAAAAATTTCATGTTCTGCACAAGAGTCCACCACACAGTAACAGCTGACGAATATACACTATCCGCACCAAAGCCAAACACAGCAACGACTGGTGCAAAGCTAAACTCCCATGTGCAGTGTGATAACGTGGGCGTGAGCCAATGCAGAGATGGGCTCAGAAGTTGCAATGTGCACACCCCACGGTTTAATACGGCACTTTATTGGGGAATGCGTGTTCTCTCTGGGAGAACTGTATGACCAGAAGCTGTTTAAGGACAAGATAGGAACCGTTTTCCAGGTCTCTGACACCAAAAGTAATAAGCAGTACCTGTGTTGTGGCACTGAGTTTTTCTGTCCGTTTCCTTCGCTGTCCATTTCCTCCCCTGTCAATTTCCTTCTCTGCCCAATCAGGCACTGCGGGAAAGAGAGAAATATTTAGGACAGGATCAGCAACCTCACTGTCCCTGTCCCCAAGCACAGTTACCCCAACCTTCTGGACGTGCTGGGAAGCCACTATCCCCTACTTTACAAGGATGCATTACTTCAACATTTTCTGCCCAAAACACACCGTTGGCCCATCTGATGTGCTTCAAGATGTGATGTCCCTGAGGTACCTCAGCGTTCCCCACCGAAGGCACCCCCCCCAGGCTCCGCCCCACCCTGAGGTACCTCAGGGTTCCCCACCAAGGCCCCCGGTTCCATCCCCTCGCTGAGGTAACTCAGAGTTTCCCTTTGAACCCCCCCCCGGTGCCATCCCCTCCCTGAAGTACCTCAGAGTTTCCCGTTGAAGACACCCCACACCCCCCCAGTGCCGTCCCCTCTGTGAGGTACCTCAGCGTTTCCCGCCGAAGCCCTGCCGGTGCCATCCCCTCCCTGACGTCTCTCAGCGTTTCCCGCCGAAGACCCCGGCACCGCCCCGCGGCAGCCACCGCCCCTCAGGCCCCGACGCCGGCGCCCCCCTCGCCCCGCGCCGCCTCAGCGCTGCCCGCCCGGAGCCGGCGCCGTCCCCTCAGCCCCACCGCCACCATCCGAGCCCTGCCCAACGGCCAGCCCGGGGACCCTGTCCCTCAAAGCCACTCTCATCTTCCCTGTCCCATCCCAGCCCTGCCCCAGCCCGGCACACACCAGCGGCCACACAGGCTCCCCTCCCACCCGGGGTGCTCTGTCCTGCTTCCCCCCCGGCCAAAAGCAGCCAGCTGGATCTGGAGTCTCCAGGTCGCTCGCAGAAGCAAACTTCTGATTAGCTTTCCACTGCGACCCAACTGCACTGCACAGGCAATTTGGCGCCAACTTTGCCGCCATACTGCAGCTAACGGGTACCTAGAAACTGTCCAAAACCTACCTAAAAACTGCCCAGACTTCACCCATTCTCACTAAACTGCTGTCTCACTCTCTGTACTATGTGTCATAGACTCGCCTTTGCAAAGTTAGCCACTCTTCCTGCACTAATCATCAACAAACTTCTGTGTGTAGGCTCCCATGGAGAGCTCAAGGCCAGCTCTGCTCCACCCACTGGCAAAGACATTGCCGCCACTGTGGCTGAAACGCTCCAGCAGCTGGTGCGACATTCAGATTGCATGTGTGGATCCACCTGTGCTTTTCCACCTTACCCAAACCCGAGGCATCCCCCACACTGTGCTCAGCCTCCCCTTTCTTCTCCCCAGGTCCTGCACTCCCTGTGCCCCGCACCCCGGCCGCCGTCAGGGACAGCAGCTGGGACACGTGCCGTCCTTGTCTACAACCTGCTGGCTTCCACGCTGCTGGTGAAGGCAGTATAATGGACAAGAAGGACAGAGATGCTGAAATAATTACAATATGAAAGACGGAAGATGAAACATACCACAAATCATGTAGCTAGTGAAAAACGTCCTATTTACTGGTTGCTGTGCCAAGCGCACATACCACTACACAATGTCCCACTCTTAAATCCTTTTTGTAAGGAGAAGAGAGCATCAAAGAGTTCATAAATTCCCCAAAACAGCAGTACCGAACAATGAATTAAAACTACAAAGCACTTAGAATTCATGGGTAGAAAAAAGTTCAGTCAAACAAAGGGCAGACAGTTGTTGAGAAACTGAAGGTAAATCTGCTCGCCAGACCTGAGAGGACAGCCTCTCCTGCAGCTCACCAGCCACCGCTGAAGCATCCCTTGGGGGAACTTCTTTTTTCTAGCCAGAAATGATGCTGGGGCACCAGTTACAGACAGGCTTTCTGCGATGAACAGGCCTACTCTGGAAATTCAGCTCTGAAAGTCCTCACTTCCCCACCCCTAACCATACCCTGGTCCTATGCCTGAGCACCACGGGTGAAGTATCTGGCTCTAAACCATAATCAGCTTGTATCTGGATTTTGAACATTCCTTTTAGTTTTCTTCCAGGGGCTTAATGATCATCACAGAAGCTTAAGGTTCCCCAGATGTCTCATTCTTGAGAAACCTTACAGAACAAACTTACAATACTACACAGTATACTATTGTCACTCCTTGCTGCAACTAAAAAAAAAAAAAACACAGCCAAGGATAAATAGTAAATAAATAATTCTACACCCAAGTTCCCATTTTCTTATTGATGGTATCATTCCCTTGGCAGTAACCCATCCTCAGCAGATCCCCATGCAATTAGTATACAAGCATTTGGGTCCCATTTCTGGATGACCTGAGTTGAGCTAGAGCTGATGGTTTTTCACTGGGGAGTGCATCAGGACAAGAGGATGAGAAACTGGTGGTGGCAGTACTAATCAACTGCTAAACACGAGAAAAAAATATTACGAGTCCCAGGCAGAGTACCTTGGTGATGAGAAAGCTGTTTATGCTCCATTTTGAAAATTTTCCCAGCACAATGTATTCAGGTAGATGTGTTTTCATTACTTCCCATTTAAACTAATTCTTCTTTGGCTATCTCCTTTTTTCACATCAGACGAGTGGACTTACTCTGCATTTGAATTAAATGTTACCATTCTTATTCTAAGAATGTGCAGAGATGGAGATATCCATCATCTCATGAGAGACTCGTTGAGGAACCAGCACAAGAAGGAGAAAGCTGCTCTCTGCAGACCAAGACATAGGAACTGTGTCAGTAAGCACTCCTACATGTCTCCAACCCATCAAGATAAATCTATCAGAGAAGGAGAAGGCAGAGAGGGGGAGAAGTGCATCTTAGACAAGCACAAATTGAAATTAAGCTATAGATTGGCACTGCAGAAGGCCCAAAGGCGGTGCCAAAGCTGTGGCAGAGCCCGGTACTCTGGGCACCAGTAACTGGGCATGAAAGGCAGTGGCCAAGGAGACTTATGGGGGGACTCCTGCCACCAGCATAAGGCTAGCAGCCCCTGGCACTGCCCAGGCCCTGGTTTGCGGGGCGAACCACAACCCACAAAGCAGCTTACCCTGCCATTGTGTAATAGATAAATCTGTGGATAATTGCACAAATCGTGCTAACCTGCTGGCTGGCTGCTGGCACATCCGTGCACACCAGAAACAGAAATAGCCCGGTCTCATGGTTCACTGAGGGAGGCCTCGCTCTCTGCCACTGAATCTCTGCCAGGGGAGAAGCTGGGAAAACTCAGCAGAGCAGAGACAATAACAGAACAGCAAGATTCGTTCATGTTGCGGTATTGCCCTGTGTGGGGAGACAGGAGGAGAAAACAGACTAATTAGTCTCACTCTGCCTTTTCTTGTTGCTTCTCTATGGGCAAAACTGAACATCAGGGCCCGGTGTGCCTTAGTAACATCGTCTTCTCCAATTTTTAAAAAATTTTTTTTTTTTAAAAACACATTGTGCAGTGGAAGTCCTGACCTTGAACTGTGAATCAAGCCATTGGATATTCTTTGCTTAAACTCTCCAGTTGCTGAGGTCTGAAGTCAAGCTTTTCAATTCAAAAGATAAGAGCTGCTGCCATAGTTTTCTCTGATTTTTTTTTTTTTTTTTTTCCTGGAGAACACTTTCCCAGGTTTTGTTCAGCCTAAACCTGCCAGGCTCTGAATATGATCTGTATTCTCACAGGCCCACTACATAGGCTCCACCTGACCTGGAGGCAGCACCTGGATCTGAGTTGGCATCTGGCAGGGATTCAGTCACCTAAAAAGAGGTTTCTATGGCATCTTAGACCCCTCTGGGGCATCCAAGCTGTGCCCACAGGGCACAGGATCTTTGAGAGACCAACACTGGGGCAGCAGCTGGTGGCCAGGGCAGTACTGTAGAGCACCTCAAATAACAGAAAAAGGTGTGGGTGAGTGAGTGAATCTCAGCCCTAAACACTTACGGTCAATACCAAGAAAAGGCACTTTACATTAATTTCCTCCTAAAATCAATGCATAAAACTAATCAGAGGACTGACACTCTGAAAGTGCTGATCTTGCTCCACTGACTGTTAGGAGAGCCCAGGGGAACTAAACCAGGTGTCTGTGTTGTAGACATCTAAAGCCAGGTGAGATGACTTCACCGAAAGCTACATACAGATGGGCCCCTCCCTGGTAGTTACCTGTCTTCAGAATTATAAAATAAACTTCAGTGATCTGAAGCTAACAAAAACCAGATCTATCTACTGTAAAATAGATATAGTATGAATTCTTTTTACTGATTCTAGAAATTGTGTTAATGAGTATTTAAAAATAATCACTTGTGAAAATCTTTACAGTCCAAGTATCTCTACCACATAAATTTAAGTACCGTTATAGTACACAATAAAATTGGATAGTGGTCACTGTAATAAATGGACAAGATCTCAAAACTGTTATTTACATTGGAACTTTACTCACGAACACTTCCATTGGTTTTCCATTGAAATATTTATGGAATAAGATAAAACTCCATGACCCTTACTCAGGAATGCCCATAATCACATACTTAGCTTTAAACACAGAGCCACTGAAGTTGATGAGACTTCAACACACAATTAAAGTGCATTGTTGAGTCAGGACAGGTTCCTCACACAGGAGAGGAGGAGGAGAATCTGGGCCAAAAATGTAACTGTTTCCTTAAGGTGGGAAATAACATCAAATATTTGATGAATCAAGTGACTACATTAAAACTAGCATTTACATACCTAAGTTACTAGTTGTGATGAGAACAAAAAAAAGGGGGAAATATTAAAAGATGTCAATATAGGAATGGGAAAAGAGAAACTTTGAATGCAAAACTAGTAGCAGGATTCATGGGATTTTGCAAGTTCAAAATGTAACTGACACATTTCTTTGTTGCTGTTAATTTTGTTTTGCCTTCATATTAACTGCATCACTTTGATGAATATTTTTAAAATAAAATAATGGCTATCACTCAGGCTGCTTTGAAGTATTTCTGAGTTGAATGACTGGTAGCATTTATTGATTTCATAGTGTGACACTAGAAGTTTTGATATGGGATTTTAAAAAATGATATTTGAAGTTAAAAGAAGACATCTTGATTAAAGCCAGAACAAATTGTTTGGCTGAGATTCAAACTCTGGTTCACATGCCTTTCCAAGCTTGTAGATTCACTTGCTTGCTAGGAAAACCCATATGCTTTCAATGGATGAGTTAAAAATTCATGCCATGGAAGAGCAGGAAACTGCTTCAAAGTTGGGAACCAACAGAACAGCTTAAACCATAAGGGAAAAATATATTCATAGACATTAGATATAAGAAGGAGGTAGAAAGGTCTTATGTTTAAGGGGTTCAACTCTGAGCTACAGACAGCTTGACCTTGAAACAAATCCCATAGTCTTGCGTGCATCCGTTGTCCATATGCAAACTACTGGTAATATCGTTCTCATCTTCTACTTTGCAGGAAGCTGTGAAGATGAATAGCAGCTATATGATGCTGTAAGTCATATGGCCGGCTAGAGAGATGATCTGTTGGGTTATCAGTTTAAATCTCAAAGAGACTGCGATGAATGCTACTGATCTGGTGGGTGCAGTCACTCATTGCCAACAGTCTTCTGGGTAATTCTAGTTCAAAAGGTACATCAGAGGCCCCACCAGACAGGGAACCGAGTCGCTGTGCTGACTGCTTTACTGATATGGTTGACGGACTCGTGGCTTCTCAAAGCAAGGGGGGAACATCTAGAAAAGGACTGACTTGTACCTGATCCAGCAGAGCCCTACAGCTGTCTCCTCCTCTCCAATCCAGTAAACCAGGCCCAAAGAAATAGGAGCGTAAGTAGGAGTTCTTCAGAATGAACCAATACCACTAAATCTTCATAGAGTTCATCTGTTCAAAAGCCACCTGAGTCCGCGTTCTTTAACTACCTGACCTAAAGCACCTGCTCACAGGGCAGTTTCTGCATCTCCAGAAAAGACCATCACTTCTTTTCTCGACCTTTGTCTGTTGGTGGTGTCACTGGGGATGAGACTGACTTTTAAAGGAAACATTCACTAGTGCCATTTGGGAGGGTCATGAAGAAAAAATACCTTGTCAGTTTTGCAATGGAAAATGTAATAACTCACCAGCAGGCTATTGACCGAGTTGTTAAACTCTGGGGGAAAAAAAAACCTGTTAGGTGAGCTGGTTAATATCAAGGCTCACCACTCACTTCTGCATACTACAGACCATGTCAAAAGCTTTCCAGTAATCAGTAGAGCTTAAGAAAAGTCTCTGATTAACTTTTCTTTCATCTTTCTCTTTTCCATCTGGTGTTAAAGATCAAACCTTCAGTTCCTCTACTCTTTTAAGCCTTGCCTGTTTGACAGCAAACTTCTCATCCATCTTAAATCTAGTGTGGGCTAGAATGTCTTTCAGCAGTGGCTAGAGGGTAGATATATTATCAGATACTAACCATATTGCTCCTTCTCTTTTTAGTTTAGCTCTGTATTTGTTATTGTAGGATATATCTGGGTTTTCTGAGTGTTCAGCTTCTATCCTTCTACTGCAGGATAGTGCTGTGCTGCTAATGCTTTGCAAATCACTGCGTCATCCCTTTGCAGTTTTGGAATGTCCTATCTGTGCTTTGCATAGCTTCTTCCAACTTGACCAGCATCCCAGGATACCTCTTCTCTTGGGACTTGCAGCCTCTGTGCTCCTAAAGGCACTACGACATGTCTTTGACAGTGCTAGGGCTGTAAAGCTTTAAACTGCGCTGCTACCGATTGCCTGCTGGGTAAAGACAGCACCCACCCCTTCGACAGAGACTGCGGCAGGACAGGGATGTTCAGCCACCCTTTAGAAATCCTGTCTTCTCCGTGGGATATGGGTAAAGACTGCTGGAACCACTATGATTCACTTAGACCTGGCCCTGATCCTCCTTCCATGGTGCTCTTAAAGCTATTCCTTAGTAGCAGATGAAAAGCAGCTGTAATTAATTGCTACGTGGCTTACACCAAACAGAAAAAGAGATAACACCTCCCCAGCACATTGGGGGCCATCAAGGGCCACCAGTTGATGATATACAGTATTTGTATAACTGTACATAGAAGACCATCAAGATGATTACACTTCTCATTATTTCAAAATTGGGCATCTTTTCAGGAAGAGAAATTCCAGTTTATTCCTGGCTCTACCACCTAACAACACTTGTAAGCTATGACTTCATAGTCCATGTGAGTGACCAAATCCATTTCAAGCATATTTATCAGGCTAATTACTGTACCAGAGATTCATAAAATGTATTCATGGCTTTGCAGGGGGAGGCAAAATGTTTGAAAAAGAAAGATGCTAAAAGATGTGGGAGGAAGCAGAAAGCTGCCTCAGGCAACTTACACCGGAGTGCCAACGACCACCTGGTACAACAGCAAGCCTGTGAAGGCCAGGTCTTTATTAGTGAACAGTGCAGCCCAGCAGTAGCAGATCTGCAGACACTTCATGTGCACGCTACGCTTATTTCAGGGGATTTACTTGTGATTAGCTCTGGCCTGGTCCTGTGAATATTATTATATTAGGTGTAGTCCTGGAGAGCATTTTCTCATGTGGTTTAAACTAAAGGAATAAATACAGTTTGTGTGCCTTCAGACCACTCCATGATATGAACCAGAGTAGCAACTGGCAATAATCATGAATTTTTCTTCAGTGGTGCTCTCCTGACCCAAAGTTCTGCACTAATTACACACTCTTTCTTTACCTATCATAGAATATATTTATTAAGCATCTGTGCTCAGCAGGCATGACACCATACTGGGACAAAAGCTTTTTCATGCAACCTACCATCTCCCTCAAAAATGTTGGCCTGCAACTCCATGCCTACGTAAAACAGAGGGATGTAAAGATGCTTTGCAAACCAGTTTCAAATCTTAAACTTACAAAAGAAGTAATCAGACTGAACTTGAATACAGCTGGTCAGTGAGGAGAGTTAAATGGGGTCTTTGGTATAATGCCATATGTTTGCAGACCCTCTGCCTTGCTGTTCTGAGCCTGGACTAAAGGATTTGGGTGCTGTCGCAGTGTGAGCAACACCTTCCTGCTAGGAAGAGTGTAAGAAAGCACTTCTGGAAATGATCGGTTCTGTGTCAGAACCAAGGTAGCTGTTGTCTGATGGTGATCAGTACCTAATACATCAGGAGAAATGTAAAAGCACATTATTTGTTAGATGTAAACAGCCTGCTTTCATATCCTGCTCTCTAGTAGTTAGAGACTGATTTACATCCTAGAACACGAGGTTCAATATCCTTTTCACTATTTGTTGTATTAATTATAACATTAGGTATTTCTGATTTCCATATAAGCATCTAAATCTGAATCCTGCTAAATCTCAGTCTGAACAATTTGCTGTGGCAGACAGGCCCACAGTTAAATCATGTGTTGTGTAAAAAAGCATTTCCATTTATCAGTGCTGAATTTCGTACCTTTAACTATCAATTTAGCTGACACTGGAATTCACTTAAAACATTCCTTCATGATGTAATAGATCCTATATGTGTAAATTCATGCTCATATGGTAAAACGGCAATCAATTGTATTTACAGTTATAAACACAATTACTCCGCAGCATCACTGCTACAGTTCTTGCAGCTCACGTTAGTGTGGAGGCAAGGATTCATATTAATGAGGACTGAGAGATGGGTGAAAATAATAATAAATGCAAACATTCTGATTAAACAGGAGGAGGCTGTGAAACACTAAACCAACTTTGGAAAGGAGCAACTCCTTGCAATTTTTGCTGGCTCATATCACGAAACTAGGGACATGAATCATCCATCAGTACATTATTTCAGTTTCAAAGCAGTACAGCTTTGATTGTGGGACAGTTCTGCTGATAGAAAAGCCCGAGGGACATAACTGTGGGTCAGACTTCCCATTTTAAAAAATTTGTTGGTTGTATGTTACATGCAGATTACAGACACGTTTTATGTTACACAGTTTGCCAAACTGCATTTTATTTGCTAAAGGGAACTGAACTATAAAAATAAATCAGCTATTTTGAAGTTAACGATGTGCACAGGCTCCTGTTGAAATGCTTGGAGAATACACTACTTTTCCATACTAAATTTAATTCTGCAGATAATACTTGCTTGGCAAATCGTGTCTTTTAAATGTGTACTTATCATCTCAGGAAGTTTATATGATGGCACATATCTCCTTTTTGGGTTGCAGGATAAGTACTCATTTTGATAAATCTAAGTTTCCTGTAGTTAGTAGTTACGTAGTTCCTGGTTACGTAGTAGCCAACTTATTTGCCTCACAGAAGTGTTTTCAAGATTAATTGGTTAACAGTTTGCACTGCTTTGATGTGTACAATCCACATAGTTATTATGATATATTTCCCACATTCAGTAAAAGTTTAAAATGCTGTTTCCCCCAATATTGCAAGCTTTCATTTTCTTTTTACTTTTTTTTTTTTTTTAAATTTCTAAACTACAGTTTTAGTTTAGGGAAAAGCTACTTCATTCCCGGTTCTCTAAAAGCATGGAAAGATGTTAAGTTTCACAGACCTGCTGTTGATAGCAGGAAAACCAACACAATCTGGGCAGAATCAGCATCATCATAAATAAAAGAGTAATGTTTTGATTTTGTGCTATAAATAATGAAATAAGCACCTGATTTTTATCCAAAAAATTAAGAGGCATAATTAATTCAGATACGCTTCAGGGTAGTTCTAACATGTGCTCTTTGTTCTCGTGTTTTTTCTTCTATTTGACACGGTTGCTAGGATGCTACTGCAAAATAATACATATCAGGATCGTTATTACTGGGTTACGTGGTTATGACACGGTACCACTTTGCGAACTTCTTTTCCCCCTCAGAACGTGATAATTCTGCCAAGCTGGGTGTGATCCCAGCCTCCCACACCAACGTAGTTTTATTAGGTGGAATGAATGAATGAATGAACGAACGAACGGGAGACTCCTGTGTGCCCGGAGGGAGAGCAGAGGCCCCGGAGGCCCCGTTATCCCCAGCATGGCATGCAGCGCAGCACGGCTGTCCCTAGCTCAGAACAGAGATGTATCTCTCAGGGACACCAGCAGGAAGCAAATTCCTTCGGTGCACACAGAAGGAAAAGCAGCTAGTTCTGTGGCTGAAGGACCAGAGACATTTCCCTGACACCTTTAAAATTCTGTAAAGGTCTACCCTTTGGAGAAGATGCTAGAGCACAGCCAAGAGCAGACCGTATGGCCTGTGTTGGGTTGCTTAAACCAACTTCAGTCCTTCCTGAAATATAAATCCTTCACTGTCCTCCTGGAAGATAGCAGTTCTGCTCCAAGTACTCTCTGTTTCCCAAAAGCTTCATATTCTCTCCACCCTAGGGATGCCATCTTTAGGTCAGTAATAGGAGGTGAAACTCCAATTCCAGCCAACAAATTTCATTAATCCTTTCTTTTGTAGTTTGCCAAGTGAAGATTTATTATTTTATCAGCTTTTACTTGTTTGCTGGCATTCATGAAGCCGATGAACTGGTTGCAATCAACTTTGACTCCTGCTGACCAAGTCCCCAGGAGCAGGAGGGACATAAGGCCTCTTACAGTCTCCACAATTAAAGTCTCTCTCCTAACTGATGAGTTAGGGAAAAGAAAAAATACGTCACACATAGGCAATTATTTTGTGGTTCTTACAACTAATTGTGCCAAGCCAGATTCACACAAATGAAGACAGACTATAAAAGCAGCTGATTTTAACTATGCATCAAGGAAATTACCCTTAATGTAATATTCTAACTTCCAAAGCCCTCATGTAGCAAACTAAGCACAGGATTTCAGAGTATCTACATAACTGATTATATTAGCTGGTTTACCCTAGTCTCAAACTGCATCAGACAGGAAACAGACACAATTTGTGTGATGCAATTAACAGTAAAATTTAATCTCTCATACACACACACATATATGCACATGCGCATGTTAAAAGGCTAGGTCTGCACAAGACCAAACAAAAGCAGCCAGGGATTATGGGGCAAAGGCTTCACCACCAGCCATAGCTGCATCCTGTTAGGTTCAGGAGAGAAAACACGGCTCTCCGACGGCACTCTCTCTGGCGGCCGCGTTGCTTTCAGCTGAATAACGCGGGTTAGAGCACCACAGGTCAGTCCACAGTCACTGCAAGTACGGTCACATGACACTGTCAAAACAGTTACCGAGTCTGCTCCCTGCGTACCTCGTATAGCACTCCCACAAGACATGTCACAGGAAGACCACGCAAAGAATTCAGATTTCATCCTCAAAATGCACACGCAGCATCCTGCCATTCTGAGCAAGTCTCTTTACCTTACCTTTACCTCATCATCTTTACTTTTAGAGTAACTTTCAGAGCCAGAGAAAGGCGAGAGCAGCGCCCTGCACTGGAAGGCCATTCGCAGTTTTCTCTCGTAGCTTTGCCCCTGCAGAGCCGCTAAACTGATGAGGCAGCTCCATCAGGCAGCGGGGTGCGGCTCACCTCTGTGCAGTGGGAATTAAATGGTAAACAGGCCTTGTGTCAAAAACTTGATATATTTCTTCCAGGCGTACAGTGGCTCTATTCCTCTTTAACTTACTAAATCTATTTTCTTTACTGAGCTCAAGCCAATTGCAAGGAGTCTAATCTTAAAGTTTAACCATTCATTCCTCTCTCTGAAAAGGATGCTCTTTTCTTTGACTGCTCCAGTTCAATCTCATCTCTCATTTATTCTGTCTGGTTCCCCCTTTGACCCGTGTTTTGTCTGTCACTCCAGTTTCCCTCTGCATACAGAAAATACCCTCACACAGAGGCTCTGGAGAGCAGGGTTGTCTCGGGCAGGATATGTTACCCTCCAGCCTCCCGTGTGCATCCCTGTGCCGCTATGGGCAAGTGGACACTGTAAGCATACACTTGGCCAACATCCTGGGAGCCAACACCACCACCGACCCCCCCGCCAAATGTGCTACTGGCTCTCAATTTACCTCCCCAATATTGCTCTAAACTCAGTCTCCCGGTCTCAGGATAAAACTTCTCACTCAAAGCAATGCATCTTTACTATTTCAACCTAACTTTTCCTTGATTGGGTTGAAAGGTTAAGTAGAAACTGAGGAAGAACTTAATCTGAGAGACTTATTATGTACTGAAAGGTACCCATTATATTTCTTTTTAAATATCATGTAAGACAGACTTTGCGTTTGCTGAAGCCACCTCCTTTGTTCTCTCTGCCAGATGATATTTTGGGCAGGCCAGCAACAGTTTAGCCAATACGCAGTCTTTAACATTGCTCTTTAAATTGCAAGACTTATTTTTATGCATACTCCATTTTCCATTCTGAAATGACAATATAAACCTCTTCATGTAGCTGAAACACACCCTCTCGTCTCTGTACTTAACTCATCCAAATTATACCTGAACGCTTGCAAAGAAGTTTAGGAAGGATATTAGTCTATTCTAAAACCTGCAGGAAACAAATATTGTGAAATATGCTTTTCATTCCCTTTGTTCTGAAGTTTTATGACTAAATGCTGTGCTGGTAACACAGGTTTATCAGGAATGCCTGACTCAATTGAACTCTAATAAAATAATTCAACAAAGCAAGAAAAGAAAAGGGGATCAAGGGAGAAAAGGGAAAAAAAGAGAGAAAGAGAAAGAAAAGAAAAAGAATAAACCAGCTAAGATATGAAAAGTCTAATTGTTACTTGTAACATAAGGTCAGTGTTTCTATCACGGCTGTAATATAAAAAACCCTGATGTTGAGCTGGTAACATCCACTATATATCCCGTGATTTCAATGTTCCTGTTCACACTAGCTAAGGCTCTGGCCCTAATTACTTAGGCTTGGATCCTACTGGTTTTGCTTTTTTCCCCTCTGAAGACAGATCCTCTGATTGAAAAATAAATTTTGCAGAGTTGATTGACATGAACAGATAATTTCCTTAAGATTGCTGCTAAAGAACCTGGTCCTTGTCTCCCATTTTACAAAATACACAGAAAGATAATTTGCAGTTGAAAATCAGTGGGTAGAATATATTTTTGATAATATGATAGTGACTCAATAATTAGAACAGTTTGCAACAAAATCTAGGATGATGGAAGCCTAATGCAAGCTGGAGCTTTATTTGACAAACACCCTGTTAGTGGCCCACCACGTTGAACCCTCCCTGTCTGCTCCACTGGCAGGAGTCTTCCTAAAGGACACAGTGGTCACTTCTGCAATGTCAACATAAGAAAGGCAGGAATAATTTTAAAGCAGCTCAGAAAAGAATACTGCAGGTGACTAGGTTGAATGTACATAAATAAATATTTAGCATAAGCAGATTGAGTTGCAGTAATAGCAAAATTAACTAAATTGAAGAGTGAACTCCCAAGATCTTGTGTGTGGATAAAAAAATGCCATGCTGTGAGCACCTAGTTCACCTCCCTCTTTTCTTGGTTGGTACGAAGTAGGCAACAATTAAGACTGTGTTTATAAAGCCCGCCTGGCTACAGCTATCCTACCTGAAGAGGTGCTCACCCCATCCTCCATCTGCTCGCCACTTCCCTCTGCTGCAGGTTGTTATCCCCTCTTATCTGCTTGCTCGGCTGCTCACATAATTGCTCCTTAACTCATTTCAGCCACAAGGAACCACATTAATAAGGAGCTAGTACTGGCACTACTAAAGTAACCTGCCTTCTTCCAACTGAGAGGTCGAGGCAGAAGACAAGAAGTTCGAGGCAATGGGAATTTAGGGGAGGGGGTGAGGGAGCAAGCGCTGAAGACGATGTGTGCACACACTCCAATTAGAAACAAGAAGATATATGGCTTTAGGTATGTAAACAATTTTCTCCATTGGCCTTAGCCTACCAAAAATGAAAAAAAGCAAATATATGGGTCACCAAACACTGCATCAGACTTTACACAGGGTAATTTGGAAAACGTATCAAGCCTGGGTACATACCTTAAAATAAAACAAAACAATATCTTCGCCATCCCTAACTGACTTGGTTTAGTTATAAGATCGGCTGTTACTAGAACATCCATTCTGCAAGTAATCCTGCGTCCTCCTCTGAATTTCTAAATTGGTTGAATTGATTGCCAGAGAAATACCAGCCATGAGCAATACATGTCACAAGATCACTATATCATAAAAATAACATTCGGTGGGGATAGACTGTGAAACCTAAATTAACAGCTGGATCACGCTTTGGTTAATGTAACACTCCTAGATCTGCAAAACTGCTAAAATATAAACAATATGGATTTTTTTATTTTATTCCAAGTGTATGAGTTGGTGAGGAAGGCAACCTGAACAACTCCAAGTAATAAGAACATACTCTTCTGAGATGCTACTGATGTATCACAAATTGGTTTAGAAACCTGCTACCTTTTTTATTGTATGAGACATCCAGAGCATTTTATGAACACACCTCAGAGAAACTTGGCAGAGGCTTTGAGAAGCAAACAGAACATTACTTGGAAAACATTAATGACCTTTATAACACCTGGTGTTTGATCCAAAGATAAACTTTTGGCAGCATCCACCCCTCAAGTCTCTGAGTGCTGCCAGCAGAAGACAGGCAGAAATGGGAGAGTTTTCTCAGGTGGGGGTGCCAGGTGGTCCGGGTGCACCTGGGGAGAAGGAGGACTGGCCTGCACCCACCATGCCCCCAGTGCTATGCCTTCAACAGCTAAACAGGCTGCTGCCAGGATGCAATGGGCAGGGCTGGTGGGACAGTGGTGTGATGGCTGCAAGTTCTGCCATGTCTGACCTGGTGCAGTCTAAACCTTCTTGCCTGAAGCTGTCATATTTCATGGGACTCTACCTTAAATACCCCATTTCACATGGTCCACCAGGCTCAGGCACGGAAACAAGAACTTCAGATATATAGGAAAGGCTAGAGAGCCTCTGGGAGAACCCAAAACTTGGGAGACCACCCCATGGCTGCCCCCAGCGGTACTGGAGCTAGACCGGTATTTGGAGAGAAAAAGATTGACAGTAGCCCTGCAGCTTCACTTATCCCCCTCCACCATCCAAAGCCCAAGTACAAACAAGAAGTCTACAATAATAAATAAATTGGACATGGATATAAATAAATTACATGGACAAGCCCTTGGCAGAGTTCAGGGTGGCTCTCCATCCTCCTAGGCCAATGATATGCTACTAAGATACACAAGTGCTGTTCCAACTCCTCGGAGTCTGGTGAACTTTCTTATTACCAGCTACAGTTCCACCATGCAATAGCTTGTCATTACTGTCTTACGCAGAGAGGGGGAAGTGCTAGGGAAATTGGGTGGAAGCCACATGTTCAATTGCTTTTGCGACTCCTACATTGTGACTTCAGTTCCCACTGTGAAGGAGAAGAATCTTCTACGTGCAATCAGATGTACCATTCACACTAGATAATTGTCTCCTTAGCTCATTACTCAAGGGGCTGTATGCTGTATCACATGCCTGAGATGCCTCTTATACCGTGTGCCATCTCCCATAGCTTTAGGCAAGATGTAGTCCAGGAAAATCCACCTAAAGTAACACAGTAGAAACCACCACACAAATATGTATGCACTTGACTTCCAAAATCATCTTACTGAAGTCTAGAGCTGGTTTACAACAAACATGTCTTGTTTCTGCAAAGCTCATCAGTGGATAATAAGTCAATGCATTTCCATCGCCACTTGGTGTCCCCAGACCTATTAGCAGTGAGTGCCACCTGCACAAGCTTGGCAGGACAGGTACAAGCCGGGTGCACAAATGTGATCTGATGCTTATATTTTGTTTTGCCAAAGGACTGTGCTGATACCAGCTCATCTCACCAGATGTGTGCCAGGGGGCTGAACCCTATCCTGCTCAGCCTACACCTCCCTCCCAGGTTACTGCTGCAAGAGGAGTACACCTTACACAATGCCTTTGCATCGTACAGCCTGCTCCCAGGTCCAGCAGACCTCCAGAGGAGCGGAAACCCCTAAATGCCAGGAATGTCTGAGCTCTTGTGTTACAGGCCCAATAAGAAAGCTCAGCCTTCGAGCACTCCTTCCTCCTTGCCCATCTATACTGCGGACCTAGTTAGAGGAGTTTTATCATCTCTGGGAGTAACCCTTAGGAGATGGATGTGTTTTACAACAGGGATGACCGCTAATCAAAATCCCGAAGCTTTTCCCTTTCTACCATTTCCCAGGATCTGCACTTTCTCTCTGCACAGCTTGAAAACACCATAACATGGGAGTCCTTGACGCCCCGCACACGAGGAAGGCGTGCAGCAGGACCAGTGCTCTGGGACTTCACAAGCATTCGGGCTCCAAATTCCACGACAAGTCTCACGTATCACACTTCCCTCAAGAATGTGAGCAGGCAAGTTGGCCAGACGGCTCTGGCATTTGGACATGGGTATGGCCTGATCGACAGCTGAACAGAGTCAGAGAGACTCCTTTTGTTCAGAATGTTGTAGAATCGGAGCCCACACTGCACAAAAAGACTTAATATCGCCCTTGCAGCGATCACCCCACCTTGCTGCAGTATTCATCTCCAAGTACCTCGGTGTGTAATGATCAGTTCTGAAAACTGCCATTCAGCGTGTATCCCATGCTAGGGAATTACTGAAGCCCCCCCCCCCTCATGATCTCCCACCCCAAAAACCCCAGCCAGCTGGAGCTACCTGGCACCAGCCAGCCCCTCCGGCTGGCCCTCCTCCTCTGAGTTTCTGAAGGGCCACACTCTGCCTCCCATTCCTCATGAGAGACATGCACCTCCATCCGTAAACACTAAGCAGCAGCCATTAAGGAAAAGAGAGCAGTGAGGGTGGATTTCCTTTTATTTCCTCCTGCTGGATTATTTTGTGTAGCTGGCAGCTTCACTGTATTTTCAGTCTGCTTTCACTTTGGTTCTAGCACGTCTCTCTCTGCTGCTCCTCCCCTGTACACCGTGACAGAAAAGGCTTAAAGAAACAATAATTTGTGCCTGTAAATTATCAGGAAGCCTACAGGTAGCACGCTTTTGAAACTGGCTAGATTGCAAATTGAATGTGCTCTTTCAATACAGTAAACTGCAAAACAGAATCACAGCTGCCATAAGAGCCTATAGATTGTTTTCTATAAGGCCATATTAATATTTCATATCACTGTCATCTCTGAGCGTTCTTAGCTGACTTGTTATCTTCCCCAATCTGGAAGGAGCAGTTTGGCAATAAGACGTATCAGTGGGGGCAATATGGAACAGTACTTCAGCAAGAGGTGTTGCACTCACGATGCAAACGAGTCTCTTGACCTTGAGCTTCCCTAAGTGTGCGGTGTCACCGAGCGGGTTCATTACAGTCTAACACCACACACACAACAGGGCCGGGGAGGTGGCAGAACAGAAATAATCCGTCCCATATATTCTTTATGCACTGAAGCCTATGTTATAATTACTAAGCATGCGGCATTTTTAAGGCAGCCGTGGTTCCAAAATATGTTATTCTGAGATAACACAATATGACTCAACACAGCAGCATGAGACAGAGGTGACATGAGCAGGTAAGTTGTCAAAATAGGTGACAGATGGAGTTGTGCTAAAAAACATTCAGGATATTCGCTTCTTAGTTCTTCTCCAACATGCATCTCCCACACAGTTTTAAAAATTTACCTTGAAGTGCCTCTACATAATCTAATGTGATGAAAGAGAGAGAACAAGAGTGAAAGAACGAATTGCAGAGTTGTTACAGATAATATGCGACATACAGCAGATACCAGCACACAGCAAATAGCCCTGTTTGCTGACAACCTATATTGCTTTTGAATAGTTTGGCATAAATTGCCTATACATGCCTGATGTGTATTTTCTCCTTTTTCTTCCAGCTGTAGTGATTTGAAAGGTAAACTCCTCAGTGATCAAGCTAAATGAAATAAATCAGTCCGTTACAACAGCATGAGATTTGGCACAAATCAGCTATATCTGTTTTCTTGTAGGACACACTGTCCCTCCACTCCTTAAAAAGAAGTGACATTACCCCCCCTTCATCTGATTGACATGTATTTTGAGACAGATATATTACATGAACACAGTGTACTGTATTACTCCATTTCTTACACATGCATCAAAGATAGATTGATGCTTTTCTGCACGTCTTTGCATCTGGAAAATAAATACTTTGCAATGGAACATAACATCCCCCAGTAATGTTTGTCACTGTAACTGGACCATTTTTTGTTCTGTAGAAGCAGCTGATACCGTAATGAACTCCATCCAGGCAGGATTTCAGCTGACATCAGGGAAGCAACTACCACAGGACCAAGGCCCAAAGCAGTTCAAAATACTTGAGTTCGAGAAACTTAAAGGGTTTATCGAAAGCTCTGTTTAACGTTGGATTTTCTTTCCTTCTTTCCTTCCTTCTTTCTTTCTTTCTTTTTCAACTATAAAAAGAAGATGCCCAGCCCAGGATATTTATGCATTTCAGTACAGATTTGCACCTACTAATGTCTTGTGTATTTACAAAATTGAACGTGGTGATTATGGAAAGTGATAGGTCCCTTTTAATAGTCCACCAGCTCTTTGCTGGTTGTCAGAACGTGCTGCATTTTGGGGACCTCAGTTACAGACCAGGGCGGTGGCGTGCATTTGGGAGCAGCCTTGCTCGGTAGTCGCACTTATGAACAGGGCTATTTGGAGACCGTTTGTATATAAACAAAAAGCAACAACAAGGACAACATCCTAATTTAGAGGCATGCCAAAATGGAAATTCTCTTTCCATTCAGAAGATGAAAGAGAGAAGTAAACCTGTAAGTTAAGTGAGCAAAAGAAATCGACTTTGGAAAGAAGCGTTGTGCCTCTAGCAAACAGCACATCCTTGACAGTGACAGAAATGAGAAGCCAAAGAGAGGGACTTTATTAAAGTCTGTGTGCTCCTCTCCAGGTGGATGTGTATCTGTTCTGCTCATCCTCATGCCACCACATCTAATATAAACGCTGTGCAGTCATGTTAATGCAAAATGATCTAAGCAGGGCATATTAGCTCCGGTTCAGCTTTACACGGACCGTCACTTTCTGCACAACGTTGGATGGCATCTGGCTGGCTTGGTGCATGGGCTGGTGTCACCAGTGCCTTCCTGCAAACGCCATCCAGACATTCCCCCATCAACAGGCAGTCAGAAAAGGCAAAATACCATTTGGTTTGATGGATCCTGTTTTACCCACCCCTCGGAGGAACATTAGCTGGGATTTTGTAGTCTCTGGAAAATTACCTGTTCCCAAAGCCACTGGCAATACTTGTTGCCAGTGAACTCCTGATGTTACAAACAGAAGCAACAGGGATAATATTGCAACAGGGATAATATTACAATATAATTTCTGATATGTGACTGGATTATGGAAAATAACAAACACTGCAGAGACCCGTGAGTGTGCAATAGGTAAAATGAAGCAACCGTAGAGCACAGACTTGCTGAGGGGTTGATAATGCCCCCGTCCCTGCCTGCTGCTGGGACAGAGCGTAGGACTGACGAAAGCCCAGGAAGCAGGAAGGAAAAGGCAGTTTGTGCAACATCTGCCAGGCTCCCATATGGCATGTTCCAAACTCACTATTGCCTGATGACAGCACGCAGATTAGGGCATCAGTGTGGGCTGAACTGGAACTGATCTTTCACTGACTTTTGAATAGCTTCATGGCATGGATTAAGAGGGGCGTGAAATTCATCTTCACATCACTGTTGATCCCTTGCCCATAAAAGTTATTCCAAACTCAAGAGCATTAACAAAGGGTATTTTGAAAACATATATAAGGAATAGAAACTATTTAGAGCTTTTATTTATACATTCCACACTCAGCATAGTGCTAGATGCATAATTTAGCTCTTTTGTAACTCTGGGTCCTTATTGTACATTGTATAAACAAGTATTTCAAGCCGTGGATAAGACTACCAGTAGCATTTGTTAACCCTTGTAGCACGATTAAATCCTTAGCTCTCAAACAGTTGTTTCCACCTATTCAGGTCAGAGCGCTCCCAAGAGCTGGGGGACACTCATCACCCCAGTGAGGGAAAGCAAAGAGCAGAGAGGTGATTAGGAAACCAAGTCCCCTGGCGCCCACACCACATCTGCAAAACTCCTTTTTTATGGACAGTCTGAGGTACTGACCCCAAACCCCGATAATGTAAAAGCTATTCACATCTCATGTTACAGCTACGCGTTCAGTACCACTGAGCAACCTGCAACACCCAACAGGGGCGTGCAAAGCTAGTCTGTCATCAGGCATGTTTCCCTCAATCGTTCATTTAACTTCCCCTTGCTGCGAGATTGATAACTGGTATTTGTGCCGGTCCCGGGGACAGGAGTCACACAATGTTATGTCAGCCAGGGACAGGCAAGCTTGCTTGGCATCATTTGGTACCCAATGAAACTTTGTAAGTTGGAAAGTTTCATTTGAACTCAAGCATAACTGAGTTTGTCTTCCCTTAAATAAGGGCTGATAGAGAGAGTAAATGGAGGGAGAAGGGGAAAAAAAAAGAACAGGAAAAAAAAACCACCTTGTCTGCAGACCTGCTAGTCCTGTTTGGGATTTTTTTAGGACTCTCCTGTCAAGACTTGCTGACAGATGAGCTCTGTTGAGTCTTACAGCGGTGACTTAAGATGTTACTGCATCCCTCGCTCCCCCCACCCTTCTGCTAGAGGTTACAGCCCACATAATAGGATTGGCAGAAAGGAATATTTTCCTGTATCTCATCCATTCCTGTTTAAAATCTGGCATATTAGCTTAAAATATTTTGATGCGAGGCACAGAAGGCCCATGGAGGTCACCTAGTTCATGCTCCTGCCTGAAGGCTGAATCAACTGTGCAGTGTCACACCTGACAGATACTTGTCTGACATCTCAAACACCCCCAGTGCTGGAGAAACTACAGCCTACATGAGCCACGTGGCTTGTGAAAATACCGAGAAGTACAGAGTCTGCAGCAGACTCCCATGAAACCCAACTAGTTTAAACACCCCTTTCCTTTTGCTAGCAACCACAGCTTTTCAACCAACTTCCTAGATTTCAGATGAAAATGCTATGTGGGATGATGTCAAAAGCCTTACTAAAACACTGTACGTCCAGTCTTTCTCCTCTGGAGAGGACAGTTCCTGTCTACTGGATGCAACCCACGTAGCTGTTCTTTTCCATGTCCTACACAAAAAAAAGTTTCAGTATGTTACAATAACTGCCTAAACCATCTGCAATGTTTATTCTCCTCTGGAAAAAGATCCCTTATTTGCTACACCGTGGCCCTGTGACAGGATCCTCATTTCCAGAAGCCCCACGATTCCTCTAGTTTCTTACAGGAACTACAAGGAAATTCATCAGGCCACTGATGTCCCAGCTGCATCGCATTTTCTGTGCCGGTCTGTAAGTGTATCCCACTACACTTACAAATCTTTGATCTTAAAGCTACTCTCCCCTCCTCTTCCTAGTGTTTGAAGTGAAAAATTTGTAATTTAGCTAAACTGGTTTCTTGCTATCCTTCCTCTCTTTTGTTTGCACAGGAACACTTTGCACTTGTGCTTCTTGAAGGATCTCTTAGATCTGTTTAACATTCTTTTTCCTTGGACAAGATTTCATGATGTTTACTTTCCTACAACCCTTCCTAAAACTTTACTTTGAGACTACACGAATGAAAGACAGTTCCTGTCTATTGGATGCAACCCACGTAGCTGTTCTTTTCCATGTCCTACATGAAAAAAAAGTTTCAATATGTTTCAATAACTGTCTAAACCACCTGTGCCCTTTATTTTTCAATGAATGCCTAAGTGTCTTGCTTCTCTTTTTATACCAGATCCTGTGCTCCACAGGAGTCAACCAATTGCTCACAGAGGACCATACATCCTGGATCGTCCTGGTTGCCATTGCATGCTCACATGGTAACTTTTTCCCCCTGGCGACTTTAACAGAGCACGCTCTCTCTCTCTCCTGTCCCTCAGAGCAGCTACGTGCACCCTTGAGACCCAACACGTCACATCTCCCCGTGCTCCTGCACAGCACGAGCTGAAGTGCTGACACGCTCTACCTTGCCAGCTCTAGCTGGGTCACCTGGAGCAGAAGAGCCACGAGCCACCGGGCAGCTGCCTGGGGTGGGAAAGTGAGCCAGAGGACTCACATCCCTTTCTCTGCAAAAAGCACGGGGCTCTTTGAAATTAAATCTTCCTTGACAAAGACTGGGTTACATTACAGGAGTGAGATCTTGTCAAGAACAGCGAACAGAGCCGGGTTCCCACGCGGCGCTTCGTGCCTGTGCTTCAATAGCATGTGGGGAAAGCAGGGGGATGGGTGGGTGGGTGGCAGAGCCCGGGGGTGCTGCCTTGGTGGGGACACGCGTCTCTCCCCTACGAGAAACACATCTGACCCTGTGCTCGGCTCCCTTCCTATTAGAGACCCCTATTCGGGGTGACGCCGAGCACCTTCCATTGCCTCCGTAAGTAGACCTTTAACATCGTCACGGGAAGCGTCCTCTCCCCAGGGTAGCTTTTCACCTAACGTTTGGATGGGGCAGCTCAGGGTTATTTCCCAGGATCTGGGAGCTGCTCAGGTGATTCCTGGGTATTTTGTGCTGCCGCATTGTGTGTTTTTATTAAATGCCAAATAAAATTCGCCTTCCCTGGGAGACAAACTAAAGTGATCTCCACAAGTATTGGTATGCACAACAAAACTTTTACATCACCATTAGCAAAGCAGAATATTTCTGTTCCCATTATTTCAAGTTGAATAATTTAATGTTCACCCTTTTTAAATTTACCACTTTTAAATTAAAAACTCATTAAAATGTTTCAATAACAGTTAATATTAGCATAGCAATAAGACATACCAAGTGGGCATTACCAGGAGATAATTGACCTGATCTGTAAATTGGTGCCCTTGGCTTTACCTCTGGATGTCAATCAATTAAAGCAGTCAATCATCTCCGAGTAGTGCCTGCCTCAGCAGGTCTTATTGCTTCATCATATAACTGTTGAGCTAATACCATTCATATTTCTGGACAAAAAATTCCACTAGGAATTCCCATTCATTATCACATCAAAATTAACAAGATCTTGAAATGCATATTATATTATTCCTACCATACTACTCTGCCAAATGGAAAACATCAAAATATATCTCTTCTTCCTTATTTCCTTTTTTTTTTTAAGCATGCAGTTGTTAATTAGCCATTCTTTAGGATGATCAAGTAATTGAGATACAGGTTTTAGATCAGGTTCACAGGGAATATGTGGTCAAGTTAATGAGTCATGAAGAGGCTAAAATGTCACTGTACAGAAAATGGACTTCTGCGCAGCTGATATTAATTGCAGTGGCAGCAGTGAAGTCAATAGCTCTGTGCCAATTTACTTCAGGTGAGGATCAGGCCTTATGTTTACAACAGTGTGCAATTTAGTGAATGACTTTTAATCTTCTATATAACGAAATTTAGTACGTGTAATTTTTTTTAACTCTTTGGATGCTGCCTAAAAGCCTTTACTTGCATGAATTGTTCTACTTAAGCTAATGACTTGGCAAAATATCACATGAAAAGAGAATTAAATGAATCTGACTGTGCCAGTTAAAGCTAACAGACTCCGGCCCTTTGTGAGTTGAAAGCTGACTATATATATTAGAAAAATCCTTGCCTTCAGGACAGCAGTGCAAGCAAAGGGAGCACAAGACCTCAGTCCTGCACGTATTTATTCATGTATACTGCTTGCTGGAAGGGGCTTGTGAGTGGCAAGCCAAGCACTTACACATGCATTATCAGGATGAGGGCCTAAGCTTTCTTTTTAGATTCAGGGAAGTAAAAGTGTCATTTTGAACATTAAATAGAATGTAAATCAAATAGGCTTGATCATTACCGAAGTGCAGAAAAGTTATCGTTTGGAAAAGAAGCATCTTGCTATTTTCTCCATAATGAAGCAGCAGACACAACATTATTAATGATAACTGTGTCTGGATTGTGCATTCAACCAAGATAAGAGTCAACATGTTTGGTAACATCAAAGAAAACCTGATACCTTAAGTATAAGAAGATTAGTATTTACAGTGATCGCTGGGGTTGGCAGTTCCAAGAAGTCGAACAGACACAGCCAGGAGGGACAATTAGTAATAAATTGGCACTGGGATTCTCTCCTGTACTTGAAATCTGGCACTGTGCATTAACAGGCATTTTAAGAGTTTGTTTAAAGCTTCCTTGTGCAGCGAGCAAGGCCGTGTGGTCGAAGTGGGATGAGGCAGAAGTGAAAGTTGTTACAACACGCCGGGAAAACAGAGAGAGGTTCTCCCATTGGCACAGAAAGGTGTCAGGTATTTTGTACAGAGGCTTCGAGGACAACACCTCCAGCACGTTCTGTTAGACTCACCCAACCCTTTTGGACGCACCACTGCAAAGCTACTGCGTGAAAGTTCAGGGATCTAGAGAATACTACATGTCACATGCGTTCAGGTCATGAACTGTCTTACACGCACAAGATGCATGTTCTCAGAATAAAGGCTCTTTATGTTCATCCACCTTTTCTTTTTTTTTTTTTTAGAGACAAAGTAAAATAAAAGTATCTGTTTTATTGCATTCGCATTTACTTCTAATGCTTTTGCACTGACCTCAGCACCAAAAATACAGACAGACCCCAAATTACCTTTACACGCAGTTGCTGGAATTCACAGCCCTGCTCAGAAACTGGCAGTTAGCTAAATACCACACATTAAGCATTTTTTTTCCTCCTTTTGATTTTAGGTGGCAAAAGCAATGCCGAACACATGAAAATAGTTTAAAAAGTATCCAGGAAAACAGGAAAGAGAGGAAACTTTCTGCCCCTGACACTCATCTCAAATGTGTTTGGCATAGCTCGTTGTGAATGAAGTCAAATCAGTAATCTCTACAGGGTGATAAAGGAGGAACTAATCCATTGGAGATGGAAACCCAGGAATATTTCTGCTAAATTTGACATTTGCTCCTCACATTATTATTGGCTGCAGTGTTACTTGCACCGCAAACCCCGCTGAAATCAATAGGAGGTATTGATGGTATTGAGCCCTGCCAATTACCTTTTGATGGAACATCCTTACAACATGAAATGGATCTTCATGAGATCTCTCTGCAATAGGCAAGTGTCACTACATCCAGTGACAGATGAGAAAAAAGTTTAAGTATCATGGACAAGGTGCACACTAGAGGTGCATACCAATGCACATGCCAGAAGCCATTCCCTTTTAATTTAAGGTTGCAAAGTCAATTAATTGGTAAATAGATAAGTGTAGAGTCTTTTTTTCTGATGTGCATGTCCCCTCAAATGTAGAAGTCAAACTATGATGAACACGTGTGTCGCTGTGAAAGTTGGAAACCTCTAAAAATACTGGCTGCACTATGAGAAACCAATATTTACTGTCTAAAATCCCTTTAATTTAGGTCAACACTGTCAAAGTTTTTCCCAAAATCCTTCATAATGAAGAGAAATTATGAAAAGGAAGTGAAGTGTTGATGAGGTTAACATAGTATGGGCCCATGTAGGATCACGGGTCCCTACAGCAACTCTATTTGAGGAGAAATGATGTATATAGCTGCTTTCAATGCAATTTGCAGCCAGAAGCAAGAAGATGACTAGCTTACAAAAAGATTGTAATTCAAAAATCTTCATGTTAGAGAAATATTTCAAAAATACTTTGTGAAAGCCTCCTGATACTTCCTTTTTCACTGGCAACGGAGCATGGAGAACAGGAACAGAGAGTTCCTTTAAACTCTGGCATGACACAAACTTCAGAGTGTTTCAAAGGTTTATATCAGTTTTCCCAGATTGTATAAACTACCAAGCCACAGTTGCACAACTCATGGCTGTTTTGAGAATGACCCTAGTTACACAGTTATTACACTTCTGTTTCTTTTTGGCTGAAACACATTAAATATTTGTCAGTGCAAAAGTGTGTTTATATAGGAAAACGTATTCTCATTATTAAAAAGAAGAATAAAAATAAACTAATCACACGTACTGGTATAATTCTTTGCCTATAAGTAAAACATAAGATTTTGAATCTACATTATTAAAATGCATTCTAAGGAGTTTCTTTTGAAATACTGGTATAAGTTTTTCGATTTCAAACTCATGCATCAAGATGTGTCTTCATCACACTGTAGCATTAAAAGCTTCTGGGAAATGTGATATTATCTACATCACTGCTCACCATAACGTACTGGTCTAGGCATCAGGGGGGTGATGGGTCAAACCTTTACCACAGTTCAGATGTTTGGGTGTACACCCCACAAAATCAATATGAACATTTGGGCCATATCTGAACAAATCAACGTTACTTCATTTGCAAAACTCAAGCGAAAGAAACCTTAAGAGCAGCATTTCTCACATGAGGTTTCAGTAATTCCGCCTTTGTTATGGATACGGCTATAACAGCCCTTTGGTATTTGGGTAGAAATCCGAGTAGAGTGTTCAGAAATGTGTAGCATTTAATATGAATCAAAGTACTCTGATAAAAAATTTGGCCCTTTGTTGCTTCTTAGGTTTCCATTTATTAACTGACCAGGTTTCTCCAGCTGCCAGCACCAGTCACGTTCTTTAAATACAACAGAGCGTTTCTGGGGAAATCTTGTGCCACATATCTCAGCAGGTGTTTAACCTCTTCATTGGGCAGTTTAGGAATTCATCATGTTTGATCATTGGCTATTAAAGATGGACCCAACATCAAACCATGGGACTAAAAACTCCTTGAATTAATGAGATAATATGAATCCAACTCTGAACTTTACCACTTGAACCTTTCTCCATGGCAGGGTCAAACCAGAATTCAATTCCAACATCCTCAAATTTCAGGAATGCTTGGATTCAGTTCTGATTTTGGATCTAAACTTCATGGCTTTGATCCACTTGTTATGAAGTCTGACCTCATCCTGGATAAGAAGCAGCATTACTCAATGAAGAGAGTTAATACTAGAACTGTGACATTGGGAAAACCTGCTTGACAAGCGAGCTTGTTTAAACAACAGAAATAGGTTGCCAAGATCATGAGCCAGGAAACAGTTTAACAAAAATCAATGAAGAAATTACAAGTGACTAATAAATTCACACAATGAGTATAAGCAGCTGAAACTAGAGAAGAACCAGAGATAAAGACTGTAAACAGTCTGCGTGGAGGGCGGCATCTCGCTGCTGCTGCACTGATAAAACCACAGCCTCATCGGCTCTGCTGAAGTGATTGGGTTCTACCTGGTTAAAAACCAGGGGATTTAACAAAATCTGCTGTAGGTTGCCTTTGATGGTGTAATTGCTAGTCTACTTTCCCCCACAGTTTCGACTTTAATCTGTTTATCAATTGCTCACCTAAATAGAAGTATCTGACAGAAGATCCCTCTTTTTAATACCATAATTGCACCATGAGAAGCGAGAGTTTGAACATAGTAAGTCACAGACGCAGCTTTTCTGGAGGAAACAGAGATGTCCTGATCCTGAGCAGAGAGGCGATTTACTAGAAAGGTGTTACGCGTATCAAGGAGAGAAAAAGTTAACTTTTCTTTTGTGGAGTTTGAGGTTTTCACCTTCTCACGGAGCTCACAGCACTTATGGAAACAGATGAGGAACAGCTATGGCATGAGGCGAGGCATTTTTTTCTTTTGGTTTTTGTCTTTTGTCCTGTAGGCAGAACAAGGTGTGAGCAGTGGTTATAGCACTCCTCTGTCCTACAGCTGTTACAATACAATAAGTTTGATTTTAAGTTTGTTTTCCTGACCATAGTTTGCCCTCCTGGTCGTAGTAGATGTTGCGTGACACTTGCCTTGATTGGAAGGACAGAGAAGGTGACCACAAGGGACACAAATTTGATCACTAAAAACACAGCGTGCTACCCAGAGCCCCGTTAAACATGAGATTACTTTTTAATACTGTTTGTGCATCCACTGTGTTCATGTGTTTCCCCCTGCTTCAAGGCTGGCAGAGGCCCTGCTGCCTGCAGTCACCCTGCACCTCCCTTTGCCTGCCTCACGCTGCCAAAACACCGCTGTCTCACCCGGCGAGGACACAGAAGCTGAACGGTGGGTGATTCCTGCTCACCCGTCAGGTCAGCGTTAGCCCTACAGCAACAGGAGCACTGGGACAGTCGTGTACCTATTGCTCAGCGAGCCACATCACGACAATTAATACAGAACAAATCAGTGAATAAAATGACTGCAGGCACTTTAAGGCAGAACCAGGTAAAGAAAATGGCCATCTGATCGCAGCACACAAGCAAAAGAAAAATGTTAGATACACTTTAATATGTTATGCTTAGATTTCCCAGCCTCTGGAAATTCAAATGAGCCTCACGTCAGCTGTTTCCTGGAAGCTCCCGATAGCAGTAGATATACCCACTGCAGGCTCCCTTTATCTGCACGCTGCCATCGCACGCACCCAGCCCCATCTCTGGAAGCTTTCCCCAACAGATTTAGTAACAGTTGAAACTTGCTACCAGTCATCAGACAAGTTAGTTTGGATCATCGCAGCAAAGCGCGTCTCAGAGGTGTCCGAAACATGCTCAGGGACGTGATGAGCCTGGAAGGGCCCCTCCCCAGACCCTCCCGACCGGCCGCATGTGCAAGATCCAGAGACAGCCCGGGACAAACAGCTACAGTCTGTGGTCACTTCTCCCCTACCCTTTCTGAAAAAAAGTGTTATCCAGGGGTTCCGCTTCTCATCATTGCATCAGCTCTAATAAAAACGCAGTTTCCTCACGTTATTCAGCAAAGGCTCATTTTCTAATTGGAGGGGAAATATTCCCTGCTTGGAATGTTAGAATGAATCAACTGCGAGCATATATGCAGCTATAAATTTGACTCTAAAATGTGTTGAAAGGTTGGATTTGTAAAAATGTAGGCAATTTGACACCTCTAGATCACAGCAAACACGAGGCCACAAAATCGAGCCTCCAGACTGTTGCTTAATTCCAGGCTCCCAAAAGTGTCTCTTGGAAACTATTTCCACGGGGAGCAAAATAAGTAATGTAATTGGAAACACTGGAGAAGCAATGGGGAATAAAAGAGGATAAAGAGAGGCGGAAAATACACACCAAGATGCATACATAGACATACAGCATAATTAGCTTCAGTCTATTGTATAACAGAGTCATAACAAATGAGTCAGCTCCTTAGGTGGTGTAATTAGACTTCAGTGGACCAACACCAATTTATAGCAGCTGATAATTATGATATATAATTATATGGACTGATTCTAATCTGTATAAATTGTTAGTAAACTTCAATGAGGGCAATAAGGTCAATCCAGCGAAAAAATTGTGCAAGTGAGATACAATCAGATGCCCAATAAAATAATGAAGTATCTTGTGTTCACACAGCTGCTCTTATCCCAGGCAATTTTTTTAATGAACTTTACGTAGACAGGAATTGCTTGGGGCACCATTAAAATGTGGTCATTTCTATGATGCTA
Organism: Larus michahellis; assembly: GCF_964199755.1. NCBI lineage: Eukaryota > Metazoa > Chordata > Aves > Charadriiformes > Laridae > Larus > Larus michahellis. The sequence continues at coordinate 18,729,250 of NC_133899.1, forward strand.
CTCAGCAGCTCTTGAAGAGTTGCAGAAACTGCATACGCTAGCTGGGAATGGCAGGGTAGGAAAATGTTGTATCCGTTTGAAAGTGCAGGGGAAATCCTGGTGGGGAGGCAGCAACTGTCCGTGCCTGATTGAGCACAGGGCGCTGGATTTGAGAGGGACACGCTTTCAAAATGCATCACCTAACAACGCACTGGAGCTCAGGGCCTTTTGTCAACTGAAACCATCATCCCCTTAAAAAATCAGAGGTGTGGGTAGAGCTGCCTGCAGTTCTCTTCAGATCTCCAGTATGAAATGAGTGCAGAGGCATAGCCTAGACCTTGTCTCCAATAATTATGTCTTTCAGTCTAGTCCGTGAATCTTGCCTATTAGTAAAAAAAACACAGAGAAGTCCAGAATAAGCTGCTGGATTTGGTATATTGCTGGCTGTGAAAGCAAGCCAGGGTTCCTCCGAGAGGAGATAACAAGCACATCAGGAGTTGCTTCTAATGTCAAATCCATGCCCTTATAGCTGACCTCATTAAAGGCTATATCTTGCTCCCACTGAAACCGATGGCAATGATCTCTGCAGTTTGCTATGGGACGTCTATGTACTAGTCAGCCTTGAGAGTCAAAAAATGCTTGGCTGTTTCTCTGTCTGCCACTTCCACCAGACTTCTTGGTGTATTTTGGGGAGGGCCGAGGTCTCTGCAAGTGTAGATGTAACATCAAGGAGTGCCCCTGAAGGGGGTACAGGGAGAAACAGGCGATGCCAAGGAGATGTGTATGCTCCCTCCCTCTCCTAGGGGAGGAGTGAGAAGGGACCTGGTGCAAAGTGAACCACCCTTAACACGGACCCAGAGGCTGCCCAGCTCACACCAGAGGGATGCTGCTCTCCAGATGAACCCTTACATTACAGAAGTGCCACTGTTGAGGTGCTAGGCCATTGCCTAACACTCTCACTGCTTTCAAAACAAACTCTCAGCATCCTTTGATTTTGCACCCACTGTCTGATATCAACGCTATTCCCCTTCTAAGGGTTCAAACCCCTAAACCACACCTCGCTGTGGAACTACCCCATGCTGAACCAGTACTGCTTTGCCCTTGGTGCACAGCAGCTTTGCATTTCGTAACGCACAGCTGCACCTCCGTCCACTTCGAGGGCTTTTGCACTTTGAGTTACAACACGCGTGCCACGCTCTCTCCTTCCACCTTCTCCCTCCTCCAAGACGGGTGAGAAGAGGCAGCAGAGAGAAGTTTCTCATGCTCTATGAGAGAGCTAGGAAGTCAGGCAATTGAAAAGAAAAGACAACAGCAAAGTAAAGCTGCTGCTTCTCCCCTTGGCTCTCCTGTCCCCACCCAAGTGTAAGGAAAGGAACTATAGCTCAATTCTCCTGATAAATCAGAGTTTCTGGAGGGAGCAGAAGCAACTAAAAAGGAATGTAAATGATCTTTGACCAATGACTTTTGTCTAGTTGTGGTTTCTGGTACAGTATATGTGGTTTCTTGTTCGGAACGGTAATGAGTGTGTGTACAGCAATGTGTTCAATGTGCACAGGGCTGAGAGATTAGAGAGTGAAGGATGGCATGGGACATGTCAATATGGATCTGCAATGATCAAAGGAGGCTGTCTCTTCTGGGCACAAGTCTGGGTTGGGTTACAGCAAAGGAAAAATGTGAAGTGCTTCTTAATGTGTTTTCTCTGTATTCTCTGCTCTAGGATCACTGTAAATGGAAGAACAACTTCTCCCCTAATAATCTATTTCCTGCATATGGCTCCCCCAATAAATATATTAGAGTTTTGTTTGAAGTATACAGTTTGCTAGGAAAACAGACTTGCCATTTTTTAAAACAATAATAATCACGAGTGCTGTTTAAAAGCTGAAGTAAGGTTATGCGCATATCTTTGCTCTGACTAGTTATCAGCCATGAATCTTGTACTTAGGTAATTATTAGAGGTTTCTTTTTTAAAGGGATGATTTACTTGCCCTGTATCCCTGCCAGATTTTCTTTCTTTTTTTTAATATTTGAATTTTACACATTAAGTAGGGCATGCTCATTTTTCTTCCTCCTCTGCCCTCTTTTGAGTTATGAATCCCTTCAGTGAGTAATGAGCAGTTGGCAACTTTTATGCATAAGAAAGAAGATTCAATGAATTCCAAATACGCTACATGGACGCTCCTTTTCCTACATAAAAAGTATAACATTTTTATGAATTGGGCCCACGATGATCTGGCATTAAATCACTGCCTCCTTTCTTCTCTGTGCTCTATTTATGCTCAGGGGACGTGCAGTCGCAATGTGTTATAAATTCAACAGAATTACTAATTAAAAAACCTACCGTACAAAAATAGAACAAAGGGTGGAATTAGAGCCAACAGGATCTGAGCCAGTGCAGTGGTCCCGGGGAAATGGTCTGGGCTGCAAGGCAGGTGATCTGATCCTCATCTGGGATTAACTAACGTAGCTCTCCTGCTCCAGATGATTTACAATCCTGCAAACCCAGCCCCTCTGCAGACTTTCGGCAGCGGGCGCCAGCGGGGCTCCTGGCCTCCTGTTTCCCATTCTCTCCCCAAAGGGGATGAGACGCTCCCATCGGCGCCATGAGAATTAGAGCCTGTAGGAAATGAGCAGCACTTCTGGTCTTGCTCGGCAGGGCCTGGGAGGACTGTGGAGGATTTTCACTGATGGAAAGGTTTTACACCCTTCAACGGCCAGCAGACTTGCCTGGGAATCGTGCTGCTGGGCACTGAGCCCTCTGCAGCACCATGAGAGCGTGGCCCGGCTAGTGCAGATGTCAGGGAAAGGAGAGTTCAAACAAGCAATTCTCAGGGCCTCAGCAAGAAACGATGCTCTTTGCCCACTGGCTTTCCTAATCATCCACTCTAAAATGGAAATGTTAAATATCAAAGTAAAACACCAACTCTAGAAAAGCAAAACATGCAAGGATGCAGAGAGAGGTACATTCTGCAGTGGACAAGCTCATCCTTCTTTTCCCCACTTCCAAGTATGAAAAGGTGCCCTACAAATAGAAATAATAAAGGCTGAAAAACATGTGCAAGTTGGGTAGTATGTCTATCAAAACAACACATCCTGAATACCGCCTGTGGGCAGACACCGAGCTGACCACTGAGCCAGAGAAAAGTACGCCTTCATTCCATCACATTTCTTTAAAAATAATGATATAGGAGTGCTTTTTACAAAGAAGTGTTCCTGGGATGCTCTAAGCTCCAACAGAACCAGGGAAAACACCTTATTAGAAATTCAAAGTGGAAAAAAAATTAATTCATCTTGCAAGTCTCCCTGCATGGTCAAATCTCTCACCCTCGGTTTCTCTGCTGACTTTAGTGGGTTCTGTGCATGCAGAAACCTTCTCTGCGCTGGGGAGAGGTGGTCAACGAAACGGCTACAAGAGCTCTCCAGACAGTGAGCACAGGTTGTGTAGGAACAAATTCAGATTGTAACAAGCTGTAAGAGCCTTAATCATTGCCTCAGACTGCACAAATAAAAAGACACTTATCATCAGCACTGCCTGATAGATAAGGCAGTGTTATTGTCCCGTGCTGTCTGTCCCACACTTGCTATAGCAGCATCCAAACCACTTCTGCATCGTGGTTCAGCTCCTGAACTAACGCGCAGGTTAACCATAAACAATTTCAGCCCACTTTAAACCTCTGTGCTGCAGGAATCAGTGGCTCAGCAGCTAATTCACAAATGGCTCAGTTGACCATGCAGTGGGGACACAGCAGATAGCTGAGGGCAGTGACCTCGTCACTCAACCTCAGCTAATCTGTCCCCATTTGCCAGAGACAAGAAAGAAAGAAGACAAAAAAGAAAGGACTACTGTCTGATGTCCCTTACAATTCAGCATCGCCCATTCAGAATAACTAGTCCTCCAGAATCAGAGGATGAGTTAAAAGTCACAAAATTTAAAAGCATTTCTGGATTCTTAGCTAAGTGCCGTAAGCCCACGGAGTTCCTGTACTGAAGGATTTTGCTACGACTCTGAACCAGAAGCCTGCACTCTCCCGAACTGCCTGACTTGTCACATAGCTCGGCCTTTGGCAGAGGAGATGCTACTGAAGCCAAACAGCATAGACCATACCCAAGTGTTTGCCTTGGGGTACATACACAACCCATTTCTCTCATTGCAAAGAAGTTTCACCTACACTCTGAATTCATCTTTCCCCATGTTTTCTCTTTTTTTTTCCCCGTAAGTTCAGTCCAGGAATCTCACATATTGTGATAGAAATGACTGGCTAAAACCCTGCCAGAAGTACGATGAGAAGCCCACAGGCACAGGGTTTCTGCACACAGAAGCATGCAGCTCATCTGGAAGTGACTGATGCTCAGCACAAGGCATGGGGCAGTGAGTCCTTCCCAAATGAATTTATTAAGTACCTAACGGAGCTCTCTAATGGGCAGAAGGTTAAGGAGGAAGGCAGTGGAGGTGATCCTGCCACCCAACTCTGCCTCTTCTGTGCCTTATGACACTGGAGACATCCATCCTTTACTCCTTGTGGCCATCATCCCTCCTGCGTTTGTCCTGTTTGCTCAGGCCACGTGTTCCTGGGGCAGGGACTCTCGCTGTAGTCAGGTAGGTAGGACCTCTGGGCCAGTTGAAAGACAATGCACTGCATAACACTCTTGGTCACATCTGCGTAAACCTGGAATAACCCAAACCAGTGGAGTTTCTCTAGGTCTTTATGATTTAGGCTGTGATCTCCATGATCTCCACCTCTACACATCCATGATCCAGGTGGAGATCTCCATGATCAAGGTGCAGACCTCCATCCCTAGATTTCCATGATCTGGATTCACCATCCAGTCAGACAAACTCCTCTGCTCAACCACCCCAAAACCTCAAACTGTCTCAGAGAAAAAGGTTTAACCCATGCTATGGAATCAACTTTCTAGGAAATGACTATTGAATATTCTATACTATCTCTTTACCATTTAAAACGCCAATCTGTTGTCAACCTCTATAATCCCCTTTTTATCAAAAGTCAGCCGCCGTAGCACAGATCAGCTGCACTCCCCTTTGCACAAGCTTTTATTCTTCCAGTCTCTTCTTGCTGCATGACGCCTGGCTCACACCTCCTCAGCTTGCAGGCGAAAGCCTGGACACTGAGCAGTCACTCAAACTCCCCTGAGCACCCTGCAATTCGGAGAATTACGCCCTGTTAAAAACCCACTCTCCCATCAGTGAAGCCTCGAAAAGCATGGAAAAGCCAGACAGCTGGACTCAGTTTAATGTAGTTTAGCTGAGATGTCAGCCCTCTTAAGGAGGAAAATACTACTCAGTGTGAAAAAAAGTGGCACCATCTGCTCCAAAGCGAAGAGCCCTTTGCAGTATGGCCTGACGGTCAAACCCTGTTGGACTCCGAATCAGAAAGTGCTGTAGCACACGTAGCTGTAAATGGAGAGAGCTCTGGCAAAACCCTCCGTTGAGCGCAGCTCCAGGATCTGCAGCCAACAGCCTTAATTGAGGATTTACTTAGGCAGCAACTGGCCTTCTGGAGTGATGAGAGGTGTCAGGTTTTTGAAGGAATAAGCTCTCTCTTCTCCCCATTGTGACCAGCAGTTTCTCAAATCTCGAGCATTTATTCAAGCGACCAACCTTCAGTAGCAAATGGCTTGAGTTTTGATGTTTAACGTTGCAGGGATAGCAGTAGGCAGCTTTTCTTGTTTTCAGCTCTTTTAGCACACTGTTTTGCCTAAAGCAAAATATGGTTTCAAGCAGTCTCACTCCACCGGTACTTTCTCCTTGCCTCAGCTAACAGCACTTGTGTATGTATTAAAGATGCTGCAGCAGAAGTTGATGCTACAGGGCTCACTCACTTACTTCAGATAGTCAGCAATCCAACTTTTTTAAAACGCACTTTTTATACAAAAGAATTATTTGTTCCTTTTTTGTTTTACAACCCAACTTCAAAGCTTGCAAAGACTTGGGGAGGGGGGGAGGGGAGAGTCACACACTTGATTGAGGCATCAACATAACATGACATTTTACAAAGACTGTCAATATGCCTCCTTAAAGAGACACTGCCGTATTAGTTTAAGTGACTGGGTTTGCCGAGATTTCTTTAAGGTTGACTTAAATGTCAGATGCCATTAGCTCTGGAAGTTCAGTCTACTACTGCGAGCACCTTGTGCAGGGGAGGCTGAAAGGGTCACAGGTAAGCAAAGCCATGCTAAAACACTGCCTGCCGTGCCTATGGAGGACGGAGCTCTGCAGCGAAATGCAGAAACCAGAGCACTGGAGATAGAGGATTTATGTTAATGTCTTCTCAAACACACCACCAGGTCTAGATTCGTACCTCTGCAGCTTCTAGCTTCATAGCTGAAGTCTCACCGCTCTCCTCATCTACATGTAAGGGGGAAATCTTGCATTAAAACTTCAGAACGTGTGTGTGTCTTTGAGGATATGAAAAGTGAACTATTGATTAGCAATTGACAAATGCAATAGAAATGTTATATGGGCCGAGAAAGACCCATACATAATTTATAGCTGTGCCAAATATGAGTGACAGCAAACAGCAGGAGGCTTGAGCGCAATATTGATTACTTTAAAAAACTGAGAAAGGCACCGTGCTGAGGACTGGGAGGATAAAGAGGAGAGGCAACAAGCAGAGAAAACAGGAGCAAAGCCATTAAGGATGTTGTGCTACCAGACACTGCCAGACTAGGAAAGTGAGGAGACAGTCAGGTGGAGAGCACTGCTCTCTCCTTTCCAATCAATAATACCATGTCAAAACATAAAATGCATGCTTTTGCTCTTAAGTAAAATGTGTCTAAGATTTTTAAAAGCATTGATTCAAGATGGATCAATGAAAATCTAGGCGTATTTTCCTGTGCAAAAAGGGGGTAATAACGCTTTGTAGATAATCACACAACAGAAGAGATTTCCAATGCTGGTTATAAATGTCCTATTTATATTACAATCTTTTTGTCAGTTAAGGTTAAGAATAGTAGGTCAAGGAGTCTTGCGTTGTTGAAGGGGGGAAGGCAGACATGTAAATGTGGGAGCATGGGATCTTGTTAGAAAATTAATGTAAGGACAGGACTGAGCTTGAGTGGGAGAGGCTATGAAACACGGATCTTCTTCGGCTCCACTTCCAAAGAGCTTCCAGGTGCTTTTTCGCTAAACTTCTTAGCAGGTTCAAAATCCCAGACAGAAGAGCAACGCTCAGCCGGGAGGCAATGAATGAATGTGCTCTTCAGGGCCTGTTCCTGTGGGTACTGGGGTTCCTCAGCAGCTGCTCAGCTGCGAGGTCCTGCCAAAGCTGGGGCTGGTGTTGAAAAGGCTCCGCTACTGTAACTATTCCAGCAAAATTTGTTCTAGCAATTCTCATCTCCCAAAAGTATGTTTGGTGGTAGAGTATACAATGGCCCTCTAATTAAGCAAGCTATGTGAGGATAATTGCAGCTACAATTAGACTTTTGCCTAACAAGGTTTTGGCCAGCATAGAAATGGCATTAAAACCAAAACAGAAAACACATTTATAACTGGCATCATCTTCCCAGTACGGAGAAAGAAGGCTTTAAGAAATAGGAAAAAGTGGATCTATACTCCTAACTGCCCACTTCTCCCTCAGAGAGAAGCCAGCTTTCCTTCCTGAGGATGAGAGGCAAGTTTAAGTGAGCAAGATCTGCGTTTCAAATGCTCAGAGTAAAACAGAAGAATGGGAACCGGACCTGCAGAGGGCAGCTGGAGATGTGAAAGGTACCTCAGAGATGGATCTCGCTACCCTTGGAAAGCAGTCCTGGTATCTACATGGTATCTACAGGGCACACTGCAGAGGTACCTGCACGGGGCACCTTGGTGTGCCTCATCTGCTGCCCAGATGGTGACTCTGCTCCTGGTGCCTGAGGTGGTCACGGCGCACAGCCGCACCGTGTTGAACGCTGCCCTCAAGGGAAGCACTTGTGCTGCTGGTTGCAAAGCAAGGCACCGGGTTTGGGACCATCACACAGCTTGCACTGGGAACCCCCCCTACCTTGACCCCTCAGGAAACAAATTTGGCTTTTGCTCATTAGACTGGAACACTGAAATGGAAAACTATGGCAAAGGAAAAGAAAGCACTCCTCTTCCTTCACCAAAACAAACAACTTTGGAATATTTTAGAAGAACACAAATTCCAGACAGTGACTTAAAGTGAATCTCATCCTTATTTACTCATTCTTCAACAGGCACTGACTGTTGGGCTTTTTCAAATGCAGGTGAAAAATTATCTTTTTTTTTTATTTTTAAGAGATATCCCACAGATCCAGGTGAATGTCATAAAAGGAAGGACAAGAAGAATTGTCCACGACCCACTTGAGCAATAGCACGTTTCCAAATCACCCAGATAGTCGTAGAAATAACTTTCTCACATCATTTAAGTGTTTTTTTCTCTCTTATTCAAAGGCACAATTTTTCCATAACAATGCAATGTTTCACTGTCCCGAACATTTACATGCCCCTGAAGTTCTAATACCGATGCAATAATTCCTTGGCATCAATAAAATATATTCCCTTTGTGAACTCCCGCTGTTTCCCTCATCATCGGTAAAAACTGAAAAGCCTTACAAAAATAATTATTTTGCTGCACACTGTTTTTCATTTTTGATAGAATCTTAACCGCAGACTTCTCTGAATGCACATCTAAGAAAAACCTTGTCATTATTTCCACTGACCTGAGTAATTAGGTAGGAGCCAGAACCCCCTGCCTCCTGATTGGCGAGGTGTACTGCATAAAGCGCGCTTAGCAAGTCTCCCCTCCAGCAGCCAAGCGGCACAGGCTACAGAAAGCAGAATGAGAGAGAAGCGTTTGGGAAAGTGAGTGGCATAATCTAATGGCCTGCAGCTGCAGCACCAGGGTGGGGACAAATGGCCTAGGGTGGCTCATGATGTGGCCCCTCGGGAGAAGCCTGGCTCCAGCAGGTTCACAGCGCACCACGTACACCGGCTCTCCTCCTGCGTTCACCATGGTCACCTGCTGCTCGTGCTCCCTCGGGATTCCCCCCAAAAGGGGCACTTCCCCGCAGCCCAGACATTCACAGGGAGGTATCTGCTGCAGGTTCCTGGAGCTGGCAGCTGCGGTCTGTGGCCAGGGAGCACGTCTGGCCTCTGCTCCTTAATTTTTATGCCGCTGTTATGAAAATGACATTTACCTATTCCCTTTACAGGGCTGTGGAGATCGATCAGGCAGCTTATATATCCTGCTTTCTGTAATCTCCCAAACTAATTAGCTCCCAAACAGATACCTTGCCGGCAGGCCAGATCCCTCCAGCTTCACCAGTAAGAACAGCAGGTGGGAGAATAGCTCCAGACATGTTCCCTGCTCGGCCCTTTTCTAAAACTGCTTGTGACACTAATTGATCGGTGCCAGTAGTGATGGTGGCTGAGACGCACACAACCCACAGGGAAGCTGTTCAAAGCCGTGGTAATGAGTAACCTATTGCTGCTTGAAAGCGCAACGATGGGCTTTGAATCCTGCTACCATTACCTGGACTAGCCAGACCTCTGTCCCCTCCCAGTGTTAGAGAGATGAATCATATTTAACCTATTTGAATTTTACACTAACGACCTAGGGGGAAAAAAAAAACCCAACAACTCACTTCAAAACTAGTTTGTGTTGAGCGGTGCAGCAGCGGGATTTCAGAGAGAGCCTTCCTGGGAGGCGGCACGGGCGAGTCAGCACACAAAGGTGCTCCAGGTTGTTGCCAGTGGGGGACCTGGAAATCCTGCTCTGCCGGCAGCGTCACTCCGTGCATAAAAGCCTGTGCAGGCAGCGAGCCTCCCCGGCCCCCGGCAGCAGGGAATGTCAGGGCAAACACACAGCTTCCGACGTTCGGGCAACCTTAACCCAAAAAAGCAACCCCTCAGGAGCCTTCCCTGAACCACCAGCTACAACAGCCCTCAGACTGCTCCAAACGGGCAGACTCCCAGCTGCCTCCAGCACCAGGGGAGAGGATAAATCCCACCACCCTTCAGAGTTCTTTGTGAATTTTCAAATCAAAGCGGTAAATTTAAAAAGTTGAGGAGACCAAATCAAATGGAAACAGTATCATGGGGGCAGCTCTTTTCTGGTCACTACTGCTCATAATTCACCATTATGCTCAGAGTTGATGCAGCTTTCAAAAACAATACGTGGCTCTGTTGAATGATTTATGCAGCGCGTGTTGCAGCAGACATTGACATTATAAAAAAAAGAAAACACAAAACCTTCTCTGCAAACTAGCACAGTGGTTAAAAATAGAAACAAAAAAATACAACACCACAATCTACAAATGAGCCAGCCCACAAGTATCCTAAAATACACCTGCATCACTCTGGGTACCTGCAGCAACCACTTTAAAGTACTGTCATTCCAGGAATTACTGCATTTGGGAGGGAGAGCTCTGTGATTCTGGGAAGCTTTGCAAGACCATGTCATCACCAGAGCAGGAGAGAAGTTGCATTGGCTGCAGGAAAATATCAGTGTCTCAACTACAGCAAATATCTCCATGCAGAAAGTGTTTACATCTTTTCCTGCCCTCTGCCTTGGCAAAAGCTCAGTGCTAAAGTAAACACCACCCATAGCTGAAAAATTTCCTTGAAATGACAGAGTCTACATTGAGTACTACGCTAGTAGATAGAGGCTCTACTTGAAGTGCATCCTAATTTGTTCCAAGAATGAAATAAATTGCTCACTTAATTCTACTACTGGTTAATAAAAAGAATTAATACTCACTGTAATAAGCCAACTGCTGTCTTGCTTTAGTCGCTATGCACAGAGGAAGAGAAGCCCGAGTCCTCGCCAAGTTCTCAGTCTCAAGAACATGCATACAATGTTGGGTGCTTCACGTTCCCCGCGCTCTACAGATCTGTGCAAACACAGCCCACCAAAACAACTTAGCATGATGCTGAGGCCGTTCAAGCCACGGGGACTGTCAGGACCCATAGAGAGCTGGTACAGAGCGGAGACATCCCACCTATGCTCACATTCTCCCAAAAACGCAGTTTCTGCTCCCACCAGAGCAGGTGACAACAAGTCCCCTGCTACCTCACAGAAAACACCAATTCCTCCCTCAGTTAGCGCAGAGCACGAGCGGAGCCGTAAGCTACGCTAAGCAGGTTACATCCAAGCTTAGCATGGTGCCGTTTGCTTCTGAATGCAATTCAACCCAGTGGCTTTCATCTACAAAGGCCTCCAGGTCCTCTTGGCTCTCTCAGAATCTGATCTGCTCGATAGCCGAGATCAGGGCCCACACCGTTGCAATAAGCCACAGTACTTCTGTTAACAGCACACAGGAGCAACCTGGGGGCCGGGTGGCTGGAGGACAGCATGCACACTCTTAAGATCAGTTTTCTCACCGCAGATTGCCTGGCCTTTGCTTGCAGCCGGCATCGGCGTGAAAGACCAGGCACCTTCCCTAGGATCATCTGCACAGTTTAATGGGACTTTGACCTTCTGTCTCTGATGCAGCTGCTTTTTGAAAGTGCCCTTATAGATTGCATGTTCTTGTTAATTGCTGTAAGCGTTTTATATTTTCTTCTATGAAGACCTAAAATGCTGCCAGAGGTTTGAAAAAGCACTGTCAAAATTGTGCGTGTGCTATCAGACGGTAGTTGGAAACATACTTAGGTTTCACATCGGTTGAACCTTTACCTTAGGAATATTTAGATGTCCTACCCATCCTTGGAGCATTTAGAATGTTAACAAGACTCAAATAAGTCTATGGGATAATAAATACTGGTCTTTTTCTCCTGACAGGGCAGCAAAGACAACCAAGCTCAATTCAGTCCAAGAACCACTGCAAAAGGATGGGTGCACAGGATGCACTGGGCAGCAAGAAATCGGATCTTATTTTCTGCTCAGTGGATGTTCTGCCAATAGCAAAGCAGTGGGCAGCCATTTTCCCAGTCAGTGCTTCTGTGTACCCTTTTTTTAGTACTTTTAAATTAAGCTTTTTCTCCATTTTAGGTTACATTTTCCAGCGCAAGGACTCTTTCACTCTACACTGGAGCTCAGTTGGAGAGAGCACCAAATCCATTTGGGACCTTGCTGTACTACTGTAACACAAACCAGGCAGATTAGAAACAAAAAGTTCTGGGTTCTGAAAACACGTGTTTTTCAGACTTCAGAGTTTAGTCGGGCACTAATAGTAAAACTGTTGAATAGCACATTTAAGACTCAAATGGAAAACAGAAACTTCCACAACCACAAATTGTACAAGACAATGCACACAACCCATTGAACGGAAAAATAGACTGTCTTTATCATGTTAATGATGATTTAGCAAAGCAGATGTTCCAGAACCCACCAAACATTTTACTGTCACTTCTACTCCTTTGTACACAGCTTTAATGATGTGTTGCTATAATCTCCATTATTATTTGTCTCCACATTCATTTCTATTCCTGTTTCCGTGTTCATCATCGTAGGCAGATTTTGGATTGGTACCTCTCTGGTTAAATAGCTCGGGGTTTGCTTCCTAGACAAGGAGCTTTAAGAAAAAAAAATAATCCATTCTGGAAATAGCATCACAGCAGTGCTATCTGTAAGCATTCCCAGAATTATTCCGCCTGTTATTTAATTAGCTCAGACAAAGGTTGCAGAGTGCACAGAAATCTATCAAGGGATCTGCAGTAATATTTGGAGATCATTTCTTTTACTGCTTTATCATTAAAGTTTTATGTACTCTTGCAATTGATAGAAGCAATAAAACATTTCTGAAAAAATACAGAAGAAGAAACAAAAAAGTAATATACATGAAATAAACCCTTCTCATCTTAAATTCCACTAGCACTGCACCCACGGCATCATTTAACAGTTTGCTAGGTCTGGTGTACAGGCTACACGTCAGTGGATCATGACAAAGTACTTAGGTCTAAATACATTTCCTCTATTTATCCCCGTTGGAAAATCTAAATAGAGCTGTTTGAGTGAGAGCGAATATATCACTGTTAAGTTTACAAAAACTGTATCTTCCTGCTTCTCCAGAGTTTCTCTGAACAGAAACCTGGAATGTTACATAAAATAAATAAAAATATTTCAGTAAGATACATTGCAATTCAAGAACCAGTTATGGTTGTGATTATGTATGGGTAAAATTATCTGTTGAAATATTTAAACATTACACGCATTTTAAGGGACCTGAACAGAAATCCTGAGTATGGTGAAAAGCAAAGTTTGCTGCTTCTTAACTGACACTTAAAGTCCAAGTCTTTCTGCAGGATCCTCCTGCAAACCTCATAGTCAAAGAAAACAGAAAGAAGATGCATCATATTTCAATGGCACCTCTTGCACTTCAAATTCAGTAGAAAACACCATGGCACCCAGCACTGGGGTAGTTAAATGACTCATTTAATTTTAAAAATGAGTCTCTTCAGGAAGAGATTGGCGCTGGGTGAATGAGAAGTGAATCTGATCAGTAGGATCTTTATTTCCAGTTTAGCACACCCCAGAGAGGGCCCAGCTTAGTTCTCAGTTCCTAGGCTAAGTTCACAGCTAGTAAAGGCCCATCAACCCTTTTTTTACCCTGTAAATTGGATTTGATGTCATTAAAAGACTATAAATATAGAACCCAGCTTGGCCTTTTTAAGGAGACATATGTCTTGATTCATTTTATTTTTAAGACTATAGGTGAGTGATAGTACATGCTAAGCTCAGTACCATCAAATGACATGCTGCTAAGCTAGGCAGGAAACTCTTGCCAGTAAGTATCCATAGTTTAAAAGTAGCTCAATCAAATACTAGCATCAGATACAGTAGCCACAATGTACAAATGACAGAATGTGCAAATTCTGTTGTCCTGGGAAGTCAAAAGATATTCTACAGCCGCAGCAGGAAAAGCAGGAAAACTTAAGCAGTGCATTACCATAATTAAGTCAACTAATTGTACACATGCGAGCAGCGATGTTGCATCAGGACTGTCATGACTTTGAAAGAAAGAATCACTTGTCAAGACTTTTTAAACACAACATATTTGACAAGAATCAGTGGATTCCCAGCATCAAAAAGCAGCAGCCTCAGTAACATTCAAGACTTTCTCATGGCCATGCCAATGCCAAGTCACTGATTGCAGCCAGTGTCCCCACTCTCACATAGAAATCGAGGCCGATATGTACATATACAGTGAGCCCTCCACCCTGCCTTTGACATCAATGCTACTTTTCTTACATATTCTGACTCTTTTTTTTTTTTTTTTTTTTTTTTTAACTGGAAGCCAGCTGTTAAAATCTGGACTCAATTCATCTAAAGTGTGAAAGACCATGTCAAGTGCAGGCAATGACTCACACCAGGAAGAAGGACACTTCGTGATTTCCCAACTATCTGATCAACTATGGTTTTAGGCAAATGACTGATGTTAGATATTGGATTATGTATTTTTGAAAGTGTGCCATAACCAAGCGTAGCTCGAAATTGAGCACACAGCTGAGTAAGGACATATGGAAAAGGTCTTTGTGCTCATTCTTTCTGGAAAAATCATAGCTGAAGAACATGGAAGAGAAAGACAACGCTTTTTCAGTGGAACCTCTTTGCATTTGGTAAAAAAACCCCTTATGACAGCCAGAAATGGGGCTTGTAAGTGCTTCTGATTTCTCTTTAAAAGCTGCTTCAAGGGAAGAACATGAATCTATATGCAACAGAGCAGAAAAAGGAGAATTCACTTTTTGGCGAGGGCCGACACCTCTGCCGGAGAAGCCTGGTGATGGGGCCATTAGGAGGAGACCTGGGTTGCTTTCCTGTTTCATCACTTTCCTGTTGTGTACAGCACAACCTGCTCACAAGTTTTGTGTACAGCCTTAGGCAACTCCTTGTGCTCCCCTGTGCCTTTACTGCCATCTATATCTTGAGAATGATAGCACTTTGCTTTGTCACAGAGATGTCACAAATCCATTAAAGACAGAGATGCGTTTGTTTACTGGAGCAATGGATTTGCTGCAAGTACCTGAGTGAGGCAGCCAAAGGGATTCAGAATGCTCTGCGGACACGCTGCCACTGCAGTCCCTTACAGTAAGATTAGGACAAAGAGTGACTTAAGGACTTCGTCACTGGCAGAAAATGAGAACACAGTTGAAAGATACAGAAACGTGGTTTTTTTTTTTCTGCACTAATACCAGGATTCTGTGGAAAAGGAAAGTGCGCAGAGAGAGTCCAAAATAAAGCTATCCTCCTGCACGAGGTGATGTGGCCTAAATTTCTTCCATTTTCTATATAGACAAGTTTGCCTAACTCAAAATGTTACAGTTTACATCAAGAGACCATAGCCATGGGTAGGGCGATAGTCAACACAGGCAAAAGAGACACCTAGAAGAGACAGGACAGCAGCACCTTCCTGGAGGTCAGTTTTTGTCTGCCTGGACGAAATATTTTAGGATTCACTCAGTTCACAGCAAAACACCTGAACTGACTCAGAGAGCTTGAGGCACTGCAGTCATAGAATTTCCTCTTTTAAATTCACAGAGAAGATAATTTAGCCTCTCCCTGGTTTCAAGTGTTAATACCCGTGTCCCAAAATAAAGCAGGTATAAGACACCAATGAGAACATTGGTATAGGAAAGCAGCAGTAATAAGGAGTTTACAAGTAAATAAATTACTCTTATCCCCATGTATCTATGTGCTCTTGCATCTGTACTTTACTTATCTGTAACTCTTCACAACTGTAGGAAAAAATATGGGCTTTGTCTAGTTGGAGGGACTGGTTTATCTCTGCTCCTGACCCTTTAATTTGTCATCTAGCCAGCATCCCCTCGGTGAGAATGTTTCTGGCACTCCAACGCTGCAGTTAACTTAATAAGGAATGTAAGCACAGTTAGATAAATTAATTTCAAGGTCAAGCACACTGACAATGGAAAATGGATGCAAGTGGCAGGTAATAGAAGAAAATTCGCATGCATACTGATACACTGTTAAAAGCAGATGTTACTACATAATTTAATCTCAAATGTAACCGATGTTTTCAGTTGCCCTTTTCCATTAAAAGAATTGTAGCAGATGCAAAAATCAAAGATTATTCAAAGAATTAAGATATGAAAAGCATGTTAGATCACTAAACTCCAATTAGTTAAATTAAATTGTATACCATTATCTACCTGTAGCTTTATTGGTAGCCAGCATTAGCACTCAGCTTGAGCAATAATAAAATTAGAGAATAACACTTTAATTGAATTGCACTTAAAAGGATCATGCTGACAAATGTGATTGTATCTGGCTGTAATGCACACCTTTTCCAACGATCATTAAATCCAATGAAATGAAAGTCAGAGGATCTTGACAGCTCTCTGAAATAATCTGTGAACCATGCTGTATCTCCCAGTTCCTAATCAATTTAGAGAAGCCTCATTAAGGCTCTGCAGCTAAAGAACACTTAAAAATCAAAACAAATTACAACATGTTATGGATAACTAGCTAATCATATCGATACAACAAGGATGTATTGTGTTGCAACAATTCGTTTCCTTTGTTAAGAAGTGTTTGCCATGGATGATTTAGGAATTGTTATTCATAACTGCGAACTGCCAGCCCTAATGTCAGGTTTTTTCATCTTGGCTCATAATAAACATTTCTTATGCTGTGTCTTCACTGTATTCTAGATCTAATACTGGACTCTATGATTGCACGCCTGTTAATTATTTGTGTGTCTGTGTGTATATTTGTTTCTCTCCTTTGCTGTTTTTGCCTCTCTCTTGAGTATGCAAGAACAATGATGTGTGGTTCTGGGAACAAATTAGACATTATCAGATACCCATGTGAATATTTCTTGGCAATTTTTGTTCCCCATGAGTAAGTACTTTGTTGCTGGATTATTTAACAGTCAATAACTCACCCTCACTCTCTCCTACCTTCGGTGGCTGTTTCCTTTTTATATGGCAGCTAATACAAAATAGTGTACCTTGATGTAACACTTACACATAAGCAATTTGAGCTGGGTAATTTAGCAGATTAATGAGACCAGCAAACAGGCATTTAAACTGAGGCATATCTGTGGCACTCATTCTTGATCTACTTAGTCAACATGGACTTGGCCAGTCACCTCTCCCAGTGGACTCTTCCCAATCACGTGATAAATCATTCTTACTCAAATATTTCTTTTTAAAGATTCCCCCTCAGCCTGAGTTGATAAAAGTCCCAGGCATCAGACGGAATGCATGGAACCAGATACAAGCTCCTTTCCTCCAACACGGACATTATATTTAGTCACTTACTCTTGCTATTGATTAATGTTCCTTTAGCTTTGAGCCTTTGAGGGATTGTTATAGTGTGACTTCTGCTCTCAACAAAGCATAAAATTGGGTATAACACTAAAGAGCCACTATATAATACCATCCTGTTTTCCGTCCATTGGACTGATTTGCATGGACCGCTCCAGACCGACATGGGAACTGAGTTTAAAATGCAATAGTAGATTAAGACAGAATATGATACTGATGTTAAATACAATTTATAAAGCAGAGGTTAAGCTATCTGAAGAAATATGGCTTTAATAAATACATGCTGTTTCTTCTGTTCTCTTTCTGCATGAAAAGCAGAGCAGGATTCCAGACAACATATGGATTTCTACATACTATTTAAAACAGTTTTTAATGCTTACCCAAGGTATACAAAGTGGCTATTACCCACGGAACATACTGCTCAGCAAAGGCAATAGCAAGTCCATAAACATTTGAGAGGGGGTTAGAGATTTAAACATAAAGATAACAGATCCAATAACCAACCAGAGGTTTAGCACCAATTAAAATAAATGCTATGGGCATCATGGTAGTACCTAGAAGTCCAGTCACGCCAGAACCCTTTTGTACATGGCAGAAAACAGAAACAAAAGATGACTCAATCATCTCCCTATATTCTTCTCCAGGAATGCAAGGAGGGTTTGGGCCATCAAAAACCCAAACGCCCTTAGCCCTAAGGACCTGATCCAGCTCTGAGTGACCCCCGCTGCTGTAACCCCCTTCAGCAGAGGGATGCACTCTCGCCTCCACGCAGCACAGAGAAAATGAGCCCTTTCAATGGGTTAACTCAGCAGCTGAGTGTGTGAGTTCACCTGGATACCTTCGAAAACTATGTTCTTGACCCCACACAGCCGTGGCCAACGTGATGTACCTGCCCTGACTAGTTTCACTGCCTGACCTCCTCTGGCATAATGCACTATACACACAGTTCCATAACCTGGCAGATGTAGGGCTTTATTCTGCACTTACTCTTACCTCTGACAGCCAGGACAAATACCATTAACTGCACCTGAATTATAGTCGTGGCACGCGGATCAGAATGGGAGGCTGTAAGTCTCTGCACTGTCTTGGACAAGTTCAGCCGGATGGCCAGCACACAGCAGGGAGCTGCGCCCTTCCACCTGGGACTGTCACCTCAAAACACAGAACTTGAGTGCAGGTCTTATAAAGGAAAGAAACCCTGAAGACAAAAATAGGATTCTGGGAGGATAAACAGTTATACGCAAACACCGGTGAGCTTCTCTCTCTCATTCTTTCAGGAGAAGTGTCCAACCTCATCCTCTGGTGAGGTGCTGAAAGGCTAATGTTGTGGAAATAAACATCTGCACTCTAAAGAAATACAGCCGTCCACTGGAACCAGGACTCACTGGGACAAGAACAGCCACTTGAGCCTGGGAGAAAAATGGGGAAAGCTCAGCAGTGTAAGGGAAGAAAACCTGACTGCTGGGTCAAGCGTCTTGCTCCATTTTGCTATATGGAGCACTCTTTACATAACCCAGCAATTAATCAGACAACACACATTTGTGGTTCCCCTTGAGGCAATGAAAAATAACTAATGCACACGTGCAATAACTTTCATTTTAGCAAGAAATTTCATCTGACTATTTCTGTTTTGAGCCAAAACACAGCGTGCGTGTCAGATGGCAACAGCTCTAAAAGTGGCGAGACTGGACCCAGTAACAAATGGATTCTGAATATGTTTATAAGCAGGAATCTCGTCAATATTTTGAGGCCTGTATTAAAGAGTGAATGATGACTAGGTCTGCCAGAAAATATATTAAGAAAAAAGCGGATGGGCCCCTGGGATTTTCTGTCATCCAAGCCCCTGTTATCACCAACTTAGTGCCATGCGCACACCTCCCACGGGGCCCTTCTCTGCCTGAATCTGATGACAGGAACTTCACGTTCCTTCGGATTCAGTGGGGAGCACTGTGGCTGCCAAGAGGTGGCTACACAATGCCTCCCTCCAAAGGAGGGCTGTCCCTACCAAAGGCTTTTCTGTCCTTTTCAGGTGTTTACGTCCCACAGAGTTAGCAGCAGCTCAGCAGATGACCCTGCAATACATGACCCAGGCAGAATTCAGCAGATGCACACGCTGTCTCTTGACACGTACAATTTTGGTTCACAAAAGGCTGAGTCACAATGTCTGCTAGTTAGTCCTTGACTGCTAGACGATGCCAGTTCTAAGCACAAAGTCTGACCATAAATCAAAACTTAGGTAACCAGTATTGCCAAATACAAATTTTCAAAAGCATTAGGTAACAATAAGGAAAAAGAAAGGTATTTGACATTTATTTCTGCATTCTCACTGATTGCTTCTGTAAAAAGCCTTAGCGTTCACCCAAACCACAATCTGAAAACCCTCTCTGCAACCATGAGGTCCAAGAACTTTCTTTCATAAATGGAAGGAGAGATTATCGCATTTTCACATATCTCCAGAAATAAAAGTACTAAGAAAACCACCAAATATTCACAGATTCCTGATAAGATCACCACAGCTGACAATGCTGAAAAATTATAGAGTTACAATATAAGCTAGGCATCGGCTCCAGGTTTGCCTCTGGCTGACCCTGCGAGTTTACGTCTCAGGAAAACCAGACTAATGCGAGTCATGCGCATCAGGAGACGGGCTGTGTGCTCTCCATACAGCCCGCTGTGGGACACAGTCAGTGCTAGATGTCATTTTAAGCTCAAATCCATTTGCAACACCCATTGCTTAGCACAGAACTGCTCTGAACTGTTTACAACTCAACTTTTCTCTGAAAACAACCTTCCCTATGAAGGGGTTAAAAACATCTGCCTGTGAAATATAATCATATACATTTTTCATTTCCCACAATTTTCTTCTCTCTCTCTCCCAACTCAGTTTCAACTTATTCCATCTCATACCCATTCTCAGCACCCAATCACCATCCCTCTGAAGCTATTTTCTTGCTTAAATGATGCTGGTATAATGTTAACAGGATTTTTTTTTTTTATTATCAGATTACAGTTCACATGTGAATCAAAACTGAGTTAAGGGTCTGATCCTGCCACCCTTGAAATCAATCGTGGTTTCATTCAATGAAACCAAAAGGTCTCACTCTCAGTGAGCCAAAACTCCAAGGTCTAGTGACTATTTATTATTCATAAGTACAGTCCGGGACAGACTGATAAATGACCCCTAACCATCCCACTCAATTTCAAAAGGGGAAAGAACCAGAATGGACTGATTAATGGCTCCAGCAATCTCAAGTCTTGCTAACCTTACCTTTACAGGGAGAGGGAGGTGCCTGATGGGTATAATATTTATATAACAAAGCAATTACCTCTGTAATATGGATTGTTTCAGGATGCATTCACTCCAGCAGTTAAATGTAGTGGGGCTGGGGAACACATTATCTGACACAGCATGTAAAATTGATAGATGGAGGTTTGTACTGTCTGCTTTGCTTACAAAATGCAAGTAGAGATGATCTGAATGACAAACTTTGCAGCAGTCAGGGTACAGGTAGCCTTTGCTGCAGAGGCCTGGGCCCAAAGGGAATTCAGGTTCCTTTGACTCAAGTGTGGGGTTGTGTTAAATCAGCAAGAAATGGTGAGATTGCTGGCTAGGACTCATGAAGACCTGCTTAAAACTTACAAAGAAGTAGGTAGCCTGCAATAACTGGATCCTCCGTACCTTAGCTAATAAAAGCCTGCATCCAGAGCCCACCTATCTGTCAATGAAATGTCCTGAATAAGGTTGAAGGAATCCAATAAAGCCCAAAAATTACCGGTGAGAAGGCATAACTCAGAAAGTTACATGAATGAAGAAGTCAATGACTATGAGAAGCCTCCAGGGACTCAAATAGGCTGCAAAGAGGAGATTACTAAATTCAGTAAAAGAGGGGGAAAGCAAAGAGAAAGAAGATCTGCTCTGTAGAGGACAGCAAAGCACCGCTGTTGGGAGCATGCAAAGAGGAAAGATAGCCCTGAGCGAAAAGCAGGAGCTGAAACACCCCATCAGATGCTTGGCTGCAGGAGAAAAGCCATTATAATTTGGCAGTATCTGGGTAGCGATACGGGGCAGCGTCAGCTTTCAGCACAGATGAAATGGTGTTCCAGCACAGCAGAGCTGGGTGGCCACTGCCCTGCTTCTCATCACGGGCTGTGGGGTGGGTGTCTGCAGGGAGGGGGCAGCCTTCCCTCTCAAAACTCCACTATTCATATTGCCTGTGTTACCCGTAAAGCTTTCAGCTGGCTCTGAAAGGGGAAAGATGGCGCCTTCTCCTCCAGGATGTTCTCCGAACGGGGAGTGGGGAATGGGTGGTCCAGCTGCATATGGCGTTTATACCCCGGCTCCCCAAGAGCCGCCCTCCCACGCTTGTTCCCATCCTTCACACTGCTCAGGTAATGAGAGCGAAGCAGATAACAACAGTGACCTACTTCCAGCCTCCTTCCTCAAGGATGCTTTCTCATCAAAAGCTCTCCATGAGCCCAGTTCAGCCTCAGAAATCCAAACAAAGCAGACATGTAAGATGCCAAATAGCAAGAAGGTTGCTCTGAACATCTGTGAGTGGTCGACGGGTACTGGAGTGAACTGGGCCCATTAAGAGATGTAGGAAACTGGACACTAATTTCACATACTGCCTTGGGAAATCCTGCAAGAAGAAACTGCTTCTCCTCCTGCAGGCAGACCCCCACGGACACAAAGAGTGCTTCGCCCTCCAAGAGCTCCATGCTGGACTGAGATCTAACACAACAGAAGTTGCAGCAAAGCAGGTCATTTAAGAATTGCAGCAAACCTGGTCAAAATGAATAGTTCTGGATTTATGGCAGGGAACCAGTGATAGTAAACTAAAGAGGAGAGGCAGAATAATAAAAACAGAACATTCAGCAAAAAAACCCAAATACACTTTTAAGTGATCTCAGCTGCAACAGCTAACACACACCAGCTGTTACAAGGTGCAAACTGAAAGTCTTGGGCAGACCAACAACTTGACCAGTTCTATTCAATTATGAACAGGGCTGCACCTAAGATGTGTGCCAGTAGATGGTGTGTTTATTTTAACTAAATAGTTACCTGGGCACAGTGAGAGCTCCCTTTAGCACTGCTGCTTTGTTTTGAGCCCACGTTGCTTGCTGAACATACTTCGATTTTACCCTCTGAAGTTTTCCCTCCTCCTATTTTATCCCCTTGTGAAATGTCACAAAGAGGATCACTCTGACCAACATGATAGGAACGCGTGGATCATTGAGTGTAATATGCTATCCATATTTGCACTTCAAAGCACTGTGCTTTTGCTGTTAAATATAACGCTGTGCCATCTTTTATAAGATGAGCAATAGAAATACCAGTGCCTTTCCTCATACTCTGGCACAATACATCAGCTCCAGGTTTACCTCTGCTGGCTTATCCCTGTCCTGATTTACCTTAACAAATGTCCATGCCCCTATGACCAAGCGAAGGCAACTGGAAGCCTACGGATTTCAGTGTCCTCTTGACATGCAGTACTGGTTCAGAGACATCTTGACTCAGGCTCCACTTCTTGCTTGTTTTCACAGTAGATTTCAAGAATTTGTGAGACATCGTTTCATTTGCTTTTATCTTATGATAGCTTGTTCAGCCCTCTTCACAATTAGACTCTGACATTTTTATGGCTCAAAGTGGCTGCATTTTTTTTTCCTTTTTTTTTTTTTTTTTTAAGTAGGTCATGTGTAACATGAATGCGTTGTATCAACACATCAAGAAGGCTTGGTGTATCTCAGTTCAGGTGCTCGGCATTTGATACCGCTACTCTGCATGCTATCCAGCCATCACATCCACTGGTGCTCCCAGCTCACTTAGCACTTCTTCAGAGAGAGAGGGAGGGAAAAGGATTCTTTCTTGGAGTAATTGGCAATTTCTGGGAAGGGCCAACAGAGAGCAGCCCAGAACCAGGAACTCCAGATCTCCTCATCCATGACTGCTGCGTGTCACAACCTGACACATCTCCCACCTGACAGCCACAATAGGTCCACAACATTTCTCCTCCCAGGAGAGGTACCAAATGATGGAGCTACTCACAATACATCAATTTTCTTCTCCTTTATAAGAAAAGAACAGCCTGCCTACTTCTTTAAATCCAGTAGCAGTATGACTGATGAACACCTTAAAGCCTAGACTTCAAAGTCGATTGGTGACCCATGAGAAAAGAAGGTACGTGATTAATTCTGCAAGATAGTTCATCAACTGATTGCATAAAATGCCCAAGAAGCATTTGTGCAGCAGCACAGAACTTGAAAGCTAGGGAACATGCTCCTGCAACGCACATTCAGAACTTCAAAACACACATACTTGTTGGACTTTAAGGACCAACAACAAAATTATATGCCAGAGCACTAAACTACTTGACTCACAAACAATTAAAGCATTCTTTCAGCATAAATTTTATTTTGTAGGGTTATTTTTCTCAGGCAGTATATACGACAAAGTGGATACGCTCACAGGAGTTGTATCAAATTCTTAGATTTCTTTTCCTGTAAGTTTTGGTCAGTCTATCTCCTTAGGGAGACGTGGGCTGGACCCCCCAAATGAACTGAACTAGAGCTGCCAAAACTGATGCTGGAAACTTAGTCTCTGGGACAGCAGGGGACTTCATCTCATAAAAAGTGGCATTGGGTTGTATGGTTTTGGGTTTCCTAAATTCAGCTTATGGTAATTCCCACCCTTACTATTTCGGATGGGAAGGAGAGGTGCCCGTGGATCACAAACCCCTCTCTCATTTCAGACCTACCTCTCCTCTAGCCCTTTTGCAAAATTGCACGCATATATTTCAAGGTTGGTGTCATTCAGCTTCTTCAGTTTGGCAAGTCCTATATTTAAGAGGCATTAAGTCTGTTGGGAATTTATAGCTAATTGATCATACTCTCAAACAGAACAGCACTCAATATTTAGTACTAACAAGTCCACAACTTCTCCTTTGCTTCTAAATGCACAAACCAGTTTTTCCTAACATGGTGTCCAACACAATTCTTCCACTTGCAGCTCTCTAAAGTAGCAGACAGTCAGGACAGACTCTGAGTCGCACTCCATTTTCTAATGCCCTGCACAGTACTAGGGTTTCATGTTTACCTGAAACGCGTGAAATCCAGAACTCTAAGGCTGCTCTACAGAGTAACAGTTCCAACATGTGCATAGACATGCGATCACATTGTGGGTGCGTTTGCCTTTAACTTACAGCTGGTTTCAGTCTCAAAGGCAGCAAGACTGGAAGGAGTTTGTTCACATCTGGTTACAAAAGATGTTATAAACATGCCTGATGTGACTCAGGGTTAAGAGGGTATCTCTCCTGGATCTTAGAGTCGTCTTCAAGTAGGTTTCTCATTCTGTTTACTCTCAAGCAACATTTTTCAATCAGGTGTAGCAACAAGCAGAATAAAATAGCCCCAGGATCTAGCCCTTAATGCCCAGTTAGCGCACGCTGACACTCCGTTGCAATTATTTTCCTTTCCTAACTTGAGATACAAAACGTCCTGTCTGCCAAGAACAGCCCAGCACAGTTATGCCTGTCTTTGCTTGACGCAGAATGATTTTCCACTGTAGATTCATTATGTCATTGAATTCAGTCACGGGAATATTAACATTTTCACACATGTGGGAACTCATCTTGTGAATGCAAAGCTCATTCATTACAGTGATTTCTTCAGAGGCTGTATTATGCTCATTTTATAATGAGGTTTATAACAAGGACAGATTCTGAACTGCTGAAAGCATGCAAATTTACCTGAAATCCGAAGTTTACAGCCAAGACTGTTGCTGGTAATTAGTGTGGGGTTTAACTTTTTTTTTCCTTCTTTTTTTTCCCCTTTTTTCTGGTGTCTTGAGTAATTTAAAGTATAATGTAATAAGGGAAGCTTGGGGACTTTGTGGCACAGTGGCTTTGATTGCTTACTCTGAACTCGCTAATGACTCTGATAAGATTGAGCAATTTAAAGAGAAGGGGCATCTCCAAAGCCACACTGCAAGATGTATTAATGCCTTTGAATGACGCTTGGGCTACTGCACTAAAGCCTGAGGAAAGGATCATCTACACTCTCTCTCTCTGTATAGCAGAACGGAACATAATTTGGACATAAATGTCAACTTAATAATGCTATGCATTTATTGCAGCATCATAATTAGAGCATATTTTTATTTTGGAACGTAATATTAGTATGCTTAGAAAATGTAAATCATTCATGTTTATGAAATGCTCACCTAGTTAATGCTGCTAGCTTTAATTCTAGCACAGAGATGTTTACGGAGTTTGGGTCAGCTATTCACAAATGTGTGCAACAACAGAAAATGAAAAGAAATCACCTGCAGTTTTGAACAGATATTTGTAAATTCTGTTCCTTAAAACATCAACAACTAATTATCTGGGTCATCAGAAGAGGGAGCTACATTTTTATTAAGAAGTTTAATAACACAGCAGCTCCTTTCACAGATGCCATAGCTATGGGTTGGTATTAAAATAAATAATAATAATAGAGAACTCTCATTTTATTGAATTAGTGAGAGATGGTCTCCCTGGTGGGTGAAAGGAGAAAGCCCACTAAAATGCTACTTTAGAGTTTCCTGGAAATGTGATGAATTTAAAGTTTCAAATAAAGAAAATGTACCAATTCAAATAAATTGATCTTTTTCACCATGTGGAAGTAGATATTAAAGATATAATTCTCTTGAGTTTTATACCTACACTGTCATTGATATAACTGCAAATAAATGTTACAATTTGGCTTAATTCTTCTACACGAAAAATCAAACCCTACGTGTGTTTGAGTATCCTCTTAATTAAGCTTATTTTAAACATTGTAATCTCACTCTCATTTGTAAGAACAAAGCATTAAAATGCATCTTTTAACTTACATTTTCTAGGGCTGGGTTTCTTGCTCAGTGAAAGCTGTGCCTTTTCCCTGAAGTAGCCATATACACTTGAGCACAGATACGGAGGGAAGCTGAGCACCCAGGGTAGAAAGGATGGACTGCTCACAACTGGTTTCACACGTGCCATGCAATACCCGTATCCTGCTGCTAATAAATATACAGAAGTGCTCACGGAGTGGCAGGAAGAAATCACAGCCGAAAAATTCACGTGCAGTAGTAACATGTCAACAGGTAGCCAAGAGCACACTCGGGCTCTGACTGTACGGTGGGTTACGCTGTGCGGCCAGAGAGGAGCAAACTACCCTGTACCTACACAAGACAACCCCTGGGTAAGAGCGTGCGTTTCTAGTTCGTGTGCACATGAGTTTTCGGCAGGGAAAGGAGGATAAAGGCCTTTCAAGTCAAAAGGAAATACAAGTACCAACAGCAGCAACAAGAAAAATCATTGGCCCCACCACTGCAGAAGAAAGGTATACAATGCGAAACACATCCAACCTAACGGCTGGGAAGTTAGACACCAGAAATTCCCAATCTATCCACATAGGCCCTCGCTATTTTCAAGCATATCTCATAATTTCTGAATGCCTGAAATTTACAGGACTGAAGTGGAAATAAGAAAAAAAAGGCTCTAAAGGTGCCAGTGTGGATCTTCAGGCTCTCAAAAACATAAAGGAAAAGCTGATCTATGTAGTTTGCCCTCCAAACATGTGTCCGTGCAATGCAGCAAAACTGCATGCTGATTAATTTGGGCCTGAAAATCACACGTCCGTCATCTTTCTGTGCAGACAGTGAATGAAATTCAACCCCACTCAGGTCAAGGATCTATGCACAAGGGTCATATTTTCTTGTAAACTCCAGCAGATGAGCAGACACATTTGCAGAGGGCTCTGCCAGTGAGAAAAGCGCTTTCCAAGCCTGCAGCCCAGATCCACAGATCAGGCGATAAATGATGCCCAGTCAGAATATCTGACCTCTATAGAAAAAGCATGATTTGTTTTTTTTTCTCCGTACAGTCATCAACATGTGATCGGCACATTATCCGGGGGCAAATGATCTGGTTTGCAGACGTAGGCTGATACAAGTACAGGCACCCCAAGCTGCCTGCATGAAAAACGCCCACGTGGCCCTGCACAGAGCCGGTGGGCTGCCCACGGCCCGCGCTCACCTCTGCCAGCCCCACGCTTCCACTGCAATACCTGGGAGCCTCTAACCCCGTTCGCAAGGGGCTGGTGTGCACAGGCACCGCACCGTCCCCACGCTCGACAGCTCCAGCTTCAAGCTGGACCGGGGCACACATGAGGCTCTGCTCCGGAGATAAGAGCCCTTTTGCAAACAGCTGCAGCGGGGAGCAGTGCAGGAACCAGCTGTATCGGTGTTACCAGGGACTTTCCATTATCTGAAGTGTTCCAGCTCCGTTTTACCTCATAAAACAAAGCTGGCTGTGTTGCTAACCCTCAGCGTTGAAAAACCATAAAGCAGGAGTCACACACATAAATCACACCTAAATGCCTTCTGGGTTTTGAGCCTTTAAAGTTCATGTTTTCAGGCTCTTCTCCATAACCATAAGAACTAAAAACTCTCTTTCTACATGAAAATTGAGATACTTTCTTCACCATTGGAATCCAGAAGCTAGAACTTTAAGCAAAAAAGGCAAGACTGGAAATGAAGGCTGAAGGCTAATGACATTGAGTTGGTTGTGCGCTGGTTTCTGGCAGTCTGCAGGAGAGACCAGGTGTGGAGCCCTGTGACATTCTTCGGGGAGCAGACCTGAGGTCCCCTTCATGCTGGGCTTTGTACGCACCACCCAAAGTACGACAGTCTGAACTTTGCATCTCCACATGACACCCAGCACTAGCCCGGAGGGTCTAGTCTGGAGGTCAGCCAAGCTTTGACACAGATCCCTCTGTGAAGCGTATCGCGGTTATTTTGCCTACCCTACACTCGTCTTGTTCTCATGTGATTGAGCAAAACCCTCCCATCGTACTGATTTTAAAATGGCTCTGTAATGGGAGCCTGTAATTTATCAAAAGCTCCAATTAGGAACTCCTCTTTGTTGCCCTTTGAAACCATCCCTTCAGAAAGTCAAGAAGCATATCCCACACTGTATGAGGCTCTAACACATGTAAGTAAATAGTTGTCTTTTGGGTATGCATCTGGGTCATTACAGAAACAAAGAACAAGCAACACAATAGAGCCAATGCCTTATTGTCTATGAGATACTTTTAGGCAAATATTTCAGCTCCAGATGGTAAATACAGCTTCAAAGCATAATGATATCTAACTGTGAAATAGCTGAGTCAGGTGCATTTACTAAAGTGTGGCGAGCCAAACACTAATTACAGTGCGGTTGCACCAAGATTAGTGTTACATCTGACATATTTTAAAAGTAGGCCTAAACCAGTGCCAAACGAATTCGATGAACCTCCACGAGCTTCATCCATAGGCATTTTATTGTGGCGGAAGAAGAAAGTAGCAAGAGATACAGCGCATGTTAGAAGATCTGCTTCTCATTTCTGAGAATCAGCACCAAGTTTTCCTGGAGCTCTGACTAAGTGGCTGAAAAGTTTAGTCACTCACAGGTGTTTTGCTGCCATCTGTCAACAGCTGATTATTGCAAACCTGTTTACTCAGTCTAGTGCTGTGAGAGAGAACTTGCTATCTTTGCTCAATCTCTTTATACAGCTCCTGAGCATCTCTCCCCAGAACCAAACCGCCCCAGGGCTTCGGGAAATTGCAATCCACATCCCTAGATGAGCTTCACAGCTGGCCCCTACCTCTATGAAGTTCCCGAACTTCAATTCTGGCTCAGAGTCCTGAATTTGGAGACTTAATTATAGCACTGTCATTCAGAGGAAAATCTTCACAGGCTGGGGTATTGCCATTACTTGCCAGATGCATCCACACCCTGGTACTGATTACATGCATTACTGACCTCAGCTGAACCATGAGAACAATAAGGCTAGCCCTGGTCAGGAATCTTTCTGACAAAACCTGGTTTCACCAGAAGAGGCAGATGAGAATCTAACGTATTTCACAGACACTTGCTGCACGCACTGAGCTCCACACAAATCACCAGCAGGCTCCGGCTGCGCTGGCTCGGCAGGACCCATCCTGCCCACTGCCTGGCAGCTCTCAGTGCACGACCAAGAAACCCAAGTGTCTAAGATCCATCAGCCTACGGAAGAAGCCATGCTCTGATGGCTGCCTTGAGGCCAGGCCCAATATGGAAGCTAATTTCTGTTTGAATTGGAAGAAAACTTCATCATGTGCCAAGGGGTTTTGGAAAATACAGGAGCAAGTCCAGAGCCGCAGGGCTTGCAGCAGAACATAGGTCTCTGCATGGCTTCCTGCTGCCATGGATGGAGTTGGACACTAAATGTTTGTACTTACGCTTATAGACACAGAACACTTGAAAATCTTCCCCCAGTAGGTTGCTAACCTGGCCGTAAAGATGCAGCCTGCTGTGTCTGACCATAACCACTGTATCTTTCTACCATGAGCAGGATTTTATTAAACACATATTTATAAGTTTCTATTTATAATTATAAATTGTTGTACGGGAGCATCACTAACTACTAATATCATCTTTTTATCCACAACCTTCAAACAGGGCATTCAGCCTTTTCCTCCTAAGCACAGGCACCACAGGGTTTGTTTCAATCTGATTACGTCTCTTTAAGTAGAGAAATTCTAATCTTGCTCAACAAGCATTTTGCAGAGTGAACAGGGTGATACGCTGGCCATCAGTCAGATACTGATGATACAGATACATCAGAAGATACACACGCTAAACCTAAAAGTTTCCAGGCTTTTGGTCTCTCTGCCTCCCTGAATCACCTTCCTCATCAACAGCATTACAGTTAAATTGGCCACG
This sequence comes from Larus michahellis, assembly GCF_964199755.1. Taxonomy (NCBI): domain Eukaryota; kingdom Metazoa; phylum Chordata; class Aves; order Charadriiformes; family Laridae; genus Larus; species Larus michahellis. Next base: position 18,759,172 of record NC_133899.1, read on the forward strand.
AAGGAACAAAAAGCAGGAAAATGCTTGACATCAAGTCGTCCCAGTGTTAGAAACCAAGGTTCAGCATCACTGCTCCTTCCCATACAGCACTATCCCATTAGGAATACTTTCATTTGATTAGACTGATCCATTGGCTCCTAGTCCATATTACTTAACCCTCAAACCATTATGCCCTATTGAAAATAATTGGTAATGACAGTTTTGGGTTTAATATTTAATACAGTGGTTAAATGGAGTTGTACTGTTTGTGGTTATAGTTTCCATTGACTAATAAGCAAGTCGAGAGCAAAATGCGTTTTTCTTCAGCTGTTACATTAGCAGAAAGCTAAACACGACGTTACTCGTAATAGCCTTAAACATTTTCAGAGAAATAGCTCCCAAAGCCAAGTCAAATATTACATTGATTTGTGGTTTACTTGTTTTCCTTTTTATTACTGGAGGACTGTCCTTTTAGCAGCTTGAAGGAATGCTGCAAGGTGGATGGATGGACTGAAAGGCATTTCTTTGCATGTCAGGCCAACTTTCAAACACCCCTTCACCCAGCGCCTTGTGCGCAGGCTCCTCCCTGCCTGTGCAGCTGCAGGCGCAGGGTGCAGGGTCCTCCGACTCCCGCTGCCCGTTCCCACAGCAGTTCATTCCTCTTGTCCTCGGCCATGCCGGCAACAACCTCCATGGGGCTTTGACGCATGCCAATGGCCTGGGCTGGGTTACAAAAAACCTGCAAGGAAAAGGAGATGGGCCCTTCCACATCCAGAGCTGCCATATTGTGACGCTGCCATCTCAGAGGAGAAGCCTTCTGCACATTGCACCCTTTTCTGCACAACGGAAGAGGAAGGTTGTGGAAGAGCAGGGTTTGAACGGCTGTGAGATATCCTAAAGTAATGACAAACACATGGAGGTTTGTCCTGCAAGGGCTCACCCACCTGTACAAATTTTGGGTCAGGTTACCTGGTGTCTCGCCAGTAGCTTCAAAAGAGCTTTATTTATTTACTCTAGCCAAGAATTTGGTGCTCTATTTTTTAATCTGCCCACATCTTTCACCTCCTCCTGTAGCGCTTGTTCTCCCAGGGCTTTTTTTGCCATTAACACTCCCAGTTCTGGATGATTATTATATTAACAGGGATTCCAGCTGAGGGTGGGGCTCACTCCCAGCAAATTAGTCAGCGTGGATCTCCACTCCTCCATGGCTTGGTTCCCACCGGTATCTGAGCAGGCTTGTACATACTGCAACCGCTGCTGTGATTTACTGGAAAGAGACCCCTCATGTGTCATTTATAAGCTGAGCGGATGAGACAGAAATGACACCCAAGTATCTGAATCACAGAAAGAAAACTGACATTCACTAAACACGTTCTATATGTTACCAGTGCCAGATGCTGCTTTTGCAAACCTTTCCTGCTCGCTCCTATGAGCTGAACTTCTGTATATTGCCTTGAACGCAGAAGATGCTGAAGACTCTAATACAATCAGAAGCACACTCCAAGGACCAGATCCTTCAAAGAGTTGAGTATCTCCCCAGATGTGCTAACTACCCCTTCTCTATAATTTCATTTGGGTTCTATAAGGTACGCGGCCTCAGAATTCTTAGAAAAGGATTTGCCAGCACCAACAAATAAGTACTGGAATTTGGTCTTACAAATTCTTCACCACACTGATGATTTGAGAAGGCCCATAGCAGCACGCATCCTTTCAGAGATGAGGCTCCTAATTCCATAGTTCACACTTGAACCGAACCTCAGATATATTGAGAGATAACTCACACCACTTACAATGCAACTGTCCCTTATCCAACCTCTACTATACGAGCGCATTCAAATGAACTTCCTGAACTAGATGGTCCAGCAAGGTTAGCTTCACAGGTCCTAAGGTAGGAGAGGAAAGTGATGTTCTATCATTGAAACTTCTGAGGCCACACATTACAACAGAAAGATCAATTTACCAAAAAGGGAAATAAGATTGCTGGGTGGACCCCATGCTTAAAATGGACTTAGCATTGTTTTTGAACTTATTTAGAAGCATGATGGAGAAACACAGCTTTGTTTCTATTTTTAAATGTCCAAAATGACAACCTGAATTTAGGACTTGACAAGTGCCAGGCTGACCTAATTGGTAACAGAAGGACCGTATTCTTAGCTGAAACATAGGTACACCACGGGCAGCAGTCAGGCAACCCGCCCCAGCTGACCGCAAAGCTGGCTAGAGAAAACCAAGATGGAGAAATACCTTATTAGGTCCCTTTGGTGTTCATCTGGGGCATGATTCTCCCATATATACCTGTACCTAACCAGTGATGCCCACAGACTCATATTAGAGTAGCATTTTGGATTTACTTTGCCCTGATATCAAACAACGAATTGCCCTACCTAGAGTTCTCAAGAAGGAAAATAAGAGACATTTGAGATTATTCCTTCAGTATCAAACATACTGACGGCAACCGAGATAGTTTAATCAGCAATTCCCAATAGCTTCCTCCTAGTTGGACATAGAGCTGTGTAATTCAAGTGCAGGGGTTGAAAAGGAAAGCACAATGTGAGAAGCCACCAACATTTCTCTTTCAGAAGTGTTCAGAGAACAGCTGCAGTTTCTTCCCTGAGGTTTCTCTGGGAAACCCTGGAAATTGAGGTTTCTCACTGTCAACTGCCCCAGGGTGTGTGTCACCCCCCAGAAGCCCGGTGAGGGGCCACAGCCGCACTCCCCTGCATGGAATCTGGGCCTTTGGTGGCAAGCCGTGTTCCTGCTGCTCCCTGTTTGCTATCAGCACCTGTGATAACGCAAGCCCTTCCGCGTCACAAAGCATGGCAGCAGCAGCAGGGGTGACCGGCTCCTCTTCAGGCAGGCCCAGTTTCTCTGTGGTTGCTGGAGAGCTTTCAGCTGTATGCAGTTAGTGACTTACTTCTTAAGAATTCTCCCAACACAAAGCCATGTAAAATAGACCCAGTCAGGAATTGAAATCATTACTAAGTACAAATTATTATATCTTTCATTTTTACCTATTCACAGAGGGAAATGCACCTTGTGCACCATACAAATCCAATTTAAGCTCTGAGAATAGGCTCTAAGTAGGACTTAAGTAGTGCAGAGGCCGTTAGGCTGACCCTCTACACTGAGGTTAATTTCATCCAAAAGCTTTTCCAAGAGATAAGGAAACAATCTTTCATGTACAAAGTGCTTGAGGAAACCAAGAAACAGCAAAAGAATCTGCCTGCTTTGAAAGCTTTGTATCTCACCTCTACACTCAAGAGAGAGATGTGTTGTGTTGACGTACTGTAGATTATACCTTAGCCAAACGGTGAAGTTAAAAGGAAACAGGATCCCTTGACACTGTTTTAGACAACCCATAATACGGCACTATTATTAAACGAAGTTTACAAAAGGCTTCTATTTACATGTCTGCAGAAAATAGAACAGGGCGCAGGATGCTGATTGCAGTGTAAATGTTAACTGAGGGACTGAATGGCACTTGCTCGGGGTGCAGAAAACCTGGTGCAAGCAAAAAGAGGAGAAAACGGTCTCGCTGTCCAAAGCAGCCCCGTATCCTGACAGCAGGCTGGCTTTCGGTGGCAACCGAACAGCCCTTACTATTGAACAACTCAGTCAGGCTACAGGAATGGAAGGCGAGATCAGGATTAATGGGAGATATCTGGCAATTCAAATGATGGCTGTGAAAAGGTAGCTCGGTGCTGAAAGAACAAGAGAGAGGTCTAGACGTAACTCAGCCTCTCTGATGGCTGCTTCCAGAAAGAGTCTCTAGAATTGGTGGTCAGACATTAAAAGAGATGGCAATGCATATCTGTACCTTGGGAATGAAATGTTGTTTTCATGGTAAAACCTCACTCTGTTCAAACCTGGGCTGTCATACGTGTGTGAACATCTATTGAGTTGACTTTGGAAAGGTGAGGCTTAACTACAGGTGTGTAAATCCACATCTGTGTGCTTCTGGAGTGGTCAGGAATTGGGAAGGGGACAAGAAATCCCGATTCTAGACAATTTTCTGGATAAAGAAGGAGGAAATACCTTTCAGCAGAAGACAGATTAACTTAGGTGCCTATTAATTGCTTTTAATTACAATAACAAAAAATGCAAAAGGAACAAACCCTCAGAATAGTACTGGTGACGGGATATGACCAGCAAGGATCAAGACACCAAGCTTAGATTATTTACAGACCAGGGTTATTTTAGGCAGTGCTGCGTCCTTATTTTCTCTTGCTTCCTAAAACATTTCCAACGAGGCTGTGTGTAAGGCCCCCTGTCGAGCTGAATGCTATTTGTGACTTCACTGTTTGTAACCAACTGGTTTTACCCACACACTCAAATAACCCTAAAATGACCTCCATTCATGACTAATCTAGGGCTGAATTGAAAGTGGTGCCTTTGAGAAGAAAAGCTCTGCATCACCCAGAAACAGCAAGTACCAACTCGTGCTTCCCTGCTGCAGTCACTAGAGCCAGGCCACTTAACAACCACCATACTCTTGCCCCCTATTTATTATACGGAAGTTTGTAATGCTGGGGTTTGTGCTTCACACAGGATTTACCAGAATTTGACACATTTGCAAGTTTAGACATCACTCTGAAAGTCCGAATTCAATGCTTTATTCTATTACATAGCTATTAAGATCCAGCCCTGCAAAGAGCTGCCGCAAACAGCTTTCCTCAGAGGAGCACTTCCCTGCGAGGCCTGTGCATCGCGGATGCGCCATGGCACACAGGCTCTAGTATCATGTGCAGCCAACACGCCGTCATTAACCACCCTTTAGTAGGTAATAGGGTGAAACATGTCAGTGAACCATAAACCCAGACTGATTTGGAAGATAAATTGTAATGGCCCAGAAGTAGCTGTTACAATCTTTCCTGTCAATATTTCACCTTTAAAAAAATCCCTAAATACTTACTAATACTATCAGATGTAATGGCTGTCAATAACATTTACTTTAAACAGTCCCCAAACACATTACATAATCTGCATTTAGAAAGTCCATCTTGCCAATATTTGCAGGAGTCACAGAGGAGCCATCCTGTCACCCCCGGTACGCTCCTGGGAGCAACGCTGCTCTTTGCTTTTTCACGTTAACCCTTCCTCACTGCCTGGCCTACGACCTGCTGAACTTTAAGGTGAGGATAAGAGAGGAGAGGCAGAAGCTCTGGGTGTAGCTGCATGACGCAGCAGGTCCGGTGGCAGAGCTGGTGTCGGTTGTTCCTGCTCCCTCCCCTACAAACAAGGGCGATTTCCAAGTGGCATCATTTTGGTAATGAGGGCTGCGGTGTGGCCACACTGATGACAACAAGCCATGAAACTGGGCTGGGAATGAAGGGAAAGAAGCAGCCCGATGGGGTAGAGACACCTTACGGCAGTTTCTTGGCCCAGGAACGCGCGTTACGCTGCTGCACCTGCAGGACAGCAGCAAGCCTGAATGGAGGCTCTGCCCTCGCTTTGTCCCATCTCTCAGATCATGGGTTTGTGTTTTAAGTAACAGTACCACAGTACTGCCACGTGCAAGCACCTCCTTGGCACGTTGACAGCTGGCTGATCGGGGCACGTAGGCAACCCAGTGTGCATTACCACCGCTGAAGATTACTGTTGGTTAGGAGGGCGAATGAGTGGCACACACTGCGATTACGCAAAATAGGGATCATGATAATTACTGGATAGCTTCAAAAAGGAGGCAGGAGGAATCATTTTTCACATCACAAGTATTAACTGTCAGTGTCAATTATCAGTATTTATGGCTGCCACTTCTGGGATTAGCCAAGTAAGCACGGCCTGATGAAGTAGGGCCTTGCTGTCGGAAGTGGAATCACACTCCTCAGGGCAATGGTGGAGCCACAGGATAATCCCAAGTGTCTTTCAGGTGTCATCCACCTCCTCTGCCTCTCTGGCAAAGCAACACATTGCAGTTTTGTATGTCAACAGCATTGAGCAGAAAATATCTTGGCTAAGACATCTGCAATTTTTGGATTTCACTCAAGCAGGGCCAATGCTCCACAGCCTCCAAAGAAAGGGACGATCCTACATCTGTGAAAAAAGGGGACCTATAAATAAATATGCTATATACAAAAGAAGTTATATGTCTAATCCTTCTGTTAGGAGTCAAGGTCTAGACTTCTGCAATGTTTAAGGGCCTGGGACTAACACAGCCATATAGAGGGTAAAGTCCTCTCCGTTATTAGTGCAGCCCTTTCAAGCTCATCCAGATGCAGTTCCATCTGTGGAGGAGGGCACAGCAGGAACAAAATCACACTCATGCCTGGAGCTACCTGCATACAATACAGAGGCAATGCTGACAGAAGCACCACCCTTTGCCAGGGCCATTTCTAAAGGAATCAATAATCTAACTAATTCGGAAGCCAGCATTTCCGAAACCTTGCAGGTAGTAACGGGGCAAGTTAAAGAAGGACATGGAAGGTGACTTGTTGCATGCTGGAAGTGGGAGGCACCAAAGTGTTTTTATGGAAGGTGGGGAGGGTAGTTTTGGCTGCAGACAGGACGTGCACCCCCCAGGGACGGGCACTCTTGGATGCCATCTACTGGTACCTTACCTGTTCACTCAGCTTTGGCATCCCAGCTGGTCTCCTAGCACACTCCTCTGCACCACATCCATGGGAAGGAGCTTTCTGACTTACTAACCCATACACACAAGCCTAGAGATAAAATTGCATACAACTCATTGTATTCATATGCACGTTTACAGATCAAGGCCCGTACGTGCTCTTTCTCTTCAGAATAAGCCTACAAAACCAGACCCTTAGGCCTGCTCTGAACCCCGTAGATGTCCACCTGCAATGCCAAAGCTTACAGCCAAAGGCCCTGAGGGTGCAACTTCACCTGTGACGTGTCTCTAGGTCACTCAAATGTTCAGAAATGGCTGTGCTGCCTACAGTTCTTGAAAAAAGGAAGATTAGAGAAAGAACAGCGCCAAGAACTATCATCCCCAAAAAACAATTCAACAATAAAGGTCTTTTTAAATGCCACAAGGAAATGCTCTATTTTCTATTTCATCTTTCTAACGTACTTTAAGTAGCAGCAGGGATGCACATGGTCCCATCTCACCAATGAGAGCTCTACGATAAAGACCAGGCATACTGAGTTACCATCACAAGATCACTGTATTTTTGGGGAGATCTTTTCAACTCATATTTTTGGAAAGGGAGCATTCAAAATTATATTTTAAGATATCCCAGTCATCCTGGCAAAGCACAGTTTGTAGGCAGAGGCACTATCTTTCATTACACTGACTGACACAGACTAAAAGACTTCAGGGCACAACAGGGATCTGGGTGAAGCGGCAGAAGAACTTTTCATGGACTAGAATAGTACAAGCCTATTAATTTGCACTGCATCTGTTGGAATACAATGAAATTATACCTCTTCCAGCGTAGGCAGTGGTAATTTAGTTTAAAAGGTGCCAGCTAAAGCATCACTAATTGTAAGCTTGCAATATAACAAACGTGGTACTTAGAAAGCTTAGATGACACTTCCTCCCTAATCTAGATCTGAAAATTCCCCGTTACTTTAATGAGCTGATTAATCATATCTTATCCTGAGACTTCTGATTTTCTTATCAATCTTAGAAATCGCAAATGTTGTATGAATCAGTCTCCTGCAAATTTACTGTTTAAACTAGCATTTCAGAGTCTCCTCGCATCAAGGCACCGCTGGGAATGAGGATGCACTTCTGAAAGAGTTAAATAAAGCAGGGTCAATTATCACTGGAATGTTAACCAGAACTCTCTAGGGCAAGATAAATCAATAGTAAATACAATCTTACTAAGAAAGCGTGCGTCATTTTCAGTTCAGTGTACTGGAGAGCACGTTGCTCTGTTAAATTAAGTAAGAATTTTAATCATATCATGGCATGTAGTAGAAATAGCAGTAGGTGAAGTTTCCTCCATGAACTCAAGAAGTGATGCAATGGCAGCTTGTACGGATATAATTGTATATTTTGCTAGAATCAAAAATAAAGGTTTTAATGTATTATTAAATTCCTTGCTTGGAGGCAGGCATTCGCACACCTACAATTATTTTAATTGCATGTTCCAGATTTTTTTGTTTTTCAGAATTTTATGACAGAAGCTGAAGTTAAAATGAATACCTCGCAACATATTTTCCTGAGTTTCAGTAATAAGTTTTTCTCTTTGGGTAACGGAGCGGTTTGTTCAGTGTGTTATATTTTTAGTTTTATGGAAAGGTTTTGGAAAAAATTGTGCCAAACAAAATATGTGTGGTAACCAGTATGTAAACTACTGTAAATTAAATAAGTCTGGAGAGCAGAAAAGAACAAGTTTGGAAGCTGAAGACTACGCTACAGTCCAGGAAGAGGTGACAGTGGATTCACACGCTGCAGCCCCTTTGAAATTGTGCCTGTTAGACATAGGGCAAAAATGGGCTTTCTTTAGAAGGATATTTGTCATATTTGGAGATGAGCTTAGGAAAGATAAAATATCGTATTTCTGTTTGAAAGAATGACCTTGTGACTATCTGAGAAATTTCACAAAAGAACAAAACAGCATTGAGAAATGATGCTCTTGTGGTTAAGCTGCAAGTAGGGGGTCGGCTATGTGAACTTGGGACCTCCTCATGGCACGGTAACATATGGGTTTGCAGTATGTTCCTACTCCGTAGTAACTTTTCATATATATTCCTGGGTCAGCGGGATGTAGCTTAGCTCACTGTCACAGCAGGATGGTCATGGAAAGGGTAAAATCCTTCTGCTCACCACACAAGTGCCCTGTGTGATTATCACGGAGAGCCTGACACACTACACACATCCCACCTGAGCTCCTGGGAAGGTCTGGTGGAGCCTTTTACTATGACTTGGCCTCAGTTCCTGATTCTGTCACTGAATTCTTCCATGATCTGGAGAAAACCAGGCTGCCCTCCCTCCCCAAAGCCTGCTGCTGGATCCCCCAGATTGGCATTTCCCCAGATCTTACCAACAGATAATATCTTTCATCTCCTCTACATTTGTGGATCACAAGAACTACCAAGACCAGTGCAATTTCATTGATGCTGGTGATATTTCTCCTGATTTATAGCAAACTAAGCGGAATGGGAATTGGGTCAGAGCCTGGGGGGGGGGGGGTGGGGGGGTGGTCACACGCATTGCCATTTGCCACCCCGTGCCACTGGGGCAGGAGGCTGGATAGCAAGTGCTTATATTCTCAGGGCAAGGGCACCTCCTCGAACAAAATATATTCATATATACCCAAATCTTGACTTTCATTAAGCTTAATGCATTTGCAGCCAATTGAATTTGATAGAAAGCCTTTCCCGGGTAGTATTTAAGCTCATCAAGAACACTAATCAATGGCCGGTAGTTAAATGCATTCTTAACTTTTTATGTGCATTGTCCTTGTGCCATGTGCTGTGATGTCTTTATAACAGGATCATTAGGGAAAATCACAAAGATTAATAAAAATATAAAGTGAATTGGGCGCAAGGGGTTCCATTAAATAGAGCAGGATTACAGACAAACGAGGCTCTGTGGTATTTTGAGCTGTAATATTTTAAGTGGATTTTTGCTGTGCTCTATTGTTTGTTGGCCTTTTTCTTAGTTCTTCCTTTTACAGTTGTACCGAGCTCATGTAAAATAGGTTGGTCCCAGGGCAAGCCTAGAGTTGGGAGGAGAAAAAACCTCATGTTCCCAAACTGTCATGTTTCTATTCTCCCTCCTGGAAAGAATATGAAACCAGGACTTAAAATAAAAGGCAGAAATTCTAAACAACCCCTTTGACTGTTTTTATCCAAAGGCAGAGTTTACAGCTGAAAAATTCCATTGATCCATTGATATGTTTCTTAAAGAGGAGTGGGAGAGGAGACTACATTTATTTCAGGAAGATTAGCTCTATTTAAAAACAAACTATTCAGCTCCAGGCTGAGCTCCGCACGCTGACTCTGCCCATTACAGGATGTCAAAGCTCGGCAACAGGCGGTTGCACATCAGCCACCCTTCCAGCGGTGCCAGCACAATCCCTGGGAGACGGAGGCTTTCAGGGTAGCCTGGGGCAAGGCACCGCACCTCCGGCTGCCTCAGTTTCTCAATGTAAAACCAGGAACGATGGCTTCGTCTTCTACCTTTTGTCTTTATTCAAAATGCTACAACACATTACGTCTCTTGCCACATGTTATACACAGCACCTAATATAATGAGGCCAGAACTAGTTTGGAGCCTGTAAATATCAACGTAAGCACAATACTAATAACTTGTAAGAGGCCAAGTGATAAGGACAGTCTGGGAACCTAGGAGTGACTTGCACCTTGGTCTGGGGTGGAGATTTAAGAATTAACTCTTTCAGCATTATAATAAACTTTATGGTTTTCATTTTCTCTATTTTTCACAGAAAATCCTCTACACCATCTCTTTGTTTTAGTGAAGTCTTAGCTAGTATGTTCTGGTTCTCCTGACCTGGGAATGAGCTTCAGCAGTCTTTAAGGCACCCAATATTAACATGAAAGTCTGTAATCACATCTTCACAGCTGTTAGAGCCCACAGTGTCACTGGGAGTTTGCATGGCTAAAACAGAATTTGCTGCATAATCCACGTGCTGTGCTGTTCATGCATGGTAATTATGTTTAACAAAATCCATAAGGAAGGAAGCAGCTACATATAGTCTGCTTTTAAAACCTGAAGGGAAAGACATTCTTTTTACTATCCAAAGAAACCAGCTTAAAAGAAAATAGTTTCATATTTTCCTGATGACCAACAACCACTAAACCATCAGTGGCTCCAAATTTCACAATGCATTTTCTGCGCATCCTTGCTATTTCACATGGTCAACTATTAAACTCTTCCGCCAGCAGATACAAAGTTCTGTGTTACAGCTATTTTCTCTAAAGAGCAAATCTCTGACTACACTCACAACGCAACTAACAGGCCCACATGCTGGGAAGAAGATGGTATAAAGATGCCAGAGTAGAGAATGAAATCCATTTCTGGCTACCAGCATCCTGCCACTATTGCACATCCACTCCCGAGTAATCTGTAAACACAGGCGATCTTGTTCCCATGCAGAGAGAGAGATACGACCAGCTTTTCAGTTCGACATAACTTAAGAACTTGTAACTTCACTGTTATATTTCCTAGCACCTTACCCGTGCCTTTTCAGTATTTCATGTGAATTGTAATTTGGGTGCCTAATTTTGTTCTGTGGTCAGCGTCTCCTACGATGCATTACTTCAGAGACATTAAAAGCTGTGAAAAGCATGTCCTGCCATAGCGGAGGCAACCTGAACACAGCCCCCAGCACACAGAAGACAACGGATGTAAGAAATAAGTGAAGCAGAGCTTCCACTAGCCACTGAGAGTAGGCTCATAAAATAAAAATGTAATTGAGATGAAAAGCGAGGCTCTGGGGCAAAATTTGGTGCCCCTAGCTTCAAAAAAAACCCCAAACAAACAAACAAACAAAAAGCCACAAAAAATCCCCAAAGCCCCCAAAACCCAAATCAGATTCCAGCAGAAGAATTTCACAAATATTTTTTTATATCACTACCAACCTAGCTAAATGTCAGAAAAAATAATTTTGACAGTAAAGTTGGGACTAGCTTTGCCGCAAATAACTTATGCCTAAATGTAGGCCTGACACACGGAAAAACAGATGTTTGTAGGAACTGCTTTATTTTTAGGCCCCACAAGAACTAACTCATCTTGATATCTCAGTTGCATTTACCACTTTGCTTCCAAGTCGTGCCTCGGTCCCCAATGCCTTAACTGCCCACCTCCTCAGCGCTACAGGCTTTTGGAGGGCGTGCGGGAAGGGGTGAGGAATAGAAACAGCCATCAGCAGAGAAGTGGAGCATTCAGCAGGCGACAGCCCGGCGCTCCTGCTTTTGAGGCTGCTCTTGGGACTCCGGCATTGCCCAACAGGAATATTTCTGCTTTGTTTAACACAGTGAAAAAACATCAGTCGACACTGTAATGTTAAGAGTGGTGGATGCAAGTACGACCGATAAACAAACACGTCTTTGTTTTAATAGTGGGGAGTGACTTATCGTAGTTAATTATAGGAATTTACAGCTATTTATGTGAACTCAAGAAAGCAGAAAACATTCATTTGTTGGTAGTGTAACTGCTGGGTGGAGGCAGCCCAGATGCATGGAGATGAATGCTAGACTGTATCTTGTTTGTCTTGTTATGCACAACTTTACTATGTAAATTTGAACTTCAGTGAGTAGCTACTTGGCATATTAGAATGTATAATTATAGACACACAAAAAACCCATAGAAAGTGACATTTAAACATTGTTTCGTCGTCACATATCAGTTAAATATAGAAAAAAACATATTTACTTTAATCCGCAGTAGACACTCGGTCTCGCACCTGCTGCTCACACGCAAAATATGTCATTATCACTCAGCGTCCATCCTCTTACACAGAAAAAACAAAGTCACTTTGGTTCAGTTTTGTCTCATTTCAAGCCTCAGAGGAGCTGCACTTACGGAGGAATGTTAAGCAGAAAACAAAACCAAAATAGCGCAACATCAACTACAGTTCATTTGCAGGGGAAAAAAAAAATGCAGCTCTTGTGTGCACTCAATAATTATCCCAAAACAATTGTGATATGACGGCATGAACTCCAGAAACATTTTTTCCCTACTTCTCAAAGGCTATGCAATGCTACTGATATACCACTGTTGTCATGAGAAGGACACCACTACCGCAGAAAGTGCTTGGCCAATGGTACAGAGCTGGCGGGGCCAAAGACAACATGGTACACTGCACACTGCTGTTAGATAATGCTGCTTATATGTCCTACATACTTCTTCTGGACAGGAATTATTGTGAACAATTATTTAAAATATGCAAACCACCAGTTTCTAATAAGCACCAGAACTTTTGCTCGGAAGGACCTAAAAGCATTCCTGGCTCCGTAAGGACAAGTTTCAACTAGCAATCATCTACATCTAAAACCCTTAGATACATAACTAATTCTCCAGTACCGCAGCGGCTACCTGCATCATACTCATCAATGCATTTATCTTTGGGAGACATCATGGAAGAAGGGAAATTGATCTTTTTACAGAGGGAGGACCAAAGAAGAGAAGCGTCAAGGAAGGAGTAGATTGTCTGAAACAGCACAAGCGCAGACCTCCCTGAGCTAGCACCGACCTAACCTCATCCTCCATGTGGTGCGGCAACAGGCAGCTGGGACAGCTCACGCTCGCAGACACGAGCTGCCTGTGCTCACACTGGGCTATTTTTGAGCTCAGACTCTCAGCAGGGCTTGTTGGAAGAGGACTAGATGGCAAGGAGCAGAGGCTGGAGCCAGCTCCATCCCCACTGTGGACATGGACATGCCTCCTGTGACTTGCCCAGGATTTTACCCAAGGAAGCTGTGCAAGGAAAAGAGCTGAACCAGAATTTGCAGGGAAGCACTAAATCACCTTTCTTCCCATAAAAGCAACACTCACATTGGACCAGATCTTGGAGATTTTCCTTTCTCTTAAGTAAGTCCAAGGATTAAAGGAGCGCAAGGACTCAGGATTTAGGATGTTGCAATCTGAATGTTGCAATCTAACATAATTTCGATTTAAACTTTCAAATAACTCTTCTTCCAAACGCAGGTTTCTCCCGACAAATAGTTAATGTATAAAAATAAACAACTGAATAAGAACAGGCTTTACAAGTTATCCCACAGAACGTGGGACACGTCTAGAAACTCCTCAAACTATTTACGCAGGATGCAGCCATCTCTGGGGTGGAAGAAGTGAACTGTGTGTCTGTCGCATAGCAACAGTATTGAGAAGCAAAAATCTCTGTTTAGTCAAAACTACGGCAGGGTTTTGTGTACTCTGTTAGTGCTGAGGAATCACACAAGCCAACCAACTGCCCATGGCTGCCTCTACCTTTTTCTCATTCTCTTTTCTTAAAGAACCAAAGACAGGCAGCTAATTTTTTCCCAAACAATCCTTGCCTAATAATATCCTGTCTTGTTTTCTTGTTAAAAACCTTTCAGCCAGTTATATATTACACCTCAAACCTGCACGTCGTGCATTTCGGAAGGAAAAGTGAGCAGCATCTTCTGGGCTACGTTCCCACATTTTTGATCCACTATTTGTTTTGCAGCTATAATGATTATTTGCAGTTAAGAGATCAATGGAAGTTCTAAACATATTCCTGTGACATCCGGCATACAGCTTGCATTCAGTCACAAATGAAAATAACCACACCACGCGTAGGTGTCTGAACAGGTAACGCAAACACCCGAAGCGTAACAGGCCTGAGGAGATACCACAAGGAATACCAATTCAGACTTAAAATGTCATATGGCATCATTACACTACGCGTAACAAAAATAAGGCAGCAGAATGGAAAGGTTGCAAAACTGCTTGTAAACAACACTACCGGGTGGGATGTTGATGCAGCCTCCTGAAATGGCAACTGAAGCAAACTGGGTAACCCACAATTAATGTGTCTAAAACCAGACCCCCTCCTTCAAAAAAAACTATCAACCACTTGCAGGGAAAGAGGAGTGAAGGGAGGAAAGAAGGAGAAATGGTAAATGCTCGTAGAGATTTTGTAGTTAGACGTATTATAAAACACCAAAGATATATGAAAAGTCTATGTCATTTTACAGTAGTAGTACACATCACGTAGGGTGCTTAAACCTTTGTGCTGTTTTTGATTTCTCCATGTGCTTCATTTTCCATCCATTAATTCCTTTCGAGCCATCTTACGCATGCCTCCTACTTTAACGAACCTTTACAAAACTATACTGTTTCACAGGTCACACTTCAATTGCGAAGAAAAAAAATAATGTCTGATCTTTTTAGATCTTTCCTTTATAAAATAATACTTATTCCAAAAAGCTTTCTACTGGTCTGGTTAGGTTTTTGTTTTCTCTGTTTCATTCCCGGGGCAAAAATTATAATTCATCCTGGTACTACTGAGCTCCTCTTTAGCAAGTGCTAAACAACCAGAAATACAGTGGCTACTGGCTAAACTTCAAAAGCCTGGAGTGCAGTCCCAGCATGGAGGCTGCACATACACGTTAGAGAGCGCTGGATGCATTATACATTTGTCTGACTTGAGTATTCACAGCTGAGGAAACCAGGTTGATTGGTTCTGGGTCTTTTGTGAGCTCTGACAGATCCTGACGCACATTTGTCATCCTAGTCATTTTATTTCAACCATAAAGGCGACTTTATTTCCACTCCTTACCTGCTCACTGGGAGGCAGGAGACTGGTTTATTAGGAAAAGAAGTAAGCATTAATCAAGTTATTCGCACGACAGAGACAAGGCTTTGTCTATCTGTTATTTCATTCGTTGGCCTATACCCGTGTTTCAGCTCAAACATATCCAGCATCCCAATGCAAGTGCAGCCTGACCTCCACATCTAAAGGAAAAGCACAAGAAAGCTTCACCTTTTGTTACCTCTCAGCACTGGCCAGAATGGGTGCCTACATGCAGTATGTATGGGCCAGCCTGGTTAAGGACTCCCAGACAGGCTCTGCTACCTTCTATATTAGTTGCCTACCAGCCCCATGCTGCCTTCAGCACATTGAGTGCACACAGATGAAAAAGTTGAGTGCGCAGATGAAAATCACAGATGTGCACGTTGAGTGCACAGATGAAAGCCTTACCCCGTTTTCCCACCTGCCTACCTTCTGCAGAAGCAGGGACACAGATGAAACTCCGTACGCCCAGATGACAGGACTCCCCTTGCACTCACGCGGCTCCTTACTCAACATTCCCACAGCCAAAGCTCAATGTTTTCCCGCACAGAACAATTTGGCAGAGTTGTAGGTCACCTTTCACATCTTCCTGATACGCACACACAAATCAAACTCCCCTGTTGTGGAGAAACTGAGTTGTTTGTTTTTACAATGGTCTCCTGCCTGCGTCACTGTGTGACATTTTAAGAGGTGAGAGTACCCATTTAGGTCACCCCCAGACTGGACTGTGATTTTTTTATTCTCATTGTAACCTGAAACAACATGTCCTGCTCATTTTCTGATCGTGTCCAGATTGCTTCTCTCCCAAGAACGGGGTGCTTCATGATTTCTGACACTGAGTCAGAAGCAACTAAATCGTTTGACAGTTTGCCTTTGAACAACAGGAACGGGAATTGATTATGGCTAAGCGAAGCTGTCAGACTACAATTTACTAAGACAAAGTCATCTACATCACCTAACTCCTTCTAGTGTTTTGAAATTTGCAGACATGTTACTAGTGAGCACGTATCGATTACCGCTCCTTGAACGTGGCACAGAGAATTTCCCTACTGAGTGGCTAAATGATGTGTATGTTGAAACAGATTTAATTGAATGCAAGTATGTTATTGGTAATTTTATTCAGAATTCCCACATGAGACAAATCACACCCATTACTGAGAAGTACAGCTCCTGGAGGGGGGCCCAAAACTGTATCCGAAGTTAAAGGCATTGCAAAAATATAGGGCGGGGGGGTGGAAGGAACTGTTAATTGCTCAGGAGTACTGCAGGGACATAAGAAAGGGATTCTTCTTATATAACTTGAGCCACTTAAAAATTGGGGGTCCAGTCTCCGTTTTTATATACAGATAGACACCTTTTTAACTATTTGAAGATGGAATGAACTGTCCAGGGAAGGCAAAGCTAAAGGACAAATTAGAATAAATCTTAAAATAAGGCAAGATGATTCTACTCTGTGGCATGAGTCTATCCTGAGATATTCCTTATTTTCCTTTCCTCTTGCAAAATATTTCAGAAGATACAGAGTAAAATAGTTGTGGAGTCACAGGGGTAGAGATTAGGTAAGTGATGTATGCAGGTATGGTCTGTGGTACAATGGTTTGGGTGTTTGACAATACATATACAACAGCCTGAAACATGAATATTTACAAAGCAACAGTTTCTAATTTTGCAAAGGTCTCCAAGTGTGTGGCAAACACTACACTGAGCTTGCACAAAGAGAGTAAAATCTAGAAGACAACTACTACAGTCTGCCCTTCACTCAGCGTGCAAATGGTATCGCCACCGGTGTTAACAGAAATTGCACACGCACATTAACAAGCGAGAGTAGTTTGGAGTGCCCACAAATCAATATTAGGACTGAAAACACTGTCCCAAAGAAATACACAAGCTGTTAATTCGAATCCTGATTCAGCTGACAACCACTGAATTTTCAGTTGTTGAAATGCCATGTTCAACATGCATGAGAGAGGAGAGAAGCACGTTGGGAAACCACATTCATGACCAAAGCAAATCCTCTGACTGCTTACCAGTGGTGTAAGGCAGCGTGCAGGGCTGCTCCCACTTCCCTCTGCGTAGAGTAATATCACATGACAGAACCTCTACTGCACGAAATGGCAAGCTGGGGAAAATAGATAAGGAAAGCATTGGTATTGAAATACACAAAGAACAGCAGATACTCTTTATTGTGTAACGCATTAAATTATAGTGGATGGTGCAAGTAATTCGTAAGCGTCACTCAAGTATAAAAAAAAAGCACTCAAAGGAAAAAGTTTGCAAAATTCATGAAACCTTTCTTCCCCTAGTTTCTGAATCCCCCCCTTTTGAGATATCCTCAGGGTACAGATGGGAACATGCAGATTTTTAAGTTGGAGTATGTACATTTCACAAGCTCAGTGAAATCACACAGCGTGCTACAAAATCCAGACATCAAAATGGCAGGAAACAAAGACAAGATTCAAACTGACACTGAAGATGTAGCCCAATTTCTCCCCCGCCCCAGTCCACCAAAGAAGTCCCTTTGCTTCATGAGAGGGGAATGGCACCTGGAATCAGAATTCTGCACCTGCTTTCTTGCACTGAGTGCAAGCTTGCTTGTGCTCGTCCAGCACCAACTCGGTGCATCACCCAGCTTCACACCTCAGAAAACACTTGGACGGGACATGCATGGGACTTGAGAATTACATATCAAACGGACTTTACTAAATACCACTGGCTGAAAATTATTAACACCAGTTACGAGTAGACATCCTCCCCTGTTCCTTTACTGGATGGCAGATGTCCATACCTGATTTCCTCAGAAAACTAAGAAATGCCATAACAATACGGATGCCCACTGAATTGCCACATGGCCCAAGGTCACTGCAAATCAACAAAGAAACCCACTTCTTATGTCCAGTGAATTACATGCATTAAGGTTTCCAAGTCCAAGTTGGTCAAGCCCAATAAATTATTCACCTTTTCATTCACCTTCAAAGTTGGAGATAAATATATCACATGAGGATGGTTTTGTACTCAGATGTAGATATATCCCTTCAGTAAGGGCATATCAACAGATATTTTCAGCTCGCAGATAATAATCTCTAAAATTTAAGTCTAAAATATCTTTATCACCCTGTATGAAATGATAACGCAATCTCAGCTTACCTGCACTTGCCAAAGTCATAGTGAACAACCCCACCAAATGCCCAGTTCTTGTACCTTTCCTCCTTTACTCAAGGAATGTAATTTTGCTAACAACCTTTCCTTAGCATCTTCTCTTCGATAAGCTGGTGAAGCCCAAGCACTTGCACCCAGCAACTTGGCATGCCGGTCTTAAAAAAAGAATCAGATGATCAGGACCAGCACCTGCTAAACTTCCACAAATGTTTGCATTTACTCCTTACACAGATGCACAGCAGAGGTTCCCATGCTTTGAGCTATGGGCTTCAGGGGACACGGTTGGTAGCTGCTGGCAGTCACAGTCTGCTCAAGGTGAAAGCTCATTAGCTACGACACAGGCTCCTAACTAGGAGCTGGTTTCCAAAAGCATGCAGCTTTGTGTTAGTGGCCCCAGATAACCGGCCAGAACCAGCTGCCATGTCACGCAAGGCCCATCGGTTGTGTTCAGACACAGCAGCAGATTTCTGTCAAAATCCCTGGCTCGGTGTGATTGCAGCACAGCTGAGAGCTGGCAGGTCCCCTGCATCTCACTACCTAACATCCCAGCCATTTTGAAAATTTGGATGTTTAAACATTAATTTTGTGTTGAAAGAGGAGCCAAATATTTAATACATCACCCACCAGCTGACTGGTGGACCTGAACACCATGGCTTGATTTCTGCTGTGGTGGTCAAGAGGTCTGAGGTGGGTGGGATGCCAGCCTCTGGCACAGGGTGGGCAGCTGGGGAGGAAGGAGCTCCTGAGCCTGAACAGTGAGGTCCCAGAGAGTCACATTAGCACTCCTGAAGAGCACACTGAGACTCTCCTGATGACATTGGGGATTTTAGCCCAACTTAAAACAACAGCAGAGCGGACCCAAGAAAGCCTGCGAGTTGCTGATCCTGCTCCCCACAGAATTCACCATGTCAAGCTTCAAGTTGCCAGGTCTGTAAGCGAAGGGAGCCCACAGGCAGTTTTTGCTTGCTTGGCCAGCATCAGACTTTAGCTTTCATTGACCTTGACAGCAATACACAGAAATTATTTTCACATGAATGAACTATTCTTGAATAATTTCACCAAATATTTTAAGATCCGAGACGCTTGCTTTGAAATACTAACCTTTACCTATCCTCCTTTTATCTTCACAAACCAGTACAAGGAATCCTGCCAAGGCAGTAACCTGTTTGGCTCACGATGAGTTCCTTGATAGGCTCCTTATAATATTTCAGCGCACCGCAGGCCTCTCGCTAATCATTGGGATGAACGAGCTTGAGTGGCTGCCTGGAGTGAGCTTTAGGAGGACTCAAAACCTCCAGAGAACAAAACTATAAAAAGAACATGGGCACCCATGGCCAAATCACTACAGCATGAGGGAGAAACATTTTATTTTGTTTTAGTTGGTTCTTTTGAAGTTGTAACCTCTCAAAAGTGAAACCTAAAAGCCATATCTTTCATGTTTTTTGCATTTCTCCCATCATTCTGTCTAGTAACTGCCTTGATGTCTCCTTTAACTGTCCTGTACACATTTGATTTCCACACATTGATTTTTTTTTCTGAACTTAATTTGTATCAGATTTTTTTCCCTTGTCCAGCTCATGAAATACTTTTTTCTTGCTGCCAGCTGCTACTGAATTTCTTTCCTTCTCAGATTTTACGTACGGTCTGGCTACTCTGCTGGATGAATGCAACAATATACCTCTTCCCTTGGATCCCGTTTGGAGTTTGAATTCCTAGTCCAACATCCCCTTGCATAAAATGCTCAATGCTACAACTGTTCGCTTATTTTTCATGGCACAATTATTACCATAACTCTGCCAAAATGAGTATCACTGCCAAAAACATAGCTTTCTCTTTCTATTGCCATCCGTTTGCATGAGTTTGTGCACTCTTCTTGTGAAAAGCCCAGTGAGCAAGACTGCTGGCAAGAAACAGGCTACATGACAATATCTGCAGAGAGCGAGCCCTGCGTACGCAGCGGTGCCGCACTCCCAGCTTGTGATGCAGCTCTCCAACTTAAACAAATGAAACCCGGTCGACATCTTCAATCAGGAATAACAAACCTTTCAGTACCTGCTTTTGAATATAGAAAGGCAGGAAAATTAAGCAAGAAGCCTGTCCTGCCACACTCGCTCAGGTCATTACTGTTGCTGCTTTTGATGTCAGTGGGACCATTCACAGCTTTTCACCATGCCACACGTCCTCCTCACTCCAGAAGAAAAGGGAGAAAGGGTGCCTGACATGCAACCCCTTTGAAATAACCAGAAAGCAAAAGTTGGACAAGTTCAATTCCTCTGGTGGCCCTCAGTTATCTATGAAGATTAGGACTATCCAGAACTACACAACAAAGCGACAAAGTATCAAATTGCATCAAACTTGCAGCTGTATCACCAGTGAGCATCTCAGTCCCAGGACTAGTTCAGAGCCTGGAAGTGTGTGTGTAGGGAGCCCACAGATGATGACCTAAACATCCAGTGGCAGGAGCAGTCTTTCCTTTCACTACTTTACACTGTTATGATCTGCATTTATTATCTGAATTAGGATGAACTTCTTTAGATTTATTTGTTTGTGGGTTGTTTTTTTTCCCTGAAAAGAAAGCTTAACAATAAATAGAAAAAACAAGGTCTTTGGTCTTATTTTCCTTCATTTTCCAGCCTCTTTGTTTCTGCCTGTATTCAGTGTGCAGGCAACAAGGTCAGGTTCCCAAAAGAACAAACATTTTCCTTGAGTCATAGTTGGGTTACTGTAGAGGGAGCTGAAATCAGGCTCCAAATGGTTTGTTTAGAGTTTTTCCCTCTGCTCTGTTACGTCCAAGCTACAAGCAGGTTTGGCATGAGCATCTGTAGCCCCTGCTACAAACAAGCTAGACCAGAGGGAGGCAGTGATTGCACCACTGTGCTTCACACACGTGTAAATGCAAGTGTTACACCGGGTCACAGAAGACAGAATTAGTAAATATGCTGTAGCCCAGTGGTTGGGAGACGCAATTAGATGTCTGCTTTGAACATAAAATATGATCCATTTTGTTTGCAGAGCTTGCCGTATGGTTCCCTTGAGAAAACAAGACACTAGAGCAAAGCCTTAAAGCTTTTCACACTTTCACGGATGTCCAAACCTGCATTATTTTACTCAGCCTGAGCTGAGGCCTTCCTGGTAGGCGTTCTCACCCACCGGGCCCTCTAGCCAATTAATGACGCAAGAAAGCCCCATCCCACAGCAGATGACATACAATGCAAATAGCCAGGGCTATTAGGAGGAATTTCACCAGAAATGAGGGTTGGTTTTGTTGCACAGACTGAGTCACATTACAAACTTTCCTATCGGATTCCAAATAAAACACAATTCATGGCAGCCTGAGTCAAGAGTTTTCATTCTTTCTGTTCAAAAGACAGGGCTGATTTTCCAGCGACCAGACAGCAATCCCAACACATGCAAGCACTTGTTCAATAGCTCTCCCATTAGCAGTCTGATCCCATTAAGTCTAATCACACAAACCTGTACTGTCTGAAGTTGAGTTCAAAACTTGACCCAAACTCTGTATCTGCATATAGATGATGTCGAGTATCTTAAATCTTCCACTTTGGGTCTAGGATCTTGTTTAAAGTAACTTTTGCTTAATTGATAGAAAAGGCTAAACTCCAACGTACCGATGCTTCCTATTACAAATCCACCGAATAGTTCAGGTTTCCAAGGGTAAGATTTGACAAAAGCTGGAGCTGAACCTTGGAAACTGTGTGGATATCCCCCTTAGTATAAGTGCATGCATGGCGCTTTCTCCTTTTTTGCCTACAGTAGCAATATGCAAACTCATAATCAATAATTTCTCAGGCCATCAGAAAATGGATGATCAAAACTGTGCAAGACCCACACAAGTAACCGGAGTCCTGTGTTGCTTTTATGCAAATACGCCAGCCAACTTCAAACACTTACAAGGCCCACAACAAAAGTCACTCTCAGAAACACCTCTGATTTCCTTTTTGCAATAAGTATTTCATTTAATGAAAGTTAACAGATTTAAGCATTATTTTTGGCTACAGACATTGCAATACATTAAAAAAATCAGTAGTAAGAATAATAAACTTTAAAAAGGTATTATAATTTAGACAGTGCCTAAGGTCCTCTTATGGCAGTAGTCCCTACCTGGGCAAATCTTAATTGACATCTGTCCATTTAACATCCTTTTGAACAAAAGATACTCTTATTCAGACCATAGTTATTGAGACAGCTCTTGGGTTTTAATTTCACACCCTGCCTTAATAACAAATTAACTTGAAAGCATAGATAACCTTTTGTTAAATTCAAGTTGCTCTAGGCCTGCAATCTGTATTTCCAATAGAAAATTATAGAGCCAGGTTTGCACTGTACCTATGAGCAAACAGTAAAACGTAGGAACAAATTCACAGGAACCGTGTTTTTTTTCTGGTGAGCACCAACACGATCAACTCTTACTCATACTGCCTGAAAGCAAGCCCAACAAAAAGGGCCCTGGATCGGCCTCACAAATATTTGCAGAAAGACAACTTAAACTTTCCAAAGTACTTATGGATAGGAAAAGTGCCAAACTGAATTGTTGAAATTATCCTTTCTATAACACGAAGAGTGGCCGCTTTCCCTGAGGCCCAAACGTTGCTCTACTTGGGGACCTACATATGTTCACGTGCACAGCGGATTGCCCTTATCTCCACAGCTGTGGTTAGCTCTCCTCTTAGATCTCAAAGGCAGTGAGTATGCCACGACACATGACTTGGGACACCTTCAATTCCTGACTTGAACACTCCCATACAGCCCTCGAGGTGACCACACGAGGAAGACTCTGCTCGCTCCACCACTAAGACCCCGTGGAAAGAGAGAGGCACAAAGCTGTCATAAGAATCTATTTCAGCCTCCATCTAAACGTGAAAATAAGCAACAGTGAGTCCTAAAGACACTGTTCATATGCGGCTCGCTGCAGCTTTGATGGGCTGCGGTCAGGCTATGGTTGAGGACTTCTGAAAATGCCCTTCTCACAGCCCAGCTGTGCCTATTCATCATCTTCTGCTTCATGGGTATTTTAATCCGACGGGCGGGGGGGACCCACACTTTCGTGAGTACTAGGAATGTTATGTAAAGAGAAATCTCACTGTTTCCACTGTGAAATTTTGCCTCGGGCAACTTATGAATGTTCCAGGGAAGATATTCACCATTTTCAGCAAAACAGCTGACAGATCCATCTGCTGCTCTTGGTGATATTGGGTGCAATTTTCAAGTGTCTCAGTAACATACGCTCCTACGGTCCCAGGGAAAAGCCAAGTTCCCCCTGCATGACAACTGCAAAGGAGGGAGAGACAATAAACTTTTGTTCTAATTTTTTTAAATTTTAAGGATAAATTGCTTTTAAAATATCTCAACATCAACGAGAGTGAAGTCTGGAGAAATTGGTTTTGTACAGTTGCAATGAGTTTCCCAAGAAATACAGATGGTCAAGAGGGAGATTTCAGGAGCACTTAGTCTAGAAAACTTAGCATTTATTTCATCGAGAAAAATACCCACAGAATTTTATTTGCCCTCCAATTACAAGATGGAAACTTTTTTATCTTAACACTTTTTCAACAGTAAAAATGTAGATTTAGATCCATTGCAATATTCTATGAAAGCCACGTGGATAACACTTTCAGGTAGTTGTTTTTAATGAAAAAGCAAAAATGCTTCTTGTGATATTAAAAAACGAAACATTTCAATTTGAATGTACTGAAACAAGGTTTGAAGAGCAAGTGCTAAATTTGAGTTTGATTACATGGTTTAGCTGAATCCATATTTGATTCCTTCCTTTAGATTTTGATTTGCCAAAGAACCAAATTTTTCTTGTTTTGAAACATTTTCCCCCCAATTTTTCAGAATGACTCTGAATTCAAAGTGAGTCACAGGTGTCACCACGAATTTATGGGTCAGGGAATTTTGAGTGTGCTCTGCCATGGACATGTGAAACAGAAGGACTTGAATCCTGCTCTGTGGAAAAGCTCACTGTAAATGTACCCGCATCGTAGCTGCACCAGCATCTACAACATAATCATAGGCACAACCACGCACACAGGGTTAGCTGCCAGCAACCCCGGTTGCCAAACTTCCTGCAGATGGGGTATGAGGGACACAGCTTACGTTTAACCCATAGAGGAACACATCACCACGTCTGAAAGGCAGCCCCAAAGCTGGCAGCCTTTCTCTATGCTTTGTGCCAGGTTAATAAACCAAATATTGACTCAGTTTGTTTCAACTTGGTCACTACTACTTTGGTCCTCTTGGCCTGTATCAGCAACCAGGGACTAGGAAACTGCCCCATCTGATGGTCTCTTCTCCTCTTATTCAACCTTATTAGAAGAGGAAGAAACAAAGGAAGAAAAAAAAAAAGCCGACCGAAACTCATGCTTGGCAGCTGCCAGCCTCTCCTGAAGTGCCACGGGGCTTTCATCTTTCTACGAACTCTGCACGACTGCTGGGGGAAGAGATGGTGACAGAGCAACAACAGAAAAATCACACACACAGAACTGTGTTCAACGGTGCCAAATCCGACTCTCCCAGTGCTGGTTAAAAAGGCAAAGTTTCTCAGGCTTCCTGTAAGGTCACAGCTGGTACTTCTATGAATCTTCTTATTACATGGGAACGAGGCAGAGGTTCATGGAGAGAGACAGATGGCGAGGAGCAATGTTACTTATCCTAATGTGCATGTGAGACAAAGAGCTTTTTGGCATACCTCTCGATCCATGCGCCATGTCGGGCAGCGGATCCCCGCCAAGTGTTTGTTCCCCTCCACTTTTTATTCCTGCCCTCAGCAAGTCCGATCCTACTTGTCTTCGGTGTTTACATGAATCACACTAGATGTTTTCCAGAGATTTTAGGCTCTGATGAGCAAGGCCAGCAAAAAACAGCAGCAACAAACAAACAAGCCGACCCAAGCCAAGCTTGCCCACCGCCGCGCATTTGCATTCACGTAGGCCACCCCCTCTGCCTGCCCCCGGCTGCCAAACCACGAAAGCGGTGGCAAGAGTGGGAACGGGCAGCCCCGGGGACAGAGATTCAGGGTTTGGGTTGTAGACATACGTATTAATCACACTGAAAATAAAAATTGTGGCTGGGATTTTCAGGTGGGAAGAGCAAGGGATCTTCATGTTGGAGGGAGGGGAGGATATTAGTAGTGGCTCAAGCCAGGACTTCAACTGTGGGAATCAGGAGCAGGGAAAGAGAAGGTAAAAATGTAGTTTGCATATTGGTTGAAGTGGAGCTTAAAATACGAGGGAAGGGCAGACTTTGATCTCTGTGGTATAAGGCTATCACTGGGAGGACCTCACTCATTCCAGCTGAATTATTCTTGGTTTTCAGCAGCAATGGAGAGGAGAATCTGCTCTCCTGAGCCCAACCTCCTCATCCTGCTGCAAATGGCAAAATTCACATAGCACTTCCACTGCCATCGCCGTAGAAATGCATCTGGAGTTAACGCTGAAATCACATGAACAGGATCTTCCAGGAAAGACCTTGCAGAACCAGAGGCAGTACTTCTAGGAGAAGATAAGACAAGATAGGGCTCCATCACATGGCAATTGCTCTTTCAGACCACCTGCCAAGGACGCGAGCTCTTCATTCAGGCAAGTAACTATTTATAACCAGGCTGGCGGTAGGGAAACACATCCTACCTCCCAGAAACATGACAGCCAAAAATGTAAAGAGAGCTCCTCAAACTGGCACTCAGATGGTGGACGGAGGAGGAGCTGGACTGGGAACTGGCAAGTTGAAGCGAGAAGATGAAGGGAATTGCTTGTTCAGGGTATTTTTAGCTTGTGGTTCTGTAGGCAGGAAGGCAAATGGAAAGGCAGATCATGATTTGCAACTTACGTAGGACTTTAAGCAATTCCTAACTGGCACTCCATGGTGAAGGGAGAGAAGACAAGATGAAAACATACCTTTTTTTAAAAAAAACAAACAAACCCTATCACTAAAACAGTCCCTCTTTAATTCCTCACTGGGGCAGACTATCACATTCACTTTAATACAAATTAAATTTAACCATATTTTACTTAAAAGTAACTAGAAACGTTCTTCCAAACAAACCCAACGAGATTGAATAAGTTGGAAATATGACAGATTGACAGCACGGGAACTTAAAAGCCTACAGCAAAAAGAGTTTATGATCAACCCCGTAAAAGCTCTACTAATGCACACCCATTTATCTATACATCGAGAAACCCAGGCTGATTTTTGACCGGTGTGTTTTTGCAGCTTCAGCAAAGGCATGCTCTAGATCTCAGGTTTTATGGCACCTCAGCCTCTGACATCATTCTGCCCACAGTCCGCATCATAGAGGCCTGGCAATCCCAATGGTTCTTCCAGAGCAAAATACCATCACCCATGCTCAGATGCAGTGGTGATGACTTCCTGACATCGGAAACCAAGGAACAGGGTTCCTTCCTGAAGCAAGGCTTACACAAAATCACTGACGCTGATGAGCTACTACAAACCTAGAGACAGTGGTCTAAGTAATAACTTCAGATTAATAAGTATCATTTCACTCAGGACTAGGTACATGGCAACCCCACAGGTATCAACATTCCCATGACTTGCAATCAAAAGAAGAAAAGGTGGCACATATGCATGCATCCACATATGTTCAAAAACAATACTGAAAATATTTGACAAACTTTTGTGTTTACTATTTACTTGTGATTTTTGTAACAGCCACTAAGGAGGAGGAAAATAACATTTCTTTTGGCATCATTTTGGTTTCCTTCATGTTTGTAAGCAACTCCCACTGTCTCCACTACAAAAGACAACACTGCTTCTTCTGGATGTCCCACAACACTACATGGCCAGTTTCCAGCTCCCACTACAACACGTGGGAGTTTCCCTATTGACTTCAGTGGGAAATATGAGCAATCAGCGCCTCAGAAAGCTAATTAACTTCCATGAGTCATCTGAGCTTTGGCCTAAGCTGACTTGTCCAACATCAGGGGCAGCAGTGTATTGGCACTGACTTTAAAACTCAAAGTGCCCCTTCCACCTCTTGATATAATTTCAACTAAGACCTGCTGTAGCCAAGTGCTTGAAGATTGGAGAGTCTCTGAAGTTTATGGGGCTGCTAACAGGTTTACAGCTATACTGTTTCTTCAGCATCTTGCTGGAACGGGTCCCAGGTTCTGCTGCAGTAAACCAGGCCACCGGCTTCATGATAGCACATCATCCCTGCAAACTTACCAAACCCAAGCACAGCCCTAAGTCAGCTCTCTGGCCAACAAAGATAAACGCAGCCATCTGAGCTATTGTATGCACAAGTCCTCCGGACATAAGTACGTTGTGTGGTAGGATTTGAAGCTACAGACTTTCCATCTGCACAGCAGCCTGGCTGCCGCCCTGGATCCAGCCAGGATCTCGGGCAGAGGCAGGTAGCAGCTCCACTGCTCACGGGCAACAGGCAACACGTTGTGCCAGAGATGTGCTGCACAGTTAACTCCTGCCCCGAGAGTCCTCCTGGCCAGAGGCACAGCTGGAGTGCACCAACCTGAACCAGCACTATAATAACCTCTGACACCAACACCACGCTTTACACATGTTGTCATGAACAAAGCATGAAACAAAAGGTAATAGGTTAAATATAGTTTGTTTCCCTTGATGAAGCAGATTGCAGGGGGTGTTGCTTGCGAAAGGTGCCCATTTTGCACGTCCCGCCAGTGGAACAAATCGATTTATATTAATATATCTAACCCAGAGAACATTTTCACCAGATAATTTTAATAAAAGGCTGAATTTGGAGGCTAAACATTCATAATATTCCAATATACCTTATACTTCTGCCAAGTATCAATTTCATAAAATGCACCGGACACAGACACTGCATTTCCAGTACAAATATTCAAACCTACACCTTGATTTTTGCACCTCTTTTAACCACTGCAAATACTTGTAATAATAACAACACCGGCAACAAAAGTCTATTAATATTCTCCGAACTAAAGAAATATAAGAAAAAAACCCCATAGCGAGCTGAACTGGCATTCATTATTTTAGTTGTTTCATATCTTTAAATGATTCCGGTAAATCGATAAAGCTCTGCAAAGTGGCTGTTGTCTGCTGATTTCTAACTCTAGTCGGTGGCATCCACTCTTTAGTGCACCACACACTTGCTGTGTAGCCATTAGATGAAAGCACTATCACCTGTCAAACAAACTGCTAGAACTGTGATAAATTAATGATCAAATAGTACAGTCTGATGTACAGTAGCAGTGCCGAGGCTAGTTACAACCAGGCCTCATGCTTTAAAAATGTAGCTGACATTAAAAAAAAATCAGCCATTAAAGAAAAATGTCACACAGCTTTTCAAAAAAATATCTATTTAAAAAATGACCACATACTGATATTCCAGGATTTGGGGTTTTACTTAAAAAAAAAAAAAAAAAGTAGTGAGTGTTACAGTAAAACCTTTCTGTGTACTATGAATTTTCAAGGCAAGCAACAACGTGCAGCTAAGCAGAGAGGATGTTTGTATTTTTTTTGGTAAGTAGTGCTGTGTACAAATCTGTACCTCAGAGGAATCCTCTGGTGTGTCACGGACAGAACTCTTGTTTGCAAGGGAAATGTCCCGAGTTCTTTTTTTCCCCATAATGCTTTTGATTTTTGACATCACGGGTAAAATATTTCAAGGGAGCTCCGTATCACTTCTAAATATAAACAATACAAAATAAGCCTTTGCTTTTGAAGCACTTGACATCCTTTGAGCTTTGAATTTCAACTCCTAATAACTCTTGATGCTCGCTGCATTAATGTATAAAGTCCTTTTTGTGAGCTAGAAATGGTTCCTCATGTCCCTCCTGCCATTGGCTTTATGAGCTTAATTTATTCTTTTTAATATAAAATCTCATTACCTGAACATGACACCACCACTTCCATTTTATCTTTGATATAAGAACAGAGAGAAACCAAAATCAAACCCTTAAATAAAGTCTGTAATCATCCCTCACTTTCTCTTGCTTTTCAAATTTCTAAACAAAATTAAGTAAAAATACCTTCCAGGGCACACTAAGAAATGTAAAGAGTGGGGGGGGAAAAAAGGAAAATTACTTTATAGTGAACTAACAAGGGACATAATTACTTACACAAGCAGCATATCTTCTTCTTGATGATATTCCTTCATGTTTATTTTGCTATATTTGTGAAAGATGGGGAGAAGTGCCTAGGAAGAATGGATATCCTGGAAGCTTGATCTATTCACATAAGTCCTGAACAAAGAGTTACTTAACCTTAGGCAAAACACTTTTTCTAAACTTTACTTTCGCATAAGACACTCAATAGACTTTAAAATATATATCAATGGATTTTTTAATTCTTTAAGAAACAAATAATTAAGAAAAAGCCACCTCTGAGATAATTCATAGAGATTGAGGATTAAGTTAGGACTTCTTGAGTCCCGATTTTAACAGGGAATTGGAGTGATCAGTGTATTAGCACATGAAAGCATCAGTTCCACGCACTAATGGCAGTTCCTTTATGTTGTTGTTGTTAGAGATGTGACTTAAGCATTGACTTAAATTATGAATTTGGCAGGGATCAAACTATGATCTAATTATGTCTTATGGCTTTCACTGAGTCTTTTGAGGTAGCTGGTTGTAAAGGCAAGGACTTTTTCACAAGGAACATGTTTTTCATCAGAATCCACATCCTAGATCCTTCAGGATCTTTATGTTCTGTCCACTGATGGGGAAATCTTCACCCAACAAATAAAGGCTTACATACCTGGAAAACGATGTTTTTAACTATGAAATGTCAACTACTCCCTCAGACAGCCTAAGACTTGTAAATATTTTAACTCCTGCGCTGTGCCTTTTTACTCGGATACCAACAATAATCAGGACTGTGCTCATCTGAGGCTACCATGCTGCGTCTATTGCTGGGAGCATCAATTAGAACGAGCGAGAAAACTACAATTCGGTTTGTGTTGCTAAAGCTTAATTTCAGATGGCCCACGACAATCCCATTTCCTAGTCGAGCATCACTCAATGCTTTGGGATTCAAGTGTGTTTTAAAACCATAACAACTTCAAACAATAAGAAGCTGGATTTTGCTCTTGCATGAAGGAAAGAATAGATGAATCTCCCTGAAAATTAGTGCAAATGGATATGTGAGAATTAGGCTCCGTGAACTCACTATCCAACTGCATTGGGAAAAGAAGAAAGCTTGCTAAGGGGGATGAGAAACTGAAATGCTGTTGAATATAGATTGGATACATTGATTCTGATGTACAGGCACATACTACAATAATTATACAAAAGGGTACAATGCTGGTGAATGAAACCATCTCAGATGACTTGAGCTCATTTTGTCATTTATTCTTTGTTTACTTTTCCAGTATTACTAAGTACTCTTGCATTTAATTAAACATACTCATAACATTCCTTCAATTAGATAAATAATGCAGCTGCTTCCTCTGTCATATAAGGATGGAGAAATCAAGATAATGCAATATTTATTTTTATTCCAGTTCTCTATCAGACACTTTACACTGCAACCCGTGCAGCTGCATGGTCTATCAGTGGTATTTCCAATCTACATAGATACTAAAAGAAGTAAATATCTCATTATCTACTTAACTATGATAATCTGTTTGTGTGAAAAATTTTGGCAGACCAGGTAAGGGCAAATTGAAATCAGCTTTAGAAAAATGCCTTATTGATAGACTCTACAGTGATGAAATGCTTCAAGATAAATACCACAGATAGTAAAAGCTAGCTTAAACCACTGATTTGAAACTCTTACAGAAGGCTGATGGTTTTTTAAATAAGTAGCAATTAGTCTAAAGTAATCCATTTATCTCCTCTGCAAGTGACTGAAATAAAGAGAAATTAGATAAAACTACATGCAGAGAAACAACTAAGTGATAACAGGAATGCAATCAGATAGTACTGAGCAAAAATTAAAAAGGCAGGGCAATAATATAGAGTTCATTTGCTTATTGGAGACTTTGATTCATTCCCTGTGGTAATTGTAAAATTTAATAATATCTGTATACTTACAGTGTTCTGAAAAAAGCACTACCATTACACATTGTTATCCCTGTAGGTTGGATGACAAATGCCTGGGGCAATACTACCATCAAAGCATGTGACATACCCAACATGGATCTTCTAATCTTCATAGGGACGACAACCGTCAGTTTTAAAGTGCATGGCAAATGAAGCGGGCATAAGAAAGGAAACTTCTAATTTTGGGGGGATGCTAGTGATAGGGACTGTTTAAGTCTACACTGCACTTTAAAATTGCAGTAGCAAAACCCAGGTAATTCACTTGAACAGTTGTATAGATTTCTTAATGCTTAAAAAGTGCTGTCCAGGCTGGGAATAACCATCGGTTCCTCCGAGAACTCATACTCTCTTAGCTAATATATACAGCTAATACACTCTATAGCTTATATGTGAAAAATAGATCAATGACTGCCAAAGGAAGATACGTACTATTCCAGCAAACAGCTCTGCTTAAAGCCTTGTGCTTTTTTTTTTTTTTGTGACGGTAACTAATATTTTTTAAGTCCTGCAAATGAAATAAAGAATCAGGATTCTGTTGATTTCCATTTACATTTTGTTGCTCATGTAATTTTCCCTTGTCTGGTTCTCTTCGTTTCCCTGTGTTACAGAATGTGGCACAGACGGTGCAAATCACCCAGCCCGGTAGTTTGAATAGGATTGTCACTTTAATGTTCAACACGGAGTTTTCTTCTTAACATTTTTTCTCATTATAGCAAGACTCAGTACTGAGAGACACCTTTTGTTATGTATATATGAACAAAAGCAGTCAGAACAAATTTAGCACACTGGGCAAGGGAACTAGGAGCTGACAACAGCTAATAGACAAGATGCTCTATACTAGATTTAATCTTCTCTTAAATTTTGCCTTCCTGGGACTGCACAATACATTGGTCAGACAGATTAGTGTCATATGCTTTCAGATGAAAAAGCTAGTGCAGAATCTAGGTAAAAACAAACAAAAAGACCTTAACTCCCCCCAAACCATGATTTCAAGACACGTTATTTCTAAGAGCTCCCAAAATAACCAACTGGCATTTTCCCGTGGCAGTATAATTGTGTAAATATAGATTTCATACAGAGTCTGTAAGCTGTTTTTTCTATGACTAGTGCAGTGAAACCGTAGCCCAGGAAAGAGGATCGTGGACTAACGAAATTAGAGCAGTTAATGATACCTGAAAACACAAGCTATTTTGATTCCATTAAGTGGCACTAGAATCACCAGTCAAATCTACACATCCAGCAACCTTTCCCTATATATTACACTAAAACTAGTGAGCTTGTTACACCCAACTTAGATTCCTTCCACTGATTTCAGTAAGATGACGACTGGACCAACTGTCAACGTGTTTCTGCAAGTAGCAGATGTAGTTAAACATTAAACATTTTTGTTCAGCCTGTTAAAAAAAAAAAACCACAACAGTGATAAAAGCAGCCATCTTTCACAGGAACTCCTTTTTGTTGCCTAAGTACAAGATTTCTCTTCTTCAAAAAAACACAATCCAGAATAGCAGAGACAACAGGGCCGTTCTCATTTTGAATCAGGCCTGAAATTCTCAAAGCGTAGGGGTTGGTAATTTCTTTAAGTGGAGTATAGTACTGAGAGACGGGACAGAGACTTAGATCTGTCCTCAGATGCTGTGATGTGTAAAATCTCCAAACTCACTAGGGCAGGGAATGCTTTTTCTGTGTCTGTTCATCACAACTTGCACAATGGGCTCCATTCCCAAGAACAGCCTTCGGGTTCTGCAGCAATAAAAAATACTAAATAGTAACAAAAAAATAAGTATACTTACGTTGAACTTTTAAAATACATATGTGGAATTTAATGCAGTCTGCGTTTCATTAGTTTTAGTTTTAACCCAGATTGGATTGACTTGAATAAAGTGAGTAGATATGACCATTTCAGAACAAAATGCCTGAAAACAGGAACGCTAGCTAAGAAAATTCCCCCAAACTCTCTCATATGATATAAAAATCATGTTTTTAAGTTGATCTATCATTTCAAAAAAGAGTTTCCCATGAAGATGCCAGTTGCATCTGATGCAGAGGTTTGAGATGTTACTGTTTAGGAGTAAGATAAGGCAGCCCAGGCACTTTGACCGAGGTTGGACTTGTCTGCTGGCCAGACCATCACCAGCCAGCACTCAGCAAGCTGGGAAGATTCAAATTCCCAGTGCAGAGGGAATGAACAGGCTTTTCCAATCAGCTAGAGCAGCTGAGGCAAATATTCCTGGGGAAAGCTGCAGTACAGGGACTTTTGGGTGCCACGCAGAGAGTCAGCAGCTGATGCTTCCCACTGCTCGAGGGTCAGGGTACTCACAGCCCATGAGTACGTCCAGGAGGGCAGCGCAGGTACCGGGGCAGTGACTGCTGGCAGGGAGGACACAGACTAGAAAGGTGTCTTCCTCGTTCTACCCAGTACAGGGACATAGAGCTGCTCACTGCCTGACCCACAATTTATGCATGGGAGAATATACACACATATCTAATACATATCTATGTTCATTAACGATACCTCAGTATGTATTTCACAGAAACAATGCTAATATGTTTTAGGTTTAAACGACCAGACTCAGCAGACTCCAGGCACACCTGGATTTCAGTCTAACTGCGTGACTTAAGCTTCGCCTGACTAAATTCATGTCAGCAAGACATGGTCCTGGTCTGCCAGTGATTGAACTAGATACCATTAAAAATAGCCAAGAAGGAAGCCTCATATTAGATCCACAGTGCTGCCAGTTGTCAAAATTTTGTTTCAAATCTTACAAAACTGAACACCTTTATTTTAAACCCCTACTCCTTAAACGTTTGATACCTGAGGAGAAACTCAGCTTTCATGTAGGCTTCTAGCCTTATGCTTAACGCAAAAACCTCAAAAATGACCAAAGTGTATCCCAAAGACTCAAAAAGTGGATTAAAATCAATTCAATCTTAATAAAAATATAATTGAAAATGTTATGGAAAGCTGCCCAGAAAACAACGCTTGCTGAAATATCTTTGTAAGGATTTGCAATTTGATTTTGTAGTACAGTGAAATAACTAATATTTTTCAAGATGTAAACTCTTCAGAGTTCACAAAACCAAGCCCGGTTTTCTGTCCTCATACCAGTCAGTGCAACTGAATTCTGGAAATGCTTTGTCAAAACATTACAAGAAGAGTTTCCACGTTGAAGAAAGACAGATGTTTTATAAGCACATTTAGTCAGTCCTCTCTGTGCTGGTGGGTCCTAAGTTACGGGTTTTAAATGTTTGGGTTATCATAAGGTTCGCCCAGGGATGCTGGTGACAAAAAAATAAGATTTAAATATCAACATTTTTTTTTCTCCAAACAAATTTGGGACTTCAAGTCACTGCCCATGAGTTTCCTTCAAGGCCTTTTCCCTGGCCTACAGTTCTGTGCTTTCTATTCACTGTGGTGCCCAGGTTTTAGGCTCTGTTTATATTGCAATGAACGTCTTCAACCCCTGCTTTGGTACGCTGCTTCAGCACATGCCATCCTGCCTGCAGGACGCTCATTGCGCTCATAGAAACATCTAAGATGCCTGATCTGTGAGTGACATAAAGTAAGTATTCACATTTTTACCTCACACAAAATCAGTCTTTTTGTTTTTAATTTGGGTTTTCACATATCAAGCAGCCAGGATACAGATTTTCTGTTATTTAATCTTTTTAAAAAATAATCCTAAAATGAACTCAACTTCCTTACAATTAAGTTGATATTTCCATAGACACCTGTATACTTCTCAATCACTTACTAAAGTATTTGACAGAGCTGCCTGAAGATTTAGCCCTAAATGCTGACCAGCATAAAACAAATGCCATCAAAAACTATGATACAATACTTTATTTGGTGCATGTAGAACTCGCACGTGAAGAGTAGCCTTTGGCAAACACCCATTGCAAAGATCTCTCAAAGATTTATGCTTGCACTTCTGCAAGCATGACTTACAGAGTCTGGTGCTCTCTCAGCCATGAATGCCCCCTACTACTATGAACTTACTTTTCGTGTCCCAGTTTAGTAGTTACCGAGGACGCGGTGCGCAGACACAATGGCAACGTATTGTTCGCTTCCTAAACCTCCAGCACAGCGTTCTGCCCAGATGTAAAAAGGTAACTTGATCCCAATTAATGAAAGTGACTGGGTCAGCCTGTCACCTCCCATGCTCTTTATGTGCTGTTCAGACATCTATACGCTTATTAAAACCTCAGGCACTCTACGTAAGCTCTGCCTTGAAACCAGTTGCCAGAGGCATCACTGCTCAGAACCTGTCTACAGGTTTCTTGGTTTCAGATCTGACATCATATAAACCTCTCTTATCTGCCTTGGCAGCACAGATCAGATGAAAAGCGGCCCCATCCTCACAGAATAATACTCACAAAAAGGACGGAGGCGCACAATAATAAACATTTCACTGCTGCTGTTCCTCACAAATGTACCTTACTGCTAACATGCTCCAAGGTTAGAAAATGCCTACAAACCTCCCTTATTACTTTTATCAGATTCAGAGTGGGGAACTTTTTACTGGAAGCTTTTTTCCCAACTAATTGTCTCTATACAGTTTAAGGCAAAGCTGGCGCACAAGCAGTGACAGCAAATGATTTCTGGAAACATTTTCGCTTCTGAGTTATTTTTGTCCTGGAGATCACTTGATGATTATTGCCTGAGTTCCCCTCCTTGGTTTTGACCAGCCACCAGTCACACAGCATTATTTTTGCTCCACAACAGGATGGGAACTATCATCATCACACAGTCTGTATCGCCAGTTAAAACCTAAACCTGGAATGCCGGTAAGAGTGAGGTGACTTTGATAGAAAGAATAAAGTGTTTGGAGGTATCTGCCTTACATTTGCTCCATCCATTTGTACTCAGAGCTACCCTAAGCCCTAAACATGCAAGGCAGGACAAGATTCCTTGTCTCTGCGAGCAGCCCAGAGCTGCTGCCTGTCCTGCAAGAAGCTGTTCAATGGTCCCGTGGCTGCTCAGTGGTGCTCATCTCTCTAGCAACAACGCAACATAACCCTTCATCTTCACAAAGCAGCTTCCTAAAAATGCAGTTGTTCCTGCTGCTCCCAACCCAGTGACCTAGAACAACAGCCAGTCCATCTTCAAGAGATTAAGCTCTTTTCTTTTTTATTTATATGGCACACAGCGTAACATTCAGGTTAGGCACATAAGAAGAACAAATGGTCTCTTAAAAAGGCTTTGAACTTTATTTCTTCTTCAAAGAAGTTTGGCTCTTGGAGGAAGTGGTTTAATAACTAAACTTGCCAGGACAGGCAGGAAATAGTATTTCCTATGTACATCCTGGCACCAAAACTAGATTGCAGTAGGAAGAGTTTCTGATTTCCTTTCAAAAATGCAGCGGGCTGGGAAGAGAAAAGCATTGCCTTGGAAAGGAGTTCACTCGTTTGGGTTTTCAATTGCTGATTCAGAGAAAGAGTTCGGACCTACTCTGTGGTAAAAATCAACGGGACGAGAGCCTTTACCGGCACTGAGTGATAGGGACGGCCGGAGTTCTCCAGCTTTAACAAGAACTCGTGTTTATTATTATCAGAATTTCCTCTTCTTTTGCAGGCTCATTAACAGACTGGCTAATGGGTTTCCATAAATACTAACAAGTGCTGCCTTAAGGCTTTGTTGTGCTGCACAACATTAAGCAACAACAATAGGGAACAGCTGCTCCTGAATAGCCGCGCAGTTAATTACACTATATACCTACAGTATGTCTCCGTGCCCTACATTAAGAGAACTATTGCACATGTACCGTCCATATAACGATGGAAGATATTCAAGACAGCCCGACACATTCCAAGCAAAACAAATGGGAACCAGACTCGGATGCTCACACTGCCCTTGCTGCAGAAGACATGAAAAGCAAAACAAATTAACGTTACAGCAATAACATTATCATCGTAACAGAATAAGTTTGCATGTATTTTTTCATTTGTGTGTGTATCTTTAAAATAAGTATTAGATGGTCTAACATCTGGTTTGTCAAAGAAGTTTGTCAGGTATTTCACAGATGTGTAATACTTTTATTTTTACAATCTGGAATAATCACAGTCTGGCATAGAAAGAAATAGCTTTTATAATCACGTTCCTCACCCAAATACATCCCAATCTCCAAGATATGCACATGAAACATTTAAATTAAGAAATAACTCTAGGATGATAAAACCTATACTTATAAGTGGTTTATATTACAATTTATAAAAGGCACATTTGCTCAGATCTTGGCTTTCTTTAATAACTTTTCAATTCTTAGGCCCAGCTGGAAGCCTAAAAATAGGCAATAGAAAATTGGCATGTTTTGTTCAAGGTAATTGAAAGGATACCATGCTAATCTTACCAGGGCCAGGTTAAAGCAGTTCTGCAAGTCTGCAGAAGAAAAAACATACAGCATTTACAACGTACACGTTGGCAACAAATGCAGCCATTTAATGTGGGATTTGAAACGGCGAATTCATCTCAGGTCTCTTCCATTCTCAAGCCTGACGAAGATTACCAACATTTCTCTCAAAAATGCTCCCCTCTCAGCCTGTTCTCTGACGCTCTGCCCTGGTGTCGTTGCCGTTCCTCCATCAGAACTCTGTTTAAGATGCTTGAACCAGAGGCACCCAAAGGCAAACAGGATAGCAACAGTTGGCTGGAGAAGGAATAATTGCAGCCCCTGGCACAAGGCTAGGTCTCATCCAGAATTTTGTTCTGGCCCAACTTTTTCAGTGGCTCACTCTGCAAAGTTAGGGAAGTCATTTCACCTCTGTGGGCCTCAGTTTCTATACACCTACCAGGATGCTTATAATACTGGCCTTCAAAAAGGCCTTTATAAAGAGATGCTCTGTAACCTCTCTGTAAGAGCTAGTTGCATAAGACTTTTTTTTTTAACATACAATGGTACTATATTTCAGCAGAATAAAGAAAAATAAAATGGCTACAGTCTATTTAAATTCATGAGATAAAAATAATCTAAATGCTATTGAGTCATTCCTTTGAAACCTGAACTGTGAAATAATTGCCTTGCCATCAGTCACTAAAGTTAATTTCAAACAGTTGTCCTGTTTTCCTAAGAATTAGTTACAATAAAAGGGAAGCGCAAGTATTTATGGGTTGATCCTATGAGACGCTGACACTAGGTGAACCAAATATCCTCTCGTTGGTGGGCAGTGATCAGAGCCAAACTTTAAGAAGTATTTAGGTACTTACAGATGTAGAAAATCATAGCTCCCTTACTTGCCCCATGAAAATACTGCCTTAGCATCCTACAGGCTGGGCCAAGCCACGCACTTCCAGCTACGCTACAGTAACGGCACCAAGTGCCGCTACATTAGACACTACTCAGGAAGGAACTGTTACTAATAAGCTGTAATTTAAAATTCTTTACATTACAAAGTACTCTTTTGAGTAAAACATGACATCTCTGCCAGGGTTAGGGTGCCTGGCCCTATCCACTACATGCCAAGGGTTCGTGTGAGATGAAGCTCCATTAGCAGAAGCCTGTCATTATGGTTACACTGAAGGTCCTGCCGAGCCACACCACGCTGACAGACCTTGGGAGAGGTGACTCAGCTGCTGCTGGCGTTTGCAGCGCTAGCTGGAGTTCATGAACTTTCCCCTGTCCTCTCGTCTAATTCAAGACTGTGGTTTTTCAATGATTTAAAATTTTAGCTTGAATGTGTATATATACGTATGTGTGTGTACATAGACAAATGTGTATATATATATATATAATCTCTACTGTGCTAAAATTAGGTTCTCCACAGCTAAAAGGACCAAGGGACAAAAGTAGCTCTCATTTTAGTTTCTGCTAGGGGCCAAAAAGCCATCCTGTTCCTGCTCAGCATGACTAAAAGCAGCTTGATGTCAACATGACAGATGTACTACTGTCTCAGAGTACATCTGCATGGCTCAACTTTTAATGTTAACCCGTTACTTCTGGTTGCTGCAATACCTGATTCAGAGCTAGCACTGCTATCTCTGCAGTGCTCTGTACGTGCGGTGTAAGGCTTGCGACCAGCGTGCAGCCCGCTGTGCCTGCCGCATCCTTGGCTGTAGATACGAGCAGGGAGAAATCCCTCTTGGGCAGGATTTAGATCCTTCTGTCCAAGATGGATTTCTCTTTGCTTTTGGGAAATCCAGATTTTTTTCTTTCTAGAAGATCTGCACTGTAGCTATGCTGGCACAGAGGAGAGCCTCTGCTCTGTACTTGTGCTGAAATCCTAATTGAGCGTTTTTCCTCAGGACAGCATTGAGACATCCCCCACCACTCCAGGATGAACGCGTGCTCAGATGCAAGCGTTGTAAGCCCTGTACGGGTATGTTAAAGAGGAACAGAGAGACTCTAAATGAAAAACCTATATACAGAAACCTGAACCTCTCCTGTAATCAAATAAGGCACAAGACTCCCTAGACAACACAGTTGCATGCCACAGCCTTTGTTTTCACTTTCTTACGAAGTAGCAACTGAAACTACAACGGAGATCTCCCTTTCTCTCTGCACCTTGGCTGATGGTCAAACAGAGCATAAAGAAACAGAAATATCCATAACCCTACCCCAATACAAAATGAAACAAGGTGTTTTTTTCCTGGTTCCCTGGGATAATCTGTGGAACTGACAAATGACACGTGAAACCGTGAATTTGCAAAGAAAGTTGGCACAGTTAAAAATCACTACATTTTCCTAATCATCTTCCTGCAAGAGCAGCCAAGCACCCCACAACATTTACTCTGTCTGACGCTGGCACACGTTGGCAAATAAAGAAGCACAAAACACGCCGGGAAGTTTCACCATCTGCATCGTACAGCTTCCCCCTGTGAAGACCAACACTAACTGCAAAAGTTTTCAGACCGAGTTTGGTGATTGAACTTTCTTCATTCATAAAAGGTCAGGATTATCACTGTGTACATCCTCTGAGCTGCCAGACGCTTTCATGCAAGCAGGTCAGCATTTCTTACTGTCCCACCTTATTATTTGCTCAGGGTTGCAATTCAAAACATGCTTCACTCCTTTTATTAGGCTCAGGTCCTCTGGTTTCAAAGATAAATCATGCCATCGTTCTTCCAAAGGCAGGTTGGACCTACTTTAAGCTCTAAACACATACCTCTCCACAGTTCAAACACTATACCATATACAATTAGCATGCGAGAATTGTTGCCTGAGGATATTGTAGAGGCCAAGAGTATTAACAGGTTCAAAGTAGGATTAGACAAATCCATGCAGGATAAAGGTCCATCAGTGGATGATCGCTAACCACTATTATCCGAAACCCGTAGAACGTGTTAGGAGAAGCGCTGCTCTGTACACGTCCTGTGTCTTAGTCTCTTCCTGCGGATTGACTACCAGACACGGCTGAACACAAGATGCTGCTCTGGACACAGCCTGGCAGTTCGTACAGTGAGCAGAAACAAGAACATGGCCGTAAAACTGTGAACCAGAAAGTCAATATTGACAGCAATAAAGGCAAAGAAGCAAAAATGTTACTTTTTAAAGTAAACCTTAATCGCTGTACAAAACACTGACTATAAAAGCCTTCCATCGCTCTCCTTCCCCTTCTTTATTCCCCTCAGTCCTTGCTCCAAAGAGACGCAGGCTGGACCTAGTTCCTATACCACAGCTGGTGGCAGTCGCCTCTCTGCCCAGGAGCGGGCTATGGGACAGCCTTGATGGGTCTGACCTTCAGGAAAGCTGCCCTGAATCCTCATCTCCTTTAAAGCACCTGAAGTTGATCCCTCAAAATCACTTGCCACACCAGCCCACAGCCTCTCGCTACTTTCAATTTTTAGACATTCAGCCTATTTTCACAGTAAATGGTTAGTCTAATAGAACGAGACTGTTACTGGGTTGTTTCCTCATTAGTTCTTTTAATACAGTTGTTTCCTTTACCTGCTACCATAGGCATATAAAAGTGCTTCCTTTTGTGAACATGTTTTCTTTAGTGGATGGAAAATGTGCTTTTGAAGTATTTCTGGTTGGAAACATTTTCAGAAGATAAAGAATACTTCAAGTATGATTCTATACCAATGCAACGTTTTCATT
Source organism: Larus michahellis (assembly GCF_964199755.1). Taxonomy (NCBI): domain Eukaryota; kingdom Metazoa; phylum Chordata; class Aves; order Charadriiformes; family Laridae; genus Larus; species Larus michahellis. The sequence goes on from NC_133899.1 coordinate 18,800,551, forward strand.
TAAAGTAGCAAACAACAAAGCAGCTCAGTGTTTGTTTGTGCCTTAGTTACAGGCAACATTTTAATGAAAAAAGTCCTGCCCAGGTAGTTAAATAAATATGCAAAAATAAGACTCAGTTCTGGCTAAAATCAGAGTAAGACATTTAAAGGAACACGCACGTCCTCCCAGTGCCTAGGAAGTCTGAAATATAACTATGCCACAGTGCTATTAAAGCAATTTGGAAGCTATTAAATTTGGGGAAATCAAATTGACACACTAGTGATCGGGGGCAAAGCTGTAGCAGTTATGCCAGTTCTGCTAGAGAAGAATATAAAAACTTTCTACTTTTTTTGATTAAAAATGAAGCATTTGCAGCAAACATATAAACATTTTGGATACAACAAAATATTTCATCTGCTACCTTAATTATATATATAATAAATTTATACTTGTATTTGTAAAACACAGGTATAATTTAAAATATTTCTGGTAGCAATAATCATGAGGAAAAAATGCCATCGAATTACGCCATTTTGAAGAAGTCAAAATATTTCATTTGGGAGGGGAGGGAATGGTGTTCAGTTTCTCCTCCCTCTGAAAATGTTTACTAAAATCAACATAATTCAAGAAATGTTTCAGTTGACCCAAACAGAATTCTTTCAGGAAGGGGGGAGGAAGTACCAATCAAAATATCTAGCCTAATTCTGTATGCTTTTAAGATCAGATTTTCTTTCTGAGAATTTTTTATTCATACCTCATAATTTTTATTGCTCTTTAAATCATGTAGCTTGAATGCCTGGCTTGTATTCTTCTCCAGCTACTCACGATGCAAAATTAGACATATTCTTTTGAATACATCCCTTGAGGGGCTGTGGGTGGATCTTGCCACTGGATGCTACAAAATATCCCCAAATCAAGAGCTTTCTGTGTTAAACAATTCAAATCTCAGGAGACCATCCTGCCAATTTACCAAGTATAAATATAGTCCCTCTGCCATTCACACTGAGCACAGTGAATTCCATGCAAAATCCCAGGGGAACTAGAAGAAATATTTTCATGTTCAGCAGTAGTCTTTAATTTTGCATTCAAATTATGTCACTGACCACTTTTCTCTCGCCTCTTGAGGCAAGTGTCTTCCTCAGAAGGCAGGTTTTAGGACAGATACCTCATTGTCCTTTTCCTAAACATGCTGGCTGACCCCAGGGCCGCCTCATTCGTGGGTTTAATACCAGCTAGCAGATTCTCTCCTAACATATAACCAGTAATATGAACAGCAAAATACCTATGGATAGGCTGCATCCCGAAGGGAAGCAGGGCTCTCTGCCTACAGTTAAGGTTACTCAACGTTTCCCAGTATAAAATCTTATTTCTAGTTCCTTACAGCTTTGCTAAATAAACTGGCCTGAAGTCTTCCCTAATGAGGCTCTGCCTCAGGCTGTGTGTTTTGGAGAACTGCTCATGTCACTAATAAGGCAATAATCCATATTGCAACTCGATTAGTAGTCAAAATGGTTGACAAAATCTTTAATTATAAAAAGAAAAGTTTCTTGTGCTGACATATCCAAACAGACCTCTCGGACCGCAATAGGGAACCGCCACAATAAAGGATTCTCTGCTCCATCAGCTGCAAGGAAAGCGAGTAGGAGTTTGGCCTGAATAAAACATACCGTGAAAGGAAGAAATATTAGAATCAAATGCTCATATTAAAGCTTTGCTGCAACATCAATAATCTTCAAAGTACTTAACTGGGGAGGTAGGCATTGCGATGCCGCTGACGGATGGGAAGATGGAGGCACAAAGAAGCAGCGTGGCTTCTTGCAGGCCCGTGGAAGGCAGCGGCGTGAGCCTCAGAGAGCACCCTGGGGCACAGGAAAAAAGGTCCCCAGAAAGAGAAGCTAAAAATCCGCCCCCCCGGCTTCTGAGAATATGTATTTTACTACCACTGCAGTCAGAAACAAGTTGTGCAATGCCTCGCTAGAACTGAAATTGCTTTCTTTTAGGGAGCACAGAAAATTTCTCACCAGGAATATCAACAATTGTTATCTCTGGGATGTACAATTTTCATAAAGTGAGCAAATAAATTAAAGTATGAGAAGCAAAAGGTATTATATGGAGCATTTTTATTTATTTATTTATTTATTTATTCAGGGAAGAAATACTGAAAACTAACACAGAAATTATATCAATAGTGTAATTGAGAGTGCATAAAGACAGAACCTCTTGCTAGGAAGGATTTAACTAATGACTTCACAGGTCTTTCGGTTTGGTAACACCCATGGACCGAGCCCTGCCCTGGGGGAGAGGCAAGTGCCCTGGAGGGCTGGGACCTGTGAGGAAGACCGTGACAACTCCCGGAGGAAGGACAGTACCGACAGGTCCCCGCTGGTAACAAGGGTGGCCTCTTCAGCAGCCCAGGACAAAGCAGAGGTAAATCTAGCTGTAAATTAATTTAGAAAAGTAAGCAGACACACAGGCGGGGTCTGCGCTGGGTTGGCACACGCAGCTATTTCCGAGCAGACGGTCACTTCCTCCTCCTGCCTGAAATGAGCCTCATCCCACACAAAGTTTCCAAGCCTTTCATTAGTGGTTGTGTTAGTATATAATAGCTATAATGAGAAGGCCATAAAAATCCAAAGTTAGCTGAGGGTCCTTAACCATTTTAAATATGGCTCTCTTTCCAGATTTTTATTTAAACTTTAATGACTACCACGTAAGATCAAGCAACAAGAAACAACATTTGTATTACAGCTGTATTATTTAATTCCCATTAGCTGAAAATGCCAGGCTACTGGCCAGTAGCTCAGGGAAATAAGTAGTGACAGGTGAAAGAAAAACACCCTTCTTGTACCTCCTCAAGCCACTTTAAAGCCTGAGGCTCTACAATGTCATTTACACCTAATGAAATCTAGTGTCAGGCCCCACTATTTAGCCAAATGCTACCCATTCGGAAAAAAAATGGACCTCACCACTTTTAAAGACATGGTGCTTTTTCTGGCCATAATTTCTACTGTCTAATTAAACCATGATAGAACTGATCCCTTTAGATTTGCTATTAACTTATTTACTTCTACTTTCAAAGGTGCGCTTAATGCCACCTTATGTATTGGGGGATCTAGGTGCTTGAAAGCCGTAATTTACTTTCTGGTTTAATTAGAACAATGATTTTATTGGACAGCCTAAAATGTTTGGAGTAATAATCACAGTGCAAACTTGATTATCCCTTTTAATTCTGAATCAAGAACAAAAAGAGGAGCGCATACATCTCCTTAGAGCAAATTGAAGTACTTTAAAGGGCTGCTTTCATCTCTAATGGCTGTGCTATCATTTCTCAGTTTATTTTGAAATGTTTTTGGTAACCCACGTAACACAGGAAATGTAGAGTAACAACAGAGACTCGATGCTTTCCATTATGTACAGAGCTTTCTTACACTTTTCAAGATGACTCCAGGAAGTAAACTTAGCAGAGTGCAAATTCATATTGATCTGCCTGGCTTCTGGAAAAATAATTTTTCTTTCAACATCAATTATAGTTAACAAAGTGAGATTTCAATCAGGTTACTTAAGTAAAAGGTCACAAGAAGGGGTTAAGAGAAGATAAATCGCATATGCACCCACCTGTCACTTTCTTAGCAAAACATACTATGTGTTCAAAGAAAAGCAAGTAGTATAAGAATTTTAAAAGATGAGATGTAATCAAGTTTCATCAAACACCTTTAGTAATTCTCTTATTTTCTCATTCATTAAGCATGTCAGGTGTTTTACAAAAAGAAAAAAAAAAAGAAAAAAGAAAGAAATCAACCCCCTTTAGGATTTGCAATACAGATATCCGCAGATTTTGCAATCCAGAACTTTGTGCCAAAAATAGTCCTATTGATTACAGGGGATTAAAATTACTTCTTGACATAGAAGCAATAGAATCTGGCCTTGAGCAAAATCACACTAAAAACTCAGAATATAAATTAGGAAAAGCAGTCAATGAACTGAATATTCATGCTCTGCAGCAGAATCAAAGGAATGTTGGGTGGAAGAGACCTCTGGAGGTCTCAAGTCCAACCTCCCACTCAAAACACGACCATTGCCAGCGCTAGATCAGGTTGCCCGTGGCTTTGTCCCCCTGCTGCACTACCCTCCTAGAGAAATATTTTTCCCAACTTCCAACCAGAACCTCCCAATTTGTGCCGTTTTCAACTACTGCCCCTTGCTATGTTTTCTGCCACTACTGAAACGACACTGGCTCTGTCACCTTTGTAACTACACTTTAAGTAGTTGCAAGCTGCTATTAGATACCCTTTGGCCTCTTACCTAGAACAAAACAAGACCAGCTCCCTCAGCTGTTTCTTGCAGGTCAGGTACTCTGGGCCCTGGACCATCATGGTAGTCTCCTCTACAGTTCCTCCACACGACTCCAGAACAGGGATGGGATGAGGAGACAGAACAGGGACATAACTGGACTCACTCTTCCAGGTGCAGCCTCATCAGCACAAAGAAGAGGTGGGAAACAACTCAGCTTCAACTAGAACGTGAACACAACATGGATGTATCTTTTGGGAATAAAACAATTAACTGCCCTTTACCCAGCTCTTCACAGAGCGTGGTTTGGAAGAATCCTTCTATCACAGGAGCTGCCATCTAGGAAGAGCAGATTTATCCCATTTACACAGACAAACTCAGACCCAAATGCCAGAGTTTTTTTGCTCTCACAATATAGTTTGATAGTAAGGCTCAATAAATGCAAGCAAATTGGATTTGTAATGACTTTTAACTTATGACACTGTGTAGCATGGAAAGAACCATTTGCTTTTACAGATCCTTATCTCACTGATTTCACTTGGAGGAAACTGAAGTATGTTACAAAATTAGTATCTTTCCTTGTAGGGTTGGGAAAGGTGTGGAGATGATTTTGTATGCACTTTTGGAGTGCAGTCATGCATGTGTGACTAGTGTAGCCAGCTACCAGGATCAGACACACAAATTTAAAAGGCTTCACACAGTCATGTATTTGTAAGGCTTCTGACATGCAAAAAAAATTAAGAATATGTGATTCGGGTGCTGAATGTACAGAATTGACTGAGTCTACCTTACACCAGAAATTCCTGAGGAGTATTTAAGATCCTTAAATATTTGGCAAGGGCAGTGAGGTCTCTCAATGAGGGATGCTTTGGAATTTAAAATAAACATCCTATCACTATATATTTAGAGTCTATCTGCAGAATGACGGGATTCTTGTGGTTAAAGCAGCAACTGGGGACTTAGGACTTGTGTTCAGTTCTTGGACTTGCCACAAATTTCCTCTGAGAGCCTGGATGTTAGTCTTCCTGTAGCTCTGCTCCCCAACCGCAAATACAGAGAATCACGTTCCCTTTCACCTCCCATTGCATTTGTAATCAAAAGCAATTAACAAACAACTTTTTCACATTATGATTAAAAAAGGTCTGTCAGACATAGCAAAGACCTTCAGGCAACCAGAGGGCTTTCCTCTACCTTGTGCTGCCCCCACCAACCTTCTCCCTTCCCTACATTTCCTCATGTGGGATGGAGAGCAGTTCCTGCAGATAGTGCCAAAGGAGCTGGACCAATTACGGGTGGAGATAGTATTTTGGGTCTAGAAAGAAACTCACAGTTAATATGAAATAACAGGACTGGACACAAGGACACAAGGTGGTTCTAAATGTAGGATGGTTACACAACTATGCAACCTGACCACATGCAGTGGGAACATGTACCACAATGAGCAGTTTCAATCACAGATGGGAGAGGAAGAAGGGCTAAAACATTGCTTGTCCTCCAGTAACTCTGGTGCTAGAACAAGTCTGGTCCTTCAGCAGGACCTACCCAGCCACACCACCTTGCTGCTTTAAATAAACTGCTTCTGGGCTGCATTCAGTCAACCACAGCTTACAGACAACAGTGTCAAGTGTACAAGGATTCTTCATCTGGACTTCACACCAGGCCTGTTTTCTTTCTTCTCTTTCCCTCTTTCTTCCCCTCCAGCTCAGTTCCTCTCTATTTCTTTCCATTTACCTCTCCTTACCTAAATCAAACTTTCTACCCCCCCAAGAAACAGGAGCTTCCCATAACAGCTCTATCACATTGCTCACTTTGCTTGCCAATTTTATTTCTCTTCATTAACTTGCTTCTATCTTCTCCTTCAGAATGTAACTTTACTGGCTCACAGTCTTCTCGTAAAGCCTCACAAAGAGGGTACGTCACAGTAAAAAAAACACAAAACCAAAACTGTTTTAGCTGGCTGAGACTTTGACAAAAACTTGATGTGACACGCTGAACCTTAGACAATTATCCAAATAGCTGTCCACTCACACTACTGATTAAGCTGTGAACTTGCTTTGGAGGCAGATTACTAGAAATCAAACAACAAAACCAACAGTACTTTAACTTTAATTGGCTTTGTTTATTGCCTTTACCCATGGAGAGGTGCACAGCAATAGTATGGGAATAATAAAGGACCCTTCCCCAAGTGTGCAATTTGCATTGTTAAATCCAATGTGTTCCCTTGGATTACAATAGTGCTGGCCATAATTTTTGTATGGTTTCCAAAAAATAGTAATAATAAACACACCCACCCACCCCCCTAAACACATTTAGGCTTTGTACTCTATGTTAAGAATTAATTGTTTCAAATTTCTTGGCATAATGAGATATTAAAAGGAAACAACTGTAAAACATACCCAAGTAAGGGAAAAAAGCCATTGGCTGCTGTACTACAAGAAATCCTACTTTGGCTTGAAATAAACACACATAGAACTTGTAGATGTCAATGAAGACTATGGATGTAAATCTCAAGTCCGTGATAGTCTACAAAAATATTTAAAACCTTCAATTCTATCCTGAGGCCTTTACCTTATTTCACTTTTTTAAAAAGGAGAACCTGATTCATCTATAATAGGGAAAATGGCAGCAATTTCAGGTAAATAAGCTGTAAATCTTAAAGTGGGTTTTATGAATGAGACTCTTAATAGTTACAAAGTCAAATACTGCAAGCCTTCCTTGCATGGTAAATGGGGTTTGGTTCAAATCCTACAAGAGGAATCAAGGATGAAAAAAGTGTGTTTGAAATAGCGCACCTATGCATAACACTGATAGGAATTATTAGGAAAAGCTGTCTAGTTCTGGTTTCCAAACTTCAAGAAGAACGTGGAAACCCTCCAAAATGTACATGAATATGATATACAGTTAATACTATGATTAACAGATAACAAGTTCTGCATTTCAAAGACACGGAGAACTGTCCAAATGATCCCCAGCTTTGGGAAGGTGATGACCGAGGGACCAGTCAGAGCTGTTCAACTTCTCGCTGAGCCCCAGTGCTCCCTCTAGCAGTGCTGCAATTCAGGCCATTCCATGAGATTCAAATTCTTATAATTGACAGTGCCTTTGTGTTTTGTTACAATTTTGTCATTCAGATTCCTCCATAAACTTGCTTTTTGCAAATACCCAAGTTTAGTCCAGAGTTATTCACTCCTGCCAGGCCCTGTTCAGATTCAGCGTGTTTCAGTTAGCCCCTGCAAGGAAAGCAGTGCTCTAAATTAAATCCATTCCCAGGGAAGCTTGAATTGTATGTCTTTTTGGAGAACAACCTGTTTGTCGGTGAAGAGGATAAGATTTTTGCACTAGTTTTAGATTAGCAGGATAATACGTAACGTTAACATTTATATATATATTCCAATGTTTCTTTATGTAAGCAGTTTCATCAAATCCATCATGGGATTACGTAGACAGTTACAATTCAGCAATGCAGTGTATAAGCGTTTATAGGATTAAACCCAGAGATTTGAAGCATATAAAAAGCAAGTTCCATCTCGAGTCACTATGTGAAAAATGAAGAGCCTAATGCAGGACTGATATTGGCAGTCTGACCCTGTATTTCTTTGCAAGCACAAGGACTACAGCCGTAAGATCCAAATTGGAGGGGCAAAAATTACAGATCAAAGTTTAAGAATTCAGGAGTTGCAGGAGGACGAATAAAAAATTTTTGCAGTGGCTGCAAATCCTTGAACATTTCAGGTTCATGGTGCACATTTCTGAAAACAAAAACTCAATAGTTCCCCACTGCTCTCAACGCAAGCCGTGCCTGATGTTTGCTTCACCGTTCACTGAGTCTGAGAATGACAGGAAGAATGTTGACATTTTGTGCCACACGTACGGGAAGAAACAGATCATCTCCCTCTGAAAGGTGCTTTATTTTATGTGAGAAAAGACAAAACTCTGAGCTCCACATCAAATAAATCATACAATAAGAACATTATTTTTAAAGAGAATGAGTATTTTGCATATTAATATTAAATGACATCTGAGCAGCAAATATAGAAATTATAATATTCAGTATCTCACAGAGAGCTGACACAGAGTGGAGGAGTTCTGGTAACCAGGCTGTCTTAAATCTACAGCCTCAAAAAAAAAAAAGCTTCATCAAAATTTAATATTCATGCAATAGGGACTCTTTCATTGTTATGAAAACTGATTAGGGCCAATCATAGAATCCTGGGTGCTTCATTTACTCTCTTTCCCCACCAGTAAAGGGGGGGGGAGGTGTGGGGGGGTGGGGAATCAACCCAGGGGAAAAAAAAAACCAACCTGGCAAACATTTTCCTGGCAACATTTCAGGGGAGCTCCTGTTTTGCATTTGGTAAGGATGCAGTCCTTACCAGTCGACACACAGACCCTTAGAAGGAAACGGAAGGGGCATTAGTAATTCAAATAAGGGGCAAAAGAGACAGAATAAAATTAAAATGTGCACAATTATTTTCCAGCAAACCAGCAACAGCATATAATCTAGCAGGAAAGGGGGAAGAGAGGACTGATAATTTTTTTGTAAAGATGTGGACAAAGCTTTTTTTTTTAAGAAGTCAGAGAGCTAAAATAACCATATTGTTAGGCAGTGACTCATGGGAACAAAGACGACAATGCTATCTAGGATCATTATACTGGTGCCTTTTAATCATAATGTTGGTACGGTTTTCCCTCACTCTGACCTAGTTTAACTAGTTTAGAAAGCTTAATAGGCATTGCTTCTTACAGCACTTTTAGGAGGACCTAAATGTATACAACAAGTTCTTTTGTGAATGAAAATTACTGATTCATGGCCCGTTACACTTCATGAATCCAGAGAAACAACAGTGAAGTTACTCACTGAAGTTTCACACAACTGAATCTGAATTTGTCCTCCTGCACTTTCAAAACAGTCGTGTTGGCAATGTGAGACAGCATCGCCAGGACGACATGTCCTGGAACCGCCACCCATGTCACAGCGCTCTCAGGAACAGCAGGGCACAACCTGCCTGGAAGTAAAATGCAGGTAAAAATTCTAATTTAAAAAAAAAAAAAAAAAAACCACACTAAGTCAAGCAGGAAATGTTTTTTGTTCTCACAAAAGATATTAATGAGAACAATGCTTTCACAAAAGTTTGTCCATAAAAGTTTTTGTGTTTTAACTGACAGGCTGGAAATCAAGAATTTTCAGTCTTGGGGTTTTCAGTGAAAACAAAAAAGTTGCCAGTAACCACCATTTCCAGCAGAAACATCCTTTTGGCAAGAAATGATATCTTTGTTCATTTTCTTATTGAAAAACATTGATCCATTCTAGTGATTGATGTCAACTATAGGACACAACTCTATTTTCCACGGGATAACTGATGTATTTGCTTTTCGTGTTAACTAGATTAATGTCTGCTACCCTCTGCAAGTTTACAGTCTATGAAAATATAGAACCCACTTTTCTGAACCTCCGGCTCTGAAGTCACATATGTTACCTACAGATCCTGCTTGAACTTGTGCTCAACATAATTAAGTTGCTCCGTGTATTCCTGTGAGCTATACCAGTCATCGCTCTTTATTTGCAGGGTGAATTTTTCTCCCTCTGTAAGCCCAGGTGAATCTATCTGTGTCATTAAGGGGCTTTGCTCGGCTGCAGCTGTAACAGCCCCACAAGGGAGATCCTGCCCTTCCTCTGCTGCTTAGGCTGGATCTGCTCCACGATCCCACAGAGAACAGCATAAAGGACAGTGATGAAAATGAACCATAAAAGGAACTCATGAGGTCAAGTCAGCGCATGTATTTACCTACCGGAGATCCAGTGCCGTAGCAGGGAGCTGTAAGCCCTACTTCAGTGACTGCGTTGGGAGAGGCAGCACCTAACATCTGTATTCTGACCTGAAAATTAAACCTATCTTTCCAGAATTAGTGACCAACAAACCCATTTCACTAAATTGCAAATAACCAGGATTTTTTTTCCTTCTATCTGTACCTCTGGCTCCTGAGAGGTATTCTCAATTATACAGAGAAAACAGATTCCTTGATTTCTCCACGTGGCTCAGACCCGGGCTATTACATGGAAAAATGTCCCAGTTGGGATTTTCAGAAGCATTGGCTTAATCCTCCTCCCAGTAAAACCACTGGTAAAAACAGCCATGAGTCTGCAGCTGGAAGAAAAGAGGACAGTGCTAAAAACTGTCAAAAACCTTACCATTGACACACATGTGCATGAACTCATTAGAGAAAAGTGCTCTTCTGAATATCAGATAGATTCTATTTTCTCCAATTGAATAAAAATTAAACCACAGCAAAAATTCCTTGTGAAGAAGGCTTATTTGAGGCCAATGAAGGGAAAGGATTTTTAGGTAGCATGTTGGAAAAAAAACACACCCAGAGTAGACCACCAGGCAACTTGGAAGGGTGAAAGTTTACTTTGTAAAACCAAACTTTGCAACTTTCAGTTTGTTAACATGAGAGTGTCCTCTAATTTTATCTACAGCTACCACCTTCTCCCAGTCACAATTGCCAAAAAAGGTCAAAATATCTTAACGTTACATTCCACCCAGTCACTAAATGGAACAGAAGTCATATTACTGTAATTCATAATTCAGAACTCAAATTTCATAAGACAACATCAGAAATGTCATTTTAACCACACTAATTCCTTCACAGTTAACATGAGTGGGTGTTGGTGCAATCCAAGCTGAAAAAAGCCATCTAATTTCAGCAAGTATACCACAAGCCAACTTGGCAACCCTCCACGCGGATCAGACAAACGTCTGCTCTGTTGAAGCTGAAGGCACAGTGATAATTATCATAGCTGATACTGCATCAGTGGTAATGACAGTGTGGTTTGTAAATATGAACCAAACTAGGATTCTCTCGTTCACAAACAGGGATTTGGTAGTACTGTGGGAACCCACCATAAACCTTTTGGATCTGAATGCGGCCCTTGATCCAAACTAGGGCACGTTTCTCTGCAACTGGGAAGTCATTCAATAGCTGCAGTGCACATTTAATTATCGCGCTTTTCGGATGGGTGTTGGTAGAAGCCGGACAATCACATTATATGACAATTATATGACAATCGCATCCACCAGAAGGGAGAAGCCAGTACCATGACTCCTACTGAAAAAGGAGATGCTGTGACTATTTTTCACTTGGCTAAGTACCTTGCTATTGGGGTCAGGTACCTCACCAGGAGAGAGTTAGGTCTTTCCAGAATAATTAAGCATGCTCAGTTAAAGCTTCCACGGGCATTTAGCCAGTAAGAAAAACCTTCAGGAATCCTCTCAAATTAAGTAATCAAGGAGGATACTCTTTCATTAATTTAATTAGTACAAGAAATAAAAATGGCCGAAATAGGTATGTATTATTCAGCTCACAACTGCAGCCACCTTGATTCCTGCCCTGTCCCTGTAGTGACAGCCGGGACCAGAAGTGCCCATCAGAGAACAGCAGTTTTGCAGAGGTTTTTGGCTCACAGAGCCCTTCTGCCACACCACAAAGCACCAGTTGCGTGCTCTGAAGGACTCGCAGGGTGACCGAGCAGCTTTCCAAACCAATGGGAGGACTGGGCATGCCCTCTCCAAAAAGCCATCGGATAACAAAATAGCTTATAGTTCCTCATCTGTGGGACCTTAGCATATAAAAGAGGGTTTCCCCAGAGCCAGTTCAGGTTTACTTACACACCGTGCTTTGCTTTAACTACACAATGAGAATGCTACTCTACTACTACATTAATTAATATTTATAAAGCACTTAGAGATTCTTATGGAAGGCAAGCCTGGCATTTAAGGCAACAATTATTACAAAATTTCCCTTCCAGTTACTAAACAATATCCAGTCATTAGAAAGGTTTGCTATATATAAATTATTGGCTTGAATAAAAATGTTTTTGAACAACAAGTTCTCCACTGGAAAAAAAAAAGATCAATGGAACATTTTCAATTACTTCAAAATAATGTAATGTGGAAATGCAACAGCTATTTCCTATGTTTAATTTTCCCCCTCCTTGTTTCATGCTATCTCTCTAAAATGCTAACAATCACTTAAATCCATGTGTTTTCACTTTCTCTCCATCTCTTAAGGTCACCTCCAGACCATCTTTCTCCGTTACAGAAATCTCGAGCTCTTTCGCTCACCAAAAGGCTTATGCAAGGGCAGGGCAGAGCCAAACGAAACTTGACGTCTTCCCCCACTGTTTTTTCCCCATCTGCTGGCCTTGCCAGTGCAGGACTCATCTCACCTCATACCACACTCCGCTCCACTCGGCACAGATGCAGAATTACCTGCAGAACGGCTGACTTCCTCTAGAGATTCAGGCTTCCCTGCCCCTTTCTGCCTCAGTAGCTTTTTTGTTAGGGAACAGCAGGGAAATAGACAACGAACTCCTAATCGTGAGCACTTTATTCATCTCTACAAGCCTACAGCTGCAACTGCATTGTTGGATGGCTGTTAGCATCCACAATAAGGAAAAATAACAAAATATTAGAAATCTTTATTGCTTGTCCTCAGAAGAACCAAATTAACCAGAACTGATTCGTGTATCTGGCGGTAGGGGTGGATATCTGCATAGGAAAACCAACTGGATTTTGAAATAAGAGATGAATTTTACCTTTATGTCAGATTGTATGAAGCTAATAATCTTTATTATTTTATTATAATTATGGGCCCAGGTCTCTCAGAAGTATTATATCCTGAACTCATGAGTCTCCTCTTTGATGACAGTTTTACTACTTTAGTTCATTAGTTGTCTGGCAAGTCAGTTTTCTAAAGATGAAGTGAAAGTGAGAGGAATTTGCTGTAAGACAAACTCCAAACTGGACTGGGTGGTATGCATTATTCTGTCACTGCTAATGGAGTTGAGCTCTATTACTTATGACAAAACCCTCTGGTATGTAAAATGCTCAGTTTACTACTGTATCATTTTTAGTAATAAAACCGAAGCGGGACCTACTCTGTGCCCCCCACCTCACACACATTGCCAACACCCACGGGGTTTGTGCAGGCTCCAAAATCGGCCAACAACTGCTAAACAAAGCAGTTCTCTCACCCCCTCTCCGGTTCATCTCTGGAGTGGTCTATGCTCAGGCTTGCACCACATAAAAATAGCTTTAAATTCAAGGTAAATTAGCCCCCGGAGTTCTGTGCTAGCATAGCTAAACTGCTTGGGTAACACAGGTTACCTTATCAGCACACTGGTAAAACCCAAAGCTGTGTCTCCTTTTCTCTACGCGCACAAGAATAGGTAAGACAGCAGATGTATTTTTAAGGCCCACACACATGGTTTCTCCCTTACAACCATTACTCCACATTGAAATGCAATCTTGCTTTCATTAGGAAAGAGATAGCTTCTAACTGAAGTTGCTATATCTGGAATGAAAACGTATGTATCATATGGCAGCCTCATTTTATTTCATTCACATCACACTGTAGAGCCTACCTTTTCCCTCCTCCTCCTTCATCAAATGTAAAAGAGAGTTGTTGTTTGTGTATAGCATGCACATTAGCACAGATAAACTGCTCACTGAGTGTAATGATTAATGATTGAATAGTGCAGTTGTTGCAAAAATAAGTCATGCAGTGAAGAGAGATCTGAAGATTATATCTAACACCAGGGGATGGCTTATTAATCTTACTTCTTGAAGAATTCGTGAGTAAATCATTCTCCTTTATTAATGATATTTCACTTTGCTCCGTGAGACATCTTTATACATCCAGAAGGGCAATTATCTGTTTAGGCCAGGAAACAATATTAGTTACAGACGGTGCTTGAATGTTTGATCTAAGTCACTTTAATAAAAGAGGGAAAAAAGAGTGAAGCACACTCCAAAGACCTACCCCAAACAGGACTGCATTTACAGGAGGGTTGTTTTGCTTCCCTCTATCTGGAAATGACAAATTACGTGTGTTTTCAAGTATCAATTAATGTGGAGCTTGCATACTCAAAGGATGATATAACAACTCAAGGAAAATTACATTACTTTTATGTCTTCTGTGTCTGAAGGAATTCTATTATATGTGAGGTGGTTAAACATGTCTGAAATGGTTTATTAATAGAAAAGTCTTTCAAAGGGAGATCTTAAATTCTTGATCACAATGAGATATTGAAGACAGAAAGTAGGGTCTATAATTAAAAAAAATAAAATCTTTTTCTAGGTTCAAAACTCTCTTTTTTTCTAGCTGTCCATCATCTGCTATCCACCAAAAACATTGGAGGATTTAAGGAGGTGACACAGACATCTGTTTAATAGTATTATTCTAAGAACTATGACAAAAATTTACATAGATCTAAAATATAAATCTATAAATCATCTCCAAAAGGAGCTTCATTAACTAGTTTTAAAGACCTTGAATATGGAAATTATAAACTTAAATTATTATAGAAATTGTATCAGATAAATATGGGTTGATCACAGAAGTGGTTTGCAGATTCACAAAACTTTGACAAGTTCTTACCATAGATTTCAAAACATTACTAAGCTGAGTCATAGGTATCCTTTACATTAATAGATCAATTAAAGTGCAGCAATTTATTGGACAAGTAATTCATTAATGAAAGGCAGCATGATCTAGTTAATAGGAACATGAGGAAACCCAGGAAAGAGGGGAAATTTCCACATTATTTTTCAAATATGGATTAAGGTTAAGGGTAATTTTGTCCTGTACAGAGATGCACTTGCACACGTGGGCATTTCACAAAGACGCTGCCGTCTCTGAGAGCTGGTATTTGATACACAGACACCTGGATTGCCAAGCGCTCGTGTGGAGATTTGCACTCCCACCGAACACTTCTGTGGGTAACACGAAGTGGGTAACACTTCGTGGGTGCACACGGATGCATTGAATTAGAGCTGCTTAATTGGGTGTCATACGTGTTCTGCTGCTGCCAGAGACTTCTTTTCAGCTCAGAGATGTAAAATGGCATTTACGGCAAAGGAACCAGAGCTCTGCCTTGTAAAGAAATCACAAGTGAATCTGTACTAAAGGATCCATTTGGGTTTTGGAACATTAAAATGCCTCCAGACTGCGTTCAATATCTGTTCATTAAACTTTTTTAATTAAAAAATACTAATTTATCCTAACTGTAAATTCTCATAGAAAAAGACTAGTTTAATAACTTCTCTATATTGAGAGGAAGAAAAAAGCATTCAGAAGTGCAATGGTCCCATTTTCAGAATGAACCAGCTCTGGTAACGTGGCAATTTTCTGACAGTCTGTCTGACAGTGAGAGTCCATTTTTATCATAAGAAAAATGCTTTTGCCTGGAATCTGAAGTTGCTTTAAGTTTTTAGTTTTAAGTTGCTTGTTGAAACCAAAGAGAAGTCATAAAAGAAACAGAACTGATCTAATAAAACTGCTCAAGGATTTCCACTTGCGTACATTGTAGAGATTTCTAATTTTCATTTGGTTGGTACTTTTCTTTTGACCCAAAGCCCCAGTGAGCCCTCCAGCCACATTTCAAAGCCGAAAACATGCCGGTCAAAATAGGGGCATGCTCTGCACCAGAGCTTTGCTCTGCCTGCAGTGTATGGCCAGTACCCAGCTTCAGGCCACATGCATTTTATTTGTGTTCAGGGCACATTTGACCAAAATGACACAAGAACCCTTTTTTCCTAAACACCCAGGGCATTATCAAGATTATATTTCACTGGTTCATTTCAAATCTGAATTTTATGCTACCTGGTAATCACTAGATTCCCAACACGTACGCCGTACCCTGTTTGTCCACACAGCATTCAAAAACTGGGGAAATGGGGTTCATTAGAAGCAATCCTTTCATGTTCCTGGGTCTAAAAACCTTTTGGGCTGCTAGAAGCTTATAAAATAAAGATTTGGCATACAATGGAGTTACCTATTACAAAGAAACTATGGTCTATTACCTGAACTTGAGTTTTCCCACCACTCAGCCTCACATCCCAGCACCAGGTTTAGCATCTGCCCGTTACACAGAAAAGCCTCAACAGAAGAGTCACGATCTGAACCCCCTTTTTTCTGAAAGACAAAGAATCTCATCAGGATCTATAATATTGCCCTGGATTTGCTGGGTTAAAACTGGAGCAGCATATTTGAAAATAGCATTATGTATTTTCATCGGAACTATCTGCAGTCTCATGCAGGCCTCAGTGACTAGAAAGCAGGGTCTCAAAGTGATTTGAAAACGAGAATAAACGTTATTAATATTGATTCTTCTCTTCTCTGAGAATTCCCTGCAGTCCTGCTCAGGGAACCAAGGTAGTGAACAGCAGCAAAAATCCAGCTTTTCCAGCGGGTGCCTGGGTAACATTCAGAGAGGCAAGCAAATATGTGATCGCTTTTAGGGACAAGCGTATACCCCGTCTGCTGCGTGAACCCATGTCGCATCCTGCTGCTCTGGAACCTTAGCAGATCTGTTCAGATTCCCAAGCCTGACCTGCTTCCCAGAAGAGCATTATTCAAATAGGTTACACCAAAATAATCAGCAGTTAGAAACGAACATCCGTTGATAGTGACTCTATCAGCATTTTTCTCTTGCTGGATTTTTTTTTTCCTTAAGTAATTAAAAAGTGTCTCTGGAAGAGCAGTATGTACAGTATGTCATAAAGTCTCTCTGAACTACCAATATTTACCCCTGAAAGTGAATTCTTTATAAGACCTAGGATATCAAAGAAACGAGGGATCAAAGTAGTTTTAATAAGCAACCCAGTGTTTGTAGAACCTGCACTTTCATGTATCATGTTTTGTTCAAGTTCTTAATTTCGGTTCCTCACCACAGAAGGCACTTAAGATAACTATCTATAACCATATTGTCATGTTGAATCCTTTGATTATTTAACATGTACACCTTAGTGAAACAAAAATGCCTTTTTTCCCCCCATAATATTTGGACTTCATTGTATTTTCTCACATGAAACATAGATTTGATTTGTTTGATAGTTAGAACTTATAGTAGCGTAATTTTCTTTAGTATTTCTACTTATATATTAATAGAGTTTAATACAGTACAGTTTTATCTACTCCCATACACTGTTGTGATCTATAACACCTTGATCTTTTTTTAAATTTCAAAATAAACACATAACAAAAGATGGTGAAAGCTACAGAAAATAAAGTCAACTGGGCCTTGAAAGAGAAACCAGAGGTTCCCCAGTGAACACCAGTATGCTCTTTAACATAGTAAAATCAATTTCTCACCCTCGTCTTTTTTGAAATCAGAGCTCTGCTATGTTTACAAATTGTTTTGTGGTGAAAACAAACTACTTAAAAAAACCCAAAACTCCCATATATATTTGATCTATAATCATAATAAAATTGTCAGTAATGACTGAGAATTATTACACTCTGGGTTAGAAGCACAGATTGAAAGATGAAGGAATCCTAAGACCAGACTCTATGCAAAAAGCAATAATGAACAAATGGATCTGGTAGCTATTCCAACTACACATCTGGATATAAAACTTTTTATTTTGCTCTGAAAATTACCATACTGTCAGTTTGGAATCTGAATGAGCAATGAGTTTAAAACCTTAACAAAAGCATACTGAAATATAAGCAGAGTAGACAAGTCTATTTTTTCTCTTTTTTTTTTTTTTGACGTGGTCAGGAAGTAGAAGATTGCTATGCCATCTCACTATGTCTCGAGACTTGGTAGCCAGAAATATCTGAAAGGCACATGGTACTGCTTTTGTGGTTGCCTTTGAAAAGTCAAGAATACAAAGCCCTACATAGGAAAATCAAGATTTTATAATACATTGAAGGACAACTTTAGCATATCGCATTCCAAATGAAACAGAAAAGGCAGGACCTAAACCACTGTATTTGTAGTTTGTGTCTACTACTGTTTATATTAAGTGCTGTTCTAAATATTCCTCTGCATGCCAGCTAGAAACAAAACATTACTAGATGATGGAATTGTATATTTGACCAAGAAAACCTCCAAATCCATGTATGTTCATAGCTGAAACTTTTTTATGTTACATCTTTGTCAGTAAATTTCACAGAGTAAAACACGTTTTTATAAAGAGATTATGTATAGACACTTTGCCTCTCATCTAGGACTTGTAACCTGCCATGTGGCAACCATAGCAATTACTTATTCAAAAAGAGAATGTTTGGCCACTTGATGTAGTTTCAGATGTCCATCTGCAATTTGCAGAACAAAACAAAGAAACACACTATCATATGTTTAGCCAAATCTATGGCAAATCTATATGAAGAATTCCACCAGGTCTTTGTAAGACTTCCAGTAGGATCCACAGACCTAAAGAGAGGAGACAGTTATATAGAAAAAGCTACACAAGATTAATTACAACCCTGATGAGAAGTAAAAGCTTGTATATAAATACCTAGATGACAGTTTAAAGGCTCCCTTACAACAGTCTCTCGTACAAGCTAAGGAGGACATCTCCTTGGCTTTCACCAGTATGACTCCAGCAATCTTGGTGTCATTCAGCAAAGAGCACTGGAATGGCTTTCTAGACATTTCAGACACAAATGCCTTCCTCAAGCCTTCTTGAATAGCATGAAAAACAGGGAACCTCAACCCCAGCACCACAATAAGTACAGCAGCATTAACAGCAGGATACCTCAAGAAAACATTGTTAATAGAAATAAAAATATGATTTTTGGAGTCATATACAAATAAGATGTCATCTCACGCTTTGCTTGTAACGGCAGTTGTCTTTGTAGTTCTGCAGGTTTCTGTTTGATCACATCTAGCACTCACCTGATTCAGATCCCAAACTGTGGATCTTCCTAAATACGATGTGATCAAGTCTAGCAGAGCCTTCGAAGTGAAACAACAGCTCATAGCGGAACGACAATCAGTGCTAATTAACAGGACCAGCCTCAGACTACCTTTCCGTATTTCAGGTGACATAAATGTAGTGGACCCAAGTATTCAGCAATGGCTCCCTGCAATTGCCAGGTGCTACACGGGAGCGTGGATGAAGTATCAGAGAGGGGAACTGGGCAAAACAGCTCCCTTGCCTTCTGTGTGTACAAAATAACTTCAGGGAAAAGTTCCGAAAGAGGATTTTAATTCCCTGACAATCCAGGCAAGAGATTTCCCCGTGTTTCTTATCTTCTAGACCAGACCTAAATCAGGCTGTCATGTAATCAATGGACTATGATAGGCTGATTATCATGTAGGATAAGTGATATCTATTAGAAAAAATTGATCCTGACATAACTCAGAAAAGGCAGCAGCTTAAAGCTAGAGGCCATAGGCCCCGGACTGGCCTTTGTACATATTTAATGGCTGTCATTTTCCTGGAGGTGCCTGAAAACAGCAAAACTCTCAGGATAAATCTATATTGATTGAATAATCCTTGTCATCTGTTAGGACTAACAAAGCTGTCACAGTACAGCCACAAGCAAACAGATTTTATTTGATAACTTTCTTTCCATTTCACTGTCGAAGCACAAGTGCTAGAGTTTCAAGGGAGCCCCTTCATGTTTGGTCTGTTTTCACTCACGTAATTCCCCAGTGGAGAACCCTGTTTTCAGTGGCTGATTAACTGCCACGTACTTAATTAAACCTGCAGCATCAGAATTACAGTTTATGAAGGATTCAGAAGCCGGCTGCCAGCGAACCCCTGATTCTGCAGGGCTTGTGCTATATTAGGAGCAGCGCCTGAATGATTATGTCTGGGAGCTTGATAAAGATTGTAGGGGTGGGTGTGCTTGAGGCTGTCCCTTGTGAGAGCATCTCCCTTTATGAATACAGAAAAATTCATCAAACAGAAATCATTAAATGGAGCAGATGGGGTTTTCTGTGTGGCTGAGGCGTAAAGTGCCTGGAGATGATGAGCGTTACACAAGGCGGACGGGCAGATCAAAACGACAGCCCCGTGAAGGTGGACGGCTCAGGACCCTTTGCTATTGTTTTCCTCACCGCGCACAACTCACTTTTGGAGGGATCAGAAATGGGGAACCCCACAGTCAACGCTCCCCTGCAATCTCCCCCAAACCTCGTCTGCTTCCCATCTGCATTTGCCTTCTGAAATCCAAGTAAAATGATTGGAAAAATCAATGTTGGAAAGAATCAAAACTCCCCAGCCCCTTCATACCCTCACTCTGTACTCTAATGACGTTTAATACAACATGACAATTGTTTTTATTTCCATTCAATATTTTTTTAAATAGGTGAAACTTTTATTCTGTTTCTATTTTTAAAAGCTCTAAATTACTTTGCTTCTTCCCTTGAGATTCAGGTACCTGAACCTCGACACAGAATTGCGTATGGGCAGATTTGAGCTGTATTTTATTTGGTGAGGCCAATATTCAACCTTCTTGAAACATAAACACAAATCCAGGCATCTGAGCGTCCCCAGACAGGGTCATAAGGGATGAACATCACACATGGGCTTTGTCCTGCCTCCGGGAGTGAATTTCGCCCACAGAGATTTCAGAAACGCTTTCTCTTATTTCAATAGAAAATTCTGCCTCTTAAGCCCGCAGATAGCACCTCGATGCAAAAGTGCATTTTTTCATCCTAACCACAGTTGCATCATCTGCTTTTTTACCTATCATTTAAGAGTGTATATTTCCACTCTCCCCTTAAAGTGCATGGAAAGAAAATGCTTTAATGGGGAACATAAAGTGGAAGATTTGGAGTGCCAGAATGACAACTGGCAAAGGTAATTTTTTGTTTCAATGGGAGGGTGAACTGTTGATTATTTTAACCTTACCTGCAAGTAGCAGATGTTTCAATTTTGCTTCATCTTCACCTACCAGAGCTCTTTTTGAATTCAAAAAGCTAGTAATTTTGTTTTATATTTCATCTTTATAGGCAGCCATAAAATCTATCAGTCTTAATGATCCTATTAATTGTCTTTGATTTTTAGCACCATTTTCACTGATTTCTTTTCAGAAATATACATATGGTCTTTCAGTGCAATCATCTTACAAACTTTATTCATCTTACAAACTTTATTTATAGAAAGCTGACCCATCACTGTGCCCCTCAGGAATCTGGGAAGTTAGCTTGACAATTATCAACATTTCCAAAAAAAGAAAAGAAAAGCCAAATGAAAATCGGGGTTAAGTAATACA